>NC_091300.1:35768142-35953142 GCF_038502225.1 Cherax quadricarinatus | reverse complement strand
CGCGACATTCCAACGCCAACTGACAACCTATACTACAACCCTCCTGTTCCCTCTGCCACCAACCCCATATCTGAAACCTCACCCCAACAGCTGTCCCTTGGGCATTCTGGCCCCACCCCATCAACTTCACGACCCCACCTACACCACAGCCCCATATGGCCCCACAAAACTCTCGCTCTAACCCCAATATTCTTGCATGGCCACAGCCAAGTAGAAAAGAAACTAAAAGGTTTGAATACTGCAAATCTTGGATGGAATAACGAATAAACGCAAAGTGGAGATAGAGAATCAGTGAAAAATCCAGACATCATAGCAGTCACAGAAACAAAAACTACGCTTCAGAACAATAGCAGACATAATCTTCCAACAGGATATGAATCCTGAGGAAGATAGAAGTAGAGGAGGAGGGTTGCACACTACTCATAAACACCAATGAGGATTTGAGGAAATGGAAGGCATGGACATGATTGGAGAAAGAGACTACATTGTAAGTACAATTCAGTCCGAGAGAACATAAAGTAGTCATTGTGGAGTGATGTATAGCCCACCACAGAACTGCAGAGGCCAAGAGGAGTACAAAACAACAGAATTGATGGTGGACACACTGGCTGAGGTGGCAAGAAGGCTCACTTTCGAGCAGGCAAGTTGTTACTGTGTGGGCGTTTCAGCCACAGGGAGATCGACTGGGAAAACCTGGAGCCACATGGGGTCCCGAAACATGGAGAGCCAAGATGATGGATGTGGTACTTGAGCCTCATGCATCAGCATGTCAGGGACACAACCAGGAGAGAGAGGAGGATAAAGCCAACAAGACTGGATCTTTGTGTTCACCTGGGCAGTTCAGACATTGAGGACATCATACGAGAGGCCCCCTTGGGCTAGCGATCATGTGGTTTCTACTGACTATATAATTAGAGTTACAAGTGGAGAAGGTAACAGGAACTGAAGGGGACAGGCCAGAGCTATAAAGGGGACTACATAGGTGTGAAACTTCCTGCAGAAGGTTCAGTAGGACAGAGAAATGGTAGGAAAATCAATGCTTGAGATGATGGAATATGTGGCAAGCAAAGTGCAAGGAAGCGAAGGAAAGTTTTGTTCCCAAGGGAAACAGAAATAATGAAGGCCAAAGCCAGGTCATGGTTTACCCGAAAGGTGTAGGAAGCCAAGAAACTAAGTGCAACAGAGAATGGAAAGAATTACAGGAGGCATAGGACCCAGAAAACAAGGAGATTAGTAGAAGAGCCAGAAACAGTATGTGCAGATGAGAGAGGGAGGCCCAGCAAATGGCTGACATAGCATCGAGTCAAATCTGACCCGGAAACTGCTGTATGAAAGCTACATTGGGGAAGACAGTCAGGACCAGGTGATAAGGCTGAGGAAAGAAGGTGGAGAACTCACAAGAAACGATCCAAGGAGGGTATGTGAGGAGCTCAACACGGATTTGGGAAGTATTTTGAGTAGAGACAGGAAGGACTCTGGGGGACAGACCAGATGGGACACCCAGCAAGGAATACGCAGCAAGTGTTGAATGACATACATACAGATGAGGAGGAGGTGAAGAAACTGCTAAGGGACATCGATACCTCCAAAGGCAATGGGACCGGGGACAGCATCTCTCCATTAGGTCCTTAGAGAGAGGGGAGCAGATATGTTGTGCATGCCACTTACCACAAATGTGACACATCCCCTGGAAACTGGGCAACTACCTGAGGTCATGGGAGAGAGACAAATCATAGTTCCCATTTTCAAAAGAGACAAGAAAGAGAGCACTAAACTATAAGACCTGTGTCATTGACGTGTATAGTATGCAAAATTATGGAGGAAGATTATCAGGAGAGGTGGTGGAGCATAGGCGGAACAGGGTATAAATGCCAACCAGCAGGATTCCACGGAAGAGGCTGATCCTGTGTCACAAACCTTCTGAGTTTACATGATAAAATAGCAGAAGTAAGACAAAGAGAGAGAGGGTGGAGTTGGTGCATCTTCTTGGACTGCAAGAAGGCCTTTATTAGTTCCTCACAAAGAGATTAGTGCAGAAGCTAGAGCATCAGAGCGCCATATAACAGGAAGGAGCACTGCAATGGATCAGAGAATACAGCAGGAGGCCTTAGCAATGCGTAATGATGTATCACGAGTGGGCACACCTGCTTGACGAGCGAGATCCCACAGGGGAATCAGGTCCTAGGACCAGTGCTATTTTTGGTATATGTGAGCGACATAATAGGAAGGGTTAGACTCAGAAGTGTCCCTGTTTGCAGATGATGTGAAGTTAATGAGAAGAATTAAATCAGTGAGGACCAGGCAGGACTTCAAAGAGCCTGAACAGACTAGACACCTAGTCAACAAATGAAAGCTTATCGAATTTAATCCTGCCAAATGCAAATCCTTGAAGATAGGGGAAGGGCACAGAAGACCACAGACAGAGTATAGGCTAGGTGGCCAAGACTGCAAACCTCACTCCAGGAGAAAGATCTTAGGGTGAAGTAACACCGAGCATGTCCGGCACATCAATCAGATAACTGCTGCGGCATATGGGCGCCTGGCAAACCTGAGAACAGCATTCCGATACCTTAGTAAGGAATCATTCAAGACACTGTACACCGTGTCAGGCCCATACTGGAGTATGCAGCACCTGTTTGGAACCCGCACTTGATAAGCGTCAAGAAACGCTAGAAAGTAAGGTTTTGCGACAAAGGTTAGTTCAGAGCTAGGGAATGTCTATGAAGAAAGATTAAGGAAATCGGCCTGACGACCTTGCTGGAGGACAGGAGGGTCAGGAGAGACGCAAGTAACGGCCATATAAATACTGCGTGGAGATAGGCCAAGGTGGACAAAGACAGGATGTTCCAGGAGGAGACACAGAAACAAGGGCACTGGTGGAAGTTGAGAAGACACAAATGAGTCAGAGATAGTGAGCATTTCACTTCAGTCATAGAGTTTGTAAGGCGGTGGAATAGCCTGAAAATGACGTAGTGGAGGCAGGAACCATACACGGATTTAAGACGAGGTTTGTCCCAGCTCCATGGGCAGGGGAGAGAGAGGGCCTAAATGGCAGCCGGTAGAGAGGCGGGGCCAGGAGCTAGGACTCTCTCGCCCTGCAACCACAAATAGGTGAGTACACACACACACACACACACACACACACACACACACACACACAGTGGAATAGCTAGAAATTGTTGATGTGAGTGGAGGCAGGAACCATGCATGAGTTTTTAAGACTGAGGTTTGATAAAGCTCAAAGGAGCAGGGAGAGAAGAGGACAATGTAACCAGTGAAATGGCGGGACCAGGAGCTAAGACTCGACCCTTGCAACTACAAATAGGTGAGTACACACATTGGAACATGCATAAGGAGAAATTGCAGTTGTCAGAATAAAAAAAAATATTTTCAATCTGGTACTGAGAAATATGTGTGTTCTTATGTAATATGAGTATGTGGATTTCAGATTTGAAGCCGAAATGGTGTTAAGCATTTGGCTTTACGTTTATGGCTGACAGTGATGTGTCTCGGAAGAAACTATCAGTTGTCCTCTTATCATGTTGGGACTGTCATAGCCTACTTCCGTTGTATTGATATCCTGATAAAACATTTCACCGTGATGATCACTAACACCACCAAGATTAGATGGAAAGAAGTTCAGGTGTGAAGGAAGAAAGTGCATTTTCAGGGACATACAACAACCCAGTACTCAGTAGGAATAATTAACTACTCCGTACCTTCCTGTGAAGTGTAGGCAACCTGTTGAGGCAGCCAGTTCCAGTGGGGTCCCTACTGATAGGAAGATTGAATCAGCTAATAGTTCGTGTATTTGTGGCCCAACAAATACTCCGGACTTATGTTTTTCATCAGCTGAAACTACTCCAGCGCTTTATTTTTAGTTATAATGAGAATAATAAAACTCCAAATTTTTCCTTGAGGTAAAGAAATCCTACACTTTCATCGTCCATAATCTTTATAAACCTTTTCATTAGGCCCAACTTCATGTGCAGTGTTGGAAGAAATATCTTTAAGGCTGCACCAATGCCATATGTTGCAACCTGAATTTTCCTAGAATGAGGTATTTTCTTGCTGGTCATTCTTTGATCTTCACGCCACCAGACTAATATGGCGTGCACGAATATATTTTTGCTTCTGTTAAAAAGTTCCACTCTTGTAAGCGCTATCCAAGCAATTCTACCTTCTGTTTTCACAAGGTTATTTAACTCATATTTCTTTAAAGTCGCAAGACTCTGGTGGTTCATAAACATCGGTGTCGTCTTTTTTTTTCCCACTATAACGTTCAGTGTCGTAAACAACAGGTGGTAGAGGTATAGGAGTTATGATAATGTTGGTAGGATTATTGATGCTATGTTAGGTAAAAGGACACATGTGCAACTAAATAGTAAGGGAATTTTGTTGGCCCGGAGGGCAAACGTTGCCACAATAAATATCCTAGTGCACCTTTATTCATTTACCTAACATTTTATCAATAATTCTACCATTATTACTAATAATAAAAGCTGACTGCACTGTTTAGACATCCTTGTCTGTCCATGTTAATCTGAAAGAGATTTCACATAATAGAGCAAAAGAAATCTAAAGTAAATACGGATAACTGTATGTGGCAGAGAAATGCAATTCAAGTATTGAATAGTAACATATTGTAAATGTCTGAGCACTGGGACGGCCAGAGCACACCAGAAGCTCTGACTCTTCCTGACACACATGATGCGTACGTTTAATGTTTATACAAGTATGCGGAAAGCCACAAGATTTTCCTCACAGGTGTATTAAAGTTTATACATGTAACATAGAACCACTTGTGTTGCCAGTATGTTATGTGTTGGGTTAATTCTGACTTCAGATGCAGTTTCAGCATGCTTAAATAACCTAAAAATCTTTCATTTATAGAAGTATCTGTATCTAACTCTGATAGTATAATAGTAGGTATGTTACGACACTGTAGGACATGGCTAAATCAGATACCATGAAAACCTTTATGATTTTGATGCTGTATAGCCCTTGTGGTTTAGCGCTTCTTTTTGATTATAGTAATAATAATTTATGATTCTGATTAACATCGTCAACCCCGGCTCCCTTGATGCCAGTGATGTCCAAGGAATTAATTAATGCTGGCCTTCCTTTCATTGGCTCGAAACTGATTACCTCCCATTCCCCAGGCACTACGACTTGTACGGATTTAGCGCTTCTCCATAATCTAGACAGGGTATCTACCAGTTCAAGACGCGTACATTATTTTGTCAAGGAAATTGGCTGATATTGTGATAGTACGTCTCAATGAACGGAGGCTCGAGCCTACACCTCTTCATACCAGAATAATTATTACAGGTTTAGCACTTCATTTAGATACTGATAATATGAAATACATTGACACGTAAATTTGCCAGTGTCTGGAACACGTTCAGTGAGCATGAGCACAAGTCAGATAGTCCTAATAACTGTCAAACTTTGATAGACTTTATCAGACTTGATAAAGATTATCGTGACTGACAGTGTTTATAAAGTTTCTGTCAAATTTGATGTTTTATCATTACCAAGTCTAAGTCTTTTATCAAATGCCTTCTAGTCTATCCTTGACACCTAGACCCTAAGAGCATAGAAGGAATATTGCAGTAGGTCTACCGTAATACTGGTAGAGTACCACACACATACGTATATGCATATACGTATACGTACGTATATGCAACTCCTCGTGTGACATTTTATTGTGGCAACGTTTTGCTTTCCAAGCGTTTGACAAAGCTCGTGGAGAGTGAAACATTGCCACAGTAAAATGTCACATTGCACCTAACAGGCCTGCTGTCACATGCTAGGCAGTTCCAACTCCCACCCACCCACACCCACTCATGCACACGTCCAAGCTATATTTAAAACTATACCTGTAGATGAATGGTTCACAGAACCGACAGATTGATAAATTAGACACATGGGTATCTTTATTGAGGAAAAGTTTCGCCACACAGTGGCTTCATCAGTCCATACAAAGGAGAAACTTGAAGAACAGGAGGAGAATGAGGTCGATGTGGTCAGTCCATCAATCTTGAATAGAATACGGCATATGAGCGGAGAAGCAGCTTATAAACCGTAGACAGGAGAGGTGCAGCAGTCGTAGGTGGTGTCACATTTGTCCAATGTGGAAGTAGGTCGTGCCCAAGGGTTAGGCAAGTGAACCATTCATCTACAATCCTGTCAGACACTGCAACTTCTTGGGATCTTAATACTTGGGAATTCTTCACTTGCCTAACCCTTGGGCACGACCTACTTCCACATTGGACAAATGTGACACCACCTACGACTGCTGCACCTCTCCTGTCTACGGTTTATAAGCTGCTTCTCCGCTCATATGCCGTATTCTATTCAAGATTGATGAACTGACCACATCGACTCAAGGCTGAGGGACTGATTACCTCATTCTCCTCCTGTTCTTCAAGTTTCTCCTTTGTATGGACTAATGAAGCCACTGTGTGGCGAAACGTTTCCTCAATAAAGATACCCAAGAGTTGCACATGTGTCTAATTTATCAAAGCTATACCTAACATTGCTGCCTTACTAACACTACCCGGGAGAGTTTCCTCCACTCATCTAGGGTACAATAGTCCTTAATCCGGATAGAACTAGTAATAAGAGTTCACAGCAGACAGCCTCGGTAAGAACGAAGTCCCCTGCTGTCTGGCTCTCCCACGTGCTCCCATGTACTTCATATAGCTCAGTCTTGGGCGAAACATCGTCTTTATACTCGTACTTTGTCAAGAGACGAGTCAAAGGATATTAGTGGACCATCGTAAGCGTCGCGCCTGGATGCCGATGAAGTGCTCTTGAGCCAGGATATTAGAGCTTCCCCTTCCATGGATCACACCTCCCATTCCCCCAGGCGCTGCCACGACACCTAGAGGCTAAACACTTCTTCATGGGGAAATATGGCAATCATTCACTTTAATCAACTGGTGGAACATGACTGAGCAGCATTGTTGTTGTTGACACGGAGATCCGTGTGCTGCTTGGTGCGAATGTTGAAGTGCTGCTTGATGGTGCGAATGTTCAGGTGCTGCTTGATGGTGTGAATGTTGAGGTGCTGCTTGATGGCGTGAATGTTGAGGTGCTGCTTGATGGTGTGAATGTTGAGGTGCTGCTTGATGGCGGGAATGTTGAGGTGCTGCTTGATGGTGCGAATGTTGAGGTGCTGCTTGATGGTGCGAATGTTGAGGTGCTGCTTGATGGTGCGAATGTTGAGGTGCTGCTTGATGGTGCGAATGTTGAGGTGCTGCTTGGTGCGAATGTTGAGGTGCTGCTTGATGGTGTGAATGTTGAGGTGCTGCTTGATGGTGCGAATGTTGAGGTGCTGCTTGGTGCGAATGTTGAGGTGCTGCTTGATGGTGCGAATGTTGAGGTGCTGCTTGGTGCGAATGTTGAGGTGCTGCTTGATGGTGCGAATGTTGAGGTGCTGCTTGGTGCGAATGTTGAGGTGCTGCTTGATGGTGTGAATGTTGAGGTGCTGCTTGATGGTGTGAATGTTGAGGTGCTGCTTGGTGCGAATGTTGAGGTGCTGCTTGATGGTGTGAATGTTGAGGTGCTGCTTGATGGCGTGAATGTTGAGGTGGTGCTTGATGGTGTGAATGTTGAGGTGCTGCTTGATGGTGTGAATGTTGAGGTGCTGCTTGATGGTGTGAATGTTGAGGTGCTGCTTGATGGTGTGAATGTTGAGGTGGTGCTTGGTGTGAATGTTGAGGTGGTGGTTGATAGTGTGAATGTTGAGGTGCTGCTTGATGGTGTGAATGTTGAGGTGGTGCTTGATGGTGTGAATGTTGAGGTGCTGCTTGGTGCGAATGTTGAGGTGCTGCTTGATGGTGCGAATGTTGAGGTGCTGCTTGGTGCGAATGTTGAGGTGCTGCTTGATGGTGTGAATGTTGAGGAGCTGTTTGATGGTGTGAATGTTGAGGTGGTGCTTGATGGTGTGAATGTTGAGGTGGTGCTTGATGGTGTGAATGTTGAGGTGCTGCTTGATGGTGCGAATGTTGAGGTGCTGCTTGATGGTGTGAATGTTGAGGTGCTGCTTGATGGTGTGAATGTTGAGGTGGTGCTTGGTGTGAATGTTGAGGTGGTGCTTGATAGTGTGAATGTTGAGGTGCTGCTTGGTGCGAATGTTGAGGTGCTGCTTGATGGTGTGAATGTTGAGGTGCTGCTTGGTGCGAATGTTGAGGTGCTGCTTGATGGTGTGAATGTTGAGGTGCTGTTTGATGGTGTGAATGTTGAGGTGGTGCGAATGTTGAGGTGCTGCTTGATGGTGTGAATGTTGAGGTGCTGTTTGATGGTGTGAATGTTGAGGTGGTGCTTGATGGTGTGAATGTTGAGGTGGTGCTTGGTGTGAATGTTGAGGTGGTGCTTGATGGTGTGAATGTTGAGGTGCTGCTTGATGGTGCGAATGTTGAGGTGCTGCTTGATGGTGTGAATGTTGAGGTGCTGCTTGGTGCGAATGTTGAGATGCTACTTGATGGTGTGAATCTTGAGGTGATGATGGTGTGAATGTTGAGGTGCTGCTTGATGGTGTGAATGTTGAGGTGGTGCTTGATGGTGTGAATGTTGAGGTGCTGCTTGGTGTGAATGTTGAGGTGGTGCTTGATAGTGTGAATGTTGAGGTGCTGCTTCATGGTGTGAATGTTGAGGTGGTGCTTGATGGTGTGAATGTTGAGGTGCTGCTTGATGGTGCGAATGTTGAGGTGGTGCTTGATGGTGTGAATGTTGAGGTGCTGCTTGATAGTGTGAATGTTGAGGTGGTGCTTGATGGTGTGAATGTTGAGGTGGTGCTTGATGGTGTGAATGTTGAGGTGGTGCTTGATGGTGTGAATGTTGAGGTGGTGCTTGATGGTGTGAATGTTGAGGTGGTGCTTTGTGTGAATGTTGAGGTGCTGCTTGATGGTGTGAATGTTGAGGTGGTGCTTGATGGTGTGAATGTTGAGGTGGTGCTTGATGGTGTGAATGTTGAGGTGGTGCTTGGTGTGAAAGTTGATGTGGTGCTTGATGGTGTGAATGTTGAGGTGGTGCTTGGTGTGAATGTTGAGGTGGTGCTTGATGGTGTGAATGTTGAGGTGGTGCTTGATGTGAATGTTGAGGTGGTGCTTGATGGTGTGAATGTTGAGGTGGTGCTTGATGGTGTGAATGTTGAGGTGGTGCTTGGTGTGAATGTTGAGGTGGTGCTTGATGGTGTGAATGTTGAGGTGGTGCTTGATGGTGTGAATGTTGAGGTGGTGCTTGGTGTGAATGTTGAGGTGGTGCTTGATGGTGTGAATGTTGAGGTGCTGCTTGATGGTGTGAATGTTGAGGTGCTGCTTGATGGTGTGAATGTTGAGGTGGTGCTTGATGGTGTGAATGTTGAGGTGGTGCTTGGTGTGAATGTTGAGGTGGTGCTTGATGGTGTGAATGTTGAGGTGGTGCTTGATGGTGTGAATGTTGAGGTGGTGCTTGGTGTGAATGTTGAGGTGGTGCTTGATGGTGTGAATGTTGAGGTGGTGCTTGGTGTGAATGTTGAGGTGGTGCTTGATGGTGTGAATGTTGAGGTGGTGCTTGGTGTGAATGTTGAGGTGGTGCTTGATGGTGTGAATGTTGAGGTGGTGCTTGATGGTGTGAATGTTGAGGTGGTGCTTGATGGTGTGAATGTTGAGGTGGTGCTTGATGGTGTGAATGTTGAGGTGCTGCTTGATGGTGTGAATGTTGAGGTGGTGCTTGATGGTGTGAATGTTGAGGTGCTGCTTGATGGTGTGAATGTTGAGGTGGTGCTTGATGGTGTGAATGTTGAGGTGGTGCTTGGTGTGAATGTTGAGGTGGTGCTTGGTGTGAATGTGGGGGACAAAGTCTGTTTCAAGAGAAGCAGTATGCTCTGACGATGTATTTTTCTATTCATTTATGAAGGAAGATCTGCAATGTGAGAGAGAAAGGAAGAAAGGAAGGGGAGATAGAGAACAAGTGAGGATAAGTTAGACAGGGACAGGAGAGAGAGATTTTCTTCAGAGTTCACAACGGTTCGGCTGCTTTTACATGTGAAACATTGCAAGTATTTCCAATAAAATTCCTCAATGGGAATTATTGAGGAAGGTGGAGCCCCTCTGGCAGTCCAGTCTGGTCTTGGGAACTCATGAATGATGTTGAAACATCTGTGATGTATGCCAGTGTATTCTAATATATCTGAGGTGGAAGCACATGACTTGTATAAACACAGTTTCTTTCTATATTATCGTGAGTTGAGGCAAACATAAATCAGGTTGAAATGATAGTGGTCAGTTATTCAACGAGTTATATTTAAAGTCATCTTTCCCTTCAGCTATTTAACTTAAACTGTACATGTGGCATTTTCTAGACATGTAATGATGTATTTTATTTGCTACTAATATTAAGTGTGTTTGTGTGTTTGGGTGGGCAGGTGGATGGTAGTCCTCCAGATTTTAGGCTGGCCAGTAGTGTTTCCCTGTCATACCGTGAACACAAGTGTCTGTCGGCTATTTAACATACAGCGTACACCGAGTTAACTTCTAAGATTGCAAAGTAATGGTTTATTGAATGCCATTTATCCTCCTAGTTGTCGTTAGAGTAAAAAAAATAGTGAACTGAGATTAGTGCCTTTTATTAGCAATATTAGCTGTCGTAAAACTTTCAAAATTTATCGTTAATTTAATAAATTTTAGTAAAACCTTATGGTGATTTTATTTAGCATTTTGAATTAGTGCTTCTCGGTTTGTTTGTGGTCTTAGTAACGAAACGTATTAAAGGCTTTAGCAATATACTCTTCTAAGTGGTCACAGAAATGAACGTGGTAATTTTTTTCAGTTTATCGCTCGTGAAAACTACTAAAGACGTATTTATTTCTGAAATCATTTAAGCCTGGTTAAATCATGCAAAAAACAACGGAATTTGTATCATATTTCATGTCTATTTCTTTTTGCACTTATCACGACTGGAATGGCTTTTGTATTTCAATATTGAAACAAACTTAATGATGTATGTCTTGCCTAATTAGCCAAGTCTGCAAGTTCTAAGATACGACATTTGTTCTTCACCTTGACCGTATGCGTATGTGAAGGAGCTAAGTATGTCAGGCCTTCTGCAGTGTTCCTCCATTCCTATGTTCTTATGTTCATAAGGAATACCATATGTCTGTGACCTGTGCGTGAACAATGTCGCTGCCTGAGGCTACAGCTGGATGGAAACTGACACTGTCGCTGCTCAAGGTTAGCCTTCACCAACCCTTGGCCCTCAGGCTACGACACCACAGCCGCAGATTTGCTTCGTAATCTTAAGGCGTTGTGAGAGGGAGATATAAAAAAATAATCATTTGAAGTATAAAAAAAATGATCATTTGAATTATCATGGGGGAGTGCTCAACCCGTAGGGATTATACAGCGCCTGTGGGGGGGTGGAAGGTATTCAGGGAGCTAGAGCACAGATCCAATTCCCTAGATCAAGAGCCCCTTCCCAGCATCAAAATACCTCCCCTGATGGAATAATCATTTGAAATATACCATATGACTAGTCGACACTACCGCTACCTCGTAGCGGGTATATAGTACAGCCAGTACACAGTGACGTACATTCAAGTCAGTATACTCAGATCATTAAAACAATTTCACTGAAGTACAATTATGCAGAAATTCATATGTAACCCTAAAACACATCTAATTTAACGTCAACGAGAAATTATCCAACGTTGCCAGAAGAGCATTTCTAAACACTGTTAAGATAAGCGCTTCCTCATCTACTACTACTACTACTATTACTACTACTACTACTATTACTACTACTACTACTACTACTACTACTACTACTACTACTACTACTACTACTACTACTACTACTACTAAAGTTAAAATAAAAAAAACACGAGAGTAGAAGATACGGGAAGTTTAATTTTAATCAACTTAGCCCATTCTATAAATTATGAACAGGACATTAATGCAAATCCTTCATACTTCGAAACAGAAACTGAGAGCATGCAGATGTGCTCGACGCCGGAGCCCCGAGTCCTGGAGTGGCATGTTATAAATCTTATATATACTACAATGGGCAAAGTCACCAGCAAGGGCAAGTCGCGTGCTCACTCTGCATGGACAAGAATGATGTTGATGAGTCAACCCGTTTGAGGGACTACGGTAACTTCCGCAGGATGACATAACGAGGGATTTACAGATAAAATTCTAAGATTCTTTGATTACGGTGGAATTCAGAAAGCTATAAAAGCTGCTAATAAAAAAAATAATAGTTTTATAGAAAAGCTTGAGCTTTACATCTCAGCCCGCAGCGCTGTATGGCCCTTGTGGTTTAGCGCTTCTTTTTGATTATAATAATACATCTCAGCCCAAATACTGGTTCGCAGCAGAAAGACTTTTCCTACCTTAATTTCTTACGTAGTCCAGCGCTATCTATGATATACTACCATCCACCGTGTGTGTTCGTATGTGTATGTGTGTGTGTGTGTGGGAAATAATGTGTGTGGGGGGATATAGTGTGCGTGTGAGATTGATACATGTGTGTATGTGAAGGATGTAGTGTGAGGACGTGAAGATAATCTTCCGTTTGTTTAAGACCAGATTAGAGAGAATAATTTGCGATCGCCTTCTATTAAAATGCATTTTTTATTATATTGAGGATGGCCAGTTGGCCAAGAAGAGAGTTTACTTTTATACATGATTTTCATTAATCCGCGAAAAAAAACTTAATCGCTATCTGTTAAATAAATTCATAGTTTTTTTTTTTTCAATATTTTGCTTTTTTACTGTTGCAGATGAGTGCAGGAGCCGCTGTAATGGATGAAGAAGGTTTTCCCATTGTTGCGAACGTAGACTTGTGTGGCTTTTACGCTGGCAGTCCTGGGCATCAAGATCAGGAATCAGGCGAGAGGACGAGCCAACAAGTGGTTGTCTTAAGACGATCTCCTGATGGCAGCCGTAATCAGTCAGACATGAGGGTGTTCAGTCGCAGTCTCAAGACCCAGCTTGATGCCCTGCGGTACTTCTTCACCCGCCGGGAGCTTCATCTCCATTGGAATTTCTTATCTTCGAGTCCCAATCTGCACCTGGACAGTCCTCGGATGCCATTTCATGACGTTTTTGATTCTCCTTCATCAAATCTGTCCTTTCCGCCAGCAGGATTCAGACGTGAGCATGAGCTGCATCTCGAAAAGATAACAACAAAAAAGCCCTTCAGACTTCCTCCTCCTCCTTCCTCTTCTTATAGTGAAAGAAAACCAAATAAAAAAGAAGTCAACATAAGCATATGGAAAGAGTTCTGCCGCGGCCAGTTAGCTTTCGACGACGGTGCAGTGGAATGGAAGGAACTGAAAAACAAGTGTAGATTCTGGATTCCTTTTCAGGTTGTCTTGGGAGATTTTGCAATTTTTTTGCCATGCTGTGTGATTTGGTTGCTTAGATTGATAGTAGTAACATTAAAAATATGTCTACCGTCCGTAGGACTGCAAATAGTGTACTATCACATTCTGTACAATCACATAAAAATTCACCTAATTGGAAACGAGAGAGGGGTAGATCCTGTATTTACTGGTGCAGTCTATCAAGGTCCCATAATATACAGCGTCAGGTATGCCAGCTGCCCTTACTGCAGGTACAAAAGGGAATCCAGAGTGTTGCTCAAGTATTTTGATAGCCTATGCCAAGAGAGAAGGGAAATGGCTGTTAGGTAGTGATGACCTGTGTGTAGAAACATTTGCTCGTGTAACCAGATACTCTACCCATGTAATGGCAATCAGGAAATCGCCTAATTATGAAAGTTTGCTCTTGATGCGGCATTTACTTTTTTTTGCTACGCAAAAAAAAGAAAAATATGTACTTGCCACTGGTGGTTTACGGACAGCTGCATTTTATATCAGTTATATAACACATCCTCAAAAAGATGGCAATGAAGTCATCAAGATGTTCATGAATAAATATGCATATGAAGTACTATTGCTGTTGCAGTTATAAGAGATCAGAAGCATTATTTTGCTAAAATATTCCAAATGCAGTGCAGTAAGTTAAGAAAAGATCATCAGAATACAATTGATGGTTGGTTGGTCTCGGTGTAGTCTTAACTAAAGACCCTCACCGCCATGACCCCAAAAAAACTCCATATAGATGACTTGAAAATCAGTTGTAACTAAAAAAAAAAACTGTTTTTCTTTGGTCTGTGAGATCTGAAAACAGTATTAGTGTTAGAGCCCAGTTTTTTTTTTTTTTTTTTTTTTTACATATATTCACTTTTATGATTATGGGGTCGAGTCTGCTCCTACGATTTTTTTCTCGCAGGTTTCCTGTCTAGTGGAGCCTGTAGCATCTCTAAAAACTGAATATGGTGTTGTCTCGCAATACCTCGTGTGTGTACTCACCTATTTGTGGTTGCAGGGGTCGAGTCTTAGCTCCTGGCCCCGCCTAGTGTGTGTGTGTGTGTCTGTGTGTGTGTGTGTGTGGGATGACCCATGTTTGTTCTCACAATTTTGAGTATTCAATTTAACGTGTTAGTTTCGAGTGACTGTAGCACACTGGATGCCATTCTAGCAGCTTCACTATTTCTCCCTGTTGATAGTGCTAAAAATATTCCTTATGTATTTTCTCATTTAGGTCTCTAACGCCATAACTACGACGCCACACATAACAAAGGAGAATCGAACAAAAAAGATCAAATTTTGTGTCAAAGACTTAAGTGACTGACTCCAACGGGAAGAGGATTTGCACCTACTTATGCTTCTCTGGTGAACTGAAGGATAGCAATCAGCTCACATACTGAGTGTCCGTGGTTCGATCCCCGGCACGGATGGAAAAGTTGGGCATGTTTCCTAACACCTGTCGCTGTTCACCTAGCAGTAAGTAGACATCTGGGTGTTAGTCGATACTGTTGTGAGTCGCGTCCTGACGGACAAGATTAAAAGGACTCGAAAGGAAATAACAGTCCTCCATGACGCACTGACTTGTCCTGGGTGGCTATCCCTCCCCCGGGATAACCCTGCCCTGAGATAACCCTCCCCAGGGATAACCCTCCCCCGGACTAACCCTCCCCCGAACAAACCCTCCCCCGGACTAACCCTCCCTCGGGCTAAAAATTCGATCAAAATCTTCTCACTGGCAGCTTGTTTGCTTCACCCCGCCTCGGCAATATACTCTTCCCTGAAATATATATATATATATATATATATATATATATATATATATATATATATATATATATATATATATATATATATATATATATATTAATACTTTATATATTTTGAAACTAAAGTTATAATTACTATGTAAAGCACAAAACCGTGTAATAAAACTGTCTTAACTTTGGTTATATAACTAAACCTTATTTTTCTCCTTGCCATGTGAGTTGTATATATTTTTCCATGAGAATTTAGAGACGCTACACTGTTGACAAATAATTTATATAGCAGCATGAACACTGATGAATTACACATTGACTTCCAGGTTAAGGGAATGATTACCTCAAATTCCTTCTGAAATTCGCTATTCTTCTTTGTTTAGGACTGATGAAGCCACTATGTGGCGAAACGTTTCCTCGGTAAAGATACTCATATGTTGCACGTGTCTAATATATCAACTTGTCTCTTCTCTGAACTATTTATCTGTATGAACAATGATGACTTATACTATCATATATATATATATATATATATATATATATATATATATATATATATATATATATATATATATATGTCGTGCCGAATATGTAAAACTGGTCAATTAGCAAGAACTCATTTAAAATTAAGTCCTTTCTAAAATATTCTCTTATACGTTTAAAGATATATTTTTTTCATTAATATTAATGGAAAAAATTTTAATTTTGCACCAAAAGTATCTTAGAAAACTTACCTAACCTTATTATAACAAGAACAATTTATTTTAGCCTAACCCAACTAAATATATTTTAGATTTGTTTACAATAATTTAATACTAAACAAAGTGAAAAATATTTTTTTTCATTAGGTTCAGAATGATTTTGGCGAAATTATTGCATACACAAATTTTCTCTTGTCCTATATGGCAAAATGAGCGTTGCTATTTAAGCCAAGATCGCATGTTCTGCCTATTCGGCACGACATATATATATATATATATATATATATATATATATATATATATATATATATATATATATATATATATATATATATATATATATATATATATAGATGCATAAACACTGATGGCTCTGGGTTCGTACTACGATGGTGAATGTATCGCGAGTGAATGGTGAACCTGGCGAGTGAGCCGTGAACCTGGCGAGTGAGCGGTGAACCTGGCGAGTGAGCAGTGAACCTGGCGAGTGAGCGGTGAACCTGGCGAGTGAGCCGTGAACCTGGTGAGTGAGCCGTGAACCTGGCGAGTGAGCCGTGAACCTGGCGAGTGAGCCGTGAACCTGGCGAGTGAGCCTTGAACCTGGCGAGTGAGCCGTGAACCTGGCGAGTGAGCCATGAACCTGGCGAATGAGCCGTGAACCTGGCGAGTGAGCCGTGAACCTGGCGAGTGAGCCGTGAACCTGGCGAGTGAGCCGTGACCCTGGCGAGTGAGCCGTGAATCTGGCGAGTGAGCGGTGAACCTGGCGAGTGAGCCGTGAACCTGGCGAGTGAGCCGTGAACCTGGCGAGTGAGCCGTGAACCTGGCGAGTGAGCCGTGAACCTGGCGAGTGAGCGGTGAACCTGACGAGTGAGCCGTGAACCTGGCGAGTGAGCCGTGAACCTGGCGAGTGAGCCGTGAACCTGGCGAGTGAGCCTTGAACCTGGCGAGTGAGCCGTGAACCTGGCGAGTGAGCCGTGAACCTGGCGAGTGAGCCATGAACCTGGCGAGTGAGCCGTGAACCTGGCGAGTGAGCCGTGAACCTGGCGAGTGAGCCGTGAACCTGGCGAGTGAGCCGTGAACCTGGCGAGTGAGCCTTGAACCTGGCGAGTGAGCCGTGAACCTGGCGAGTGAGCCGTGAACCTGGCGAGTGAGCCATGAACCTGGCGAGTGAGCCGTGAACCTGGCGAGTGAGCCGTGAACCTGGCGAGTGAGCGGTGAACCTGGCGAGTGAGCCGTGAACCTGGCGAGTGAGCCGTGAACCTGGCGAGTGAGCCGTGAACCTGGCGAGTGAGCCGTGAACCTGGCGAGTGAGCCGTGAACCTGGCGAGTGAGCGGTGAACCTGGCGAGTGAGCCTTGAACCTGGCGAGTGAGCCGTGAACCTGGCGAGTGAGCGGTGAACCTGGCGAGTGAGCCGTGAACCTGGCGAGTGAGCCGTGAACCTGGCGAGTGAGCCGTGAACCTGGCGAGTGAGCCGTGAACCTGGCGAGTGAGCCGTGAAGCTGGCGAGTGAGCCGACGAGTGAGCCGTGAACCTGGCGAGTGAGCCGTGAACCTGGCGAGTGAGCGGTGAACCTGGCGAGTGAGCCTTGAACCTGGCGAGTGAGCCGTGAACCTGGCGAGTGAGCCCTGGCGAGTGAGCGGTGAACCTGGCGAGTGAGCCGTGAACCTGGCGAGTGAGCCGTGAACCTGGCGAGTGAGCCGTGAACCTGGCGAGTGAGTGGTGAACCTGACGAGTGAGCCGTGAACCTGGCGAGTGAGCTGTGAACCTGGCGAGTGAGCGGTGAACCTGACGAGTGAGCCGTGAACCTGGCGAGTGAGCCGTGAACCTGGCGAGTGAGCGGTGAACCTGGCGAGTGAGCGGTGAACCTGACGAGTGAGCCGTGAACCTGACGAGTGAGCCGTGAACCTGGCGAGTGAGCGGTGAACCTGGCGAGTGAGCCGTGAACCTGGCGAGTGAGCGGTGAACCTGGCGAGTGAGCCGTGAACCTGGCGAGTGAGCCGTGAACCTGGCGAGTGAGCCCTGAACCTGGCGAGTGAGCCGTGAACCTGGCGAGTGAGCCGTGAACCTGGCGAGTGAGCCGTGAACCTGGCGAGTGAGCCGTGAACCTGGCGAGTGAGCCGTGAACCTGGCGAGTGAGCCGTGAACCTGGCGAGTGAGCCGTGAACCTGGCGAGTGAGCCGTGAACCTGGCGAGTGAGCCTGGCGAGTGAGCCGTGAACCTGGCGAGTGAGCGGTGAACCTGGCGAGTGAGCAGTGAACCTGGCGACGGTGAACCTGGCGAGTGAGCCGTGAACCTGGCGAGTGAGCCGTGAACCTGGCGAGTGAGCCGAGAACCTGGCGAGTGAGCAGTGAACCTGGCGAGTGAGCCTTGAACCTGGCGAGTGAGCCGTGAACCTGGCGAGTGAGCCATGAACCTGGCGAATGAGCCTGAACCTGCGAGTGAGCCGTGAACCTGGCGAGTGAGCCGTGAACCTGGCGAGTGAGCCGTGACCCTGGCGAGTGAGCCTGAATCTGCGAGTGAGCGGTGAACGGCGAGTGAACCTGGCGAGTGAGCCGTGAACCTGGCGAGAACCTGGCGAGTGAGCCGTGAACCTGGCGAGTGAGCGGTGAACCTGGCGAGTGAGCCGTGAACCTGGCGAGTGAGCCGTGAACCTGGCGAGTGAGCGGTGAACCTGGCGAGTGAGCGGTGAACCTGGCGAGTGAGCCGTGAACCTGGCGAGTGAGCCGTGAACCTGGCGAGTGAGCCGTGAACCTGGCGAGTGAGTGGTGAACCTGACGAGTGAGCCGTGAACCTGGCGAGTGAGCTGTGAACCTGGCGAGTGAGCGGTGAACCTGACGAGTGAGCCGTGAACCTGGCGAGTGAGCCGTGAACCTGGCGAGTGAGCGGTGAACCTGGCGAGTGAGCGGTGAACCTGACGAGTGAGCCGTGAACCTGACGAGTGAGCCGTGAACCTGGCGAGTGAGCGGTGAACCTGGCGAGTGAGCCGTGAACCTGGCGAGTGAGCGGTGAACCTGGCGAGTGAGCCGTGAACCTGGCGAGTGAGCGGTGAACCTGGCGAGTGAGCGGTGAACCTGACGATTGAGCCGTGAACCTGGCGAGTGAGCGGTGAACCTGGCGAGTGAGCGGTGAACCTGGCGAGTGAGCCGTGAACCTGGTGAGTGAGCCGTGAACCTGGCGAGTGAGCCGTGAACCTGGCGAGTGAGCCGTGAACCTGGCGAGTGAGCCGTGAACCTGGCGAGTGAGCCGTGAACCTGGCAAGTGAGCCGTGAACCTGGCGAGTGAGCCGTGAACCTGGCGAGTGAGTGGTGAACCTGGCGAGTGAGCCGTGAACCTGGCGAGTGAGCCGTGAACCTGGCGAGTGAGCCGTGAACCTGTGACAAGTTTCGAGAGTTTAGATTCACAGTCCTACAAAATATAACTCGTTAATGATTATTTCATTTACTTCGACTTTTGCATATATTTGGCTTGCTGACCTTGATACCGGGAAGGGGTTCTTGAATCAAGGAATTAGAAATGTCCTCTACTTCCTTGGACCAAAGTCAGTTGCCTCCCATTCCTCAGGCTCTGTATGACCCCTAGGGGTTTAGTACTCTCCCTAAATATAGTAACATAAGGTTGATTCCAAATATATTATCAGTTTTCTGTACTGCGTGAGGTTTCTTCACAAGATGTAGATCTTGACTTAAACTGATGTATAAAATAGTATGATATCACATAAAAAATAATGAAAAAAGGGTATATTTATTGAAGTTACACGCTGTATCATTTAAAATATTTATATTTGTCGCTAATAAGTTCCAGACTTGCATGTTAAATCTGTCTTTTACGCTCAACACTGATTTTTGCTACACTTTCGTTTATATTTTTTTTTTTGTGGTGGCTGTCAACATCCAGCAGTAGTCTGCCATCATGTTGACACTCCCTGTACCTGGTTACCTTCTCTCCATTTCCTTTATATCCTGGTGAAACCTTCCACCTTGCTCTTCACTCAACTTCCCAAATAAGTATCCAAGAAGTGTACTTGAGACGCATGTTACATCCTAAGACCTAAGACCTTCAACTCTCCAACATGCTCTTAATGATTTCTTTGTAGTTTTATCCTTGGAGTTCCCTAAGAACTTTTATTTATGACATCTTTGAAGGCAATCCATGCTTCGTTTTTTTTTTAACGTTAAGGAGAAAGATTTCAAAAATTCTCATCCGAAAGAAGCTTCCTTATATCTGGCCCGACATATACAGTACGCCGCCATCTTTGAGCTTGACATAGGACAGTCCTGGAAACTTCTTGCATTAAAACTTACAACCGTCTCCATCTAATAATGGTAAAGATTTAACAGATGGCTTCATTAAACCAAGTTTTGTGTGTAGAGGAGGCAAGAGGACATTTTTTGGATTAACCCCCACACTCATACTACATTCCTTGTCCCTGGTGTAAGTCAACTCCCACTTGGCCATTGTTTCTGGGACCGATGTAGACTCTTAGCTGTGCTGTTTCATTCACACACAAAAATACGGAAAATTGTGTATCGCATCGGTTATCCAAAACTTATTTAGAATCAGCTCCAGATTATTATAACTTTAATTCAGATGCATTTGTCTCATTTTACGTCTGTCTAGAGATTCACATTCCTTTCCCTCTTTGTTTTGAATGTGACACGTCTCTAGCAACCTTATTTCCCTTTCCCCTCCTGCATGGAGGGGAAATTGAATCAGACAGGACTACAAAGGGATCTGTACAGGCTGCAAGCGTGGTCCAGCAACTGGCTCCTGGAGTTGAACTCCACCAAGTGCAAATCAGGAAGATCGGGGAAGGGCAAAGAACACAGAGTACAGGCTGGGGGGCCAAAGACTGCAAACCTCACTCAAGGAAAAGGATCTAGGGGTGAGTATAATACCGAGCATATCTCCTGAGGCACACATCAACCAAATTACTACTGCAGCATATGGACGCCTGGCAGACCTAAGAATAGCGTTCCAATACCTTAGTAAGGAATCATTCAAGACTGTACACCGTGTATATCAGGCCCATGTTGGAGTATATAGCACCAGTTTCGAACCCACACCTGGTCAAGCATGTCAAGAAATAAGAAAAATTGCAAAGGTTTGCAATAAAACTAGTATGCCCTACGAGGAGATTATTATAATCATGGGGAGCTCTAAACCCGTAGGATTATACAGCGCATGTGGGGGGGTGATGGAAGGTATTCAAGTTAAATTTATGGAACCGGAACACAGATCCAATTCCCTAGATCAAGAGCCCCTCACCTCCTACTAGGAGAGGTCAAGGGAAATCGACATGACAACACTGAAGGACAGGAAGGATAGGAGAAACATTGATAATGACATATAAAATACTGAGAGGAACTGACAAGATGGATAGGAACAGGATTTTTCAGAGATGGGACACAGCAACAAGGGGTCACAATTCCTAGCATCCCTGTGACTCAGATGAGTCATGGGGATGTTAGGAAGAATTTCTTCAGTCATAGAATTGTCAGGAAATGGAATAATCTGGATAGTGATGTAGTTGAGGCAGGATGAATACAGAGCTTTAAGAAGAGGCACAATAAAGCTCATGGAGCAAGGAGAGAGCGGACCTAGTAGCGACATTGAAGAGGCGGAGCCAGGAGCTATGAATCGACCCCTGCAACCACAATTAGGCGATCACACATACATGTGTGTGTGTGTGTGTGTGTGTGTATTATATATATATATATATATATATATATATATATATATATATATATATATATATATATATATATATATATATATATATATATATATATATATATATATATATATATATATATATATATATATATATATATATACATATATATATATATATACATATATATATATATATATATATATATATATATATATATATATATATATATATATATATATATATATATATATATATATATATATATATATAGATACATATAATATTATAGATGGGGTCCACCTCTGATATAAATTGTGGGACTCAGTCTCGGAGAAGCGGATAAAAAGGCTTCAATTAAGAATATTTTTATTTCTTCCTAAAGCCGTTTGAATATTCCACTTCCCCTACCACCCCATCTTTTCATTATTTTTTACCAATAGGTCTATTTTATTACATAATATGGTACAGAAGATTTAAGAGATACAGTGTTGATATAAAGATGGCATATACAAACCATGAGATGTAAGAGATACATGTCTAGCACATATTGTTACGTGTTTGTCACTGATTATAATGTCACACACACACACAAACACACACACACACACACACACACACACACATATATATATATATATATATATATATATATATATATATATATATATATATATATATATATATGTATATATATATATACATATATATATATATATATATATATATATATATATATATATATATATATATATATATATATATATATATATATATATATATATATATAATTGTTCGTGGTTGCATTAATATGTATAATGCTTGTGAAGGCCGGTACATCAAACAGGAGTAGAATGAAATCAGCTACGAGCTTACCACAGCCACGTACATCCTTGCATGATGAAACGCCTAGTGCTACCAAGTACATGATGTTTGTAGGATTTATGGCTCAGTAGTTAGAACGTAGTGGTTTTCGACTTGTTTCCCATAAGGTGGGCCAAAATAACACAGGTTCGATCCCGTCTAAATATATATATATATATATATATATATATATATATATATATATATATATATATATATATATATATATATATATATATATATATATATATATATTTATATATATATATATATATATATATATATATATATATATATATATATATATATATATATATATATATATATATATATATATCTTTCAACACACCGGCCGTATCCCACCGAGGCGGGGTGGCCCTAAAGAGAAAACGAAAGTTTTTCCTTTTACATTTAGCAATATATACAGCAGAAGAGGTTACTAGCCCCTTGCTCCCGGCATTTTAGTCGCCTCTTACAACACGCATGGCTTACGGAGGAAGAATTCTGCTCCACTTCCCCATGGAGGTAAGAGGAAATAAACAAGAATAAGAACTAGTATGAAAATAGAAGAAAACCCAGAGGGGTGTGTATATATATGTTTGTACATGTATGTGTAGTGTGACCTAAGTGTAAGTAGAAGTAGCTAGACGTACCTGAAACCTTGCATGTTTATGAGACAGAAAAATGGACACCAGCAATCCTACCATCATGTAAAACAATTACAGGCTTCCGTTTTACACTCACTTGGCAGGACGGTAGTACCTCCCTGGGCGGTTGCTGTCTACCAACCTACTACCTATATATATATATATATATATATATATATATATATATATATATATATATATATATATATATATATATATATATATATATATATATATATATATATATTTAGCCGGGATCGAGCCTGTGTTATCGTTCCGAATAGGTAAAACTTGCGATTTTGGCTTAAATAGCAACGCTATTCTTGCCGAATAAATAAAATTTGTGTATGCAGTAATTTCGCAAAAATTATTCTGAACCTAACGAATAAAAATATATTTCATTGTGTTTGTTTTTTATTAAATTACTGTAAACTTATCTAAAATGTATTTAGTTGGATTAGGCTAAATTAAATTGTACTTGTTATAATAAGGTTAGGTAAGTTTTTTAAGGCTGTTTTAGTACAAAATATATCTTTAAACGTATAAGAGAAAATTTTAGGACTTAATTTTAAATGAGTTCTTGCTAATTGACCAATTTTACCTATTCGGTACGACACTGCGACTAGCTGAGGATTCGAACCCATGTCATTTTGGCCCTGCCTTGTGATGAGCAAAAAATCTTATGGCGCCTTAACCCACAGGACCACCCAATCCTACAAGAACTAAGCACCCAGCCAAGCTAGGTGTATTACTCTTGGTCCGAGGACATACATGGTGTGGGTGACTCTAAGCTAATTTCATTCTTATCCCCGTTTGGTGTACTAGCCAACAGTCATGCCTTCCGTGCCAAAATGGACTCCTACAGTGCCAAGGGGTATATCCAGTGCTAAGCTGGAGGGTACCCTTAGCGCCAAGGGGGCAGTGAATTAGATACTACGGTGTTTCTTCAGTTTTAAGGGGTGCTTTAAGAGTCAAGGGAAGTGGTGTTGTCAGTACTAAGGAAGGGGAGGCCTTCAGTGCCAAGGTTAATCTCATTTCCTCATCTCTTCATGTTAACTGTTTGTTAGGTAAGACACATATGCAACAGTTAGGTATCTTTATTTCGAAACGTTTCGCCTACACAGTAGGCTTCTTCAGTCGAGTACAGAAAGGTTGATAGAAGCAGAAGATACTTGAAGACGATGTAATCAGTCCATCACCCTTAAAGTCTTGAGGTGGTCAGTCCCTCAGTCTGGAGAAGAGCATTGTTCCGTTGTCTGAAACAATATATATTGTTTCAGACAACGGAACAATGCTCTTCTCCAGACTGAGGGACTGACCACCTCAAGACTTTAAGGGTGATGGACTGATTACATCGTCTTCAAGTATCTTCTGCTTCTATCAACCTTTCTGTACTCGACTGAAGAAGCCTACTGTGTAGGCGAAACGTTTCGAAATAAAGATACCTAACTGTTGCATATGTGTCTTACCTAACAATCTGTCGGTATTTCATACCATTTTAATGTTCATGTTAACTGTTGACCAGAAGGATGTATTTGGACATTATTTTTTTCCATTTTCCATTCTCTTTCGTGAAAAACAAAACAAAAAAAGAAACTTCAAACTTCAGTCACGAAACAGCAAGTTCTAAAACTTGATGACAATAACTCAACAAATGCAAATGTTGTTAAATAAATGCAAAAACAGAAACATGCATAAAAAAATAAAGCATATAAGAAAGATGTATTTGTTTTTGACAGGTAGTAGAATTTCTTTAACAGTATCCAAGTACATATACACTAATACGGTCAAGTTGATGAATAAGATAAACGCGCAACACTTGGGTTTATTTACTGAGAGATTTTTCGCCTACTGGGGATTGTATAAACCACAGATATGGTGGGCGAAACGTCTCTGAAATAAATATCCGTATTTTAAGTCTTATTCACAGCAAAAAAAAAAAAACTATTTTGGAAAGAGAAGAAAATCTAAAATAAAGTGTACAAGTTTATTAATATGTGAACGTCTGGCTCCTCTCTGGGGATCAATGGCGACTTTTCATTACCTATGGGACACGTTTCGTCTTCTTTGCCGGGTTGCCATTAATAAAAATAGCGTTAAACACCATTTCAACAAAGTTATACACCCAAGGTGTACATCTCTTGGTATATATATCCTAGGTAGTAGGTTGGTAGACAGCAACCACCCAGGGAGGTACTACCGTCCTGCCACGTGAGTGAGAAACGGAAACCTGTAATTGTTTTACATGATGGTAGGATTACTGGTGTCTTTTTTCTGTCTCATAAACACGCGGGATAACAGGTACATCTTGCTACTTCTGCTTACACGTAGGTCACACTACACATATATGTACATGCATATATATTTATACACCCATTTGCGTTTTCTTAATAGTTCTTGTTCTTTATTTCCTCTTATCTCCATGGGGAAGTGGAAACCCATGTGTGCCGCAAGAGGCGACTAAAATGCCAGGAGCAAGGGGCTAGTAACCCCTTCTCTTCTATACATTATTGTTTACCTGGAGAGGGTTTCGGGGGTCAATGCCCCTGCGGCTCGGTCTGAGACTAGGCCTCATGGTGGATCAGGGTCTGATCAACCAGGCTGTTACTGCTGGCCGCACGCAAGCTGACGTACGAACCATAGCCAGGTTGGTCAGGTACTGACTTTAGGTGACTGTCCAGTGCCTTTTGTTTTCCAAGTCACCTTGCCTCGGTGGGATACGGCCGGTTCATTGAAAAATAAATTGTATATATATATATGCCGAGAGTTTACTTTAATCCCTATTTTAATGATTACCGTACCCTTGACTAGTGGTGTGCAGGTGACCTGCGGGCTGCATCACCCTCCTGTGCTCAATCAGCTTCAAATAACAAAAACATTTCAAATTTCAAGTTACTTTAAACTTTGAGCGGCACTAGGGAAAGCCGGTCACTCTCTCAGGTACGACTGAGTTTGTCGCCACACTTTTTTTTTAAAACAGAGAATTTAACATATGTTGTTCCCAAACACCTGTAGTCCTGAACGGGTGGAGTTTGAATGCCATCTTCACGGAAAAAGCAATAAACCCATGGGGGTGATATATCTCGCGAGGATTGGTCGGGGTGGGGGGGGAGCCAATCAGATTTGTTCCAGGGAAGTGAACGCCTGAAGGGTTGCCCCTTGCCGCTGCCCGGTACCAGACCAGACCAATTTTCTGGATCAAGAGCCCTTCCCTGGCATAACAGCAAGACCTATCCATGATGGATCCTTTTTTCCTTTGTTACAATTATGGGGTATTATTTCCTGCGTGGACACCGGGAGGGAGGCCGCCATTTTCCCTGTCTTTTCAAGGGATTATAAGTAAGTTTATTCAGGTATACACATCTACATTAACATAGATTATCATACATAGCAGCATATGTGTAGAGAACCTGGGAGAACCCAAAAAAGTCAGTGACTTATTTCCATTGGGGTCCTGAAGGACTGGTGCCTTGATGCTGAGGGACTGGTGCCTTGATGATGAAGTACTGGTGCCTTGATGATGAAGGACTAGTGCCTTGATGATGAAGGACTGGTGCCTTGATGAATGACTGGTGCCTTGATGGTGAAGGACTGGTGCCTTGATGCTGAAGGACTGGTGCTGTGATGCTGACGAAGGACTTGTACTTTGATTCTGGTGAAGGACTGGTACCTTGATTCTGGTGAAGAACTGGTGCCTTGATGCTCTTGAAATACTGGCATCTTGATATTGGTGAGACTGGTACCTTGATGCTGAAGGACTGGTGCCTTTGTGATGTAGTTCAGCTGAGCTTGTGAGGTCTCTGGGGAGACCTAATTTAACCAATTATGTATATGGTCACACCTTGCCTTGGCAAATGTCTGTCAGAGCCACGCCTTTTCAGCTTAAGACTGAGGTCTTTTGTTCTGGACGGCGTCAGACCTCAGCGTCAGATCAACACCACGTGTGCACACCTCATTGTGGAAGGTGCTTGGACCACCATATAAGCCCAAGGAACAGCTGAGCAGAGGAGATTCGTGCGGAGCTTTGGCCTGGGTGCAGAGCTCTGAGCAGAGAGACTTCGAGAGGAGCTGCTGCTGGGGTGCAGGGCTCGGGAGAAGGCTGCTGAAGTCTCTGGAGGAAACTGTTGGAGGCACTGGGCAGAGTACTGGCTTGGCGCAGTACTCGTGCTGTGTAGGTCTTGGGACCTGTGGCTTAGTTCCTGTGATGAACTGTCCTCTGAACCACATTGTAAGTTATATTCATTTTCGTCTAGATGATTGTGTTCCCTGTCTCACTGCTTATGTGTACCACCCCATTTATCTAAACCCCAATAATGTTCTCCTGTTCCCAAATATATTATTGTACAAGGACTTAATAATAAACTGTTTGAGTAGAATAGTAATATTCACTGTCCCCGTTATTTACTCATTTCTCCATTTATTTATGTTTAGTTAAAGTAGTGAGAGGGTGAGTAGTGTGGTGGGTAAAGTAATGAGAGGTGAAGGTGTAGTCACCAGTGACCTCACATTACCTACCGACCTCCGCACTGATCACTCCTAGTCATACCTACCTACCGCTCACCTCTCCTGTCTCTTACCTACCTCCGCCGCGCGTCACTGGACTCACCTCTCCTGCCTATCCTTTTGCCTACATAATCCCTCCCCTTACTCCCATATTCCCCAATTATCCTTATGTTCCATTAACCCCCTACATGACACCTTGATGCTGGTGAAAGACTGGCACCTTGATATTGGTGAAAGACTGGTGCCTTGATGCTGAAGGACTTGTGCCTTAATGCTAGCGAATAATTAGTGCATTGATACTGGTGAAAGACTGGTGCATTGATGCTGAAGGACTGGTACCTTGATACTGATGACGGACTGGTGCCTTGATGCTGATGGGCTGGTCTGTGATGCTGATGAAAGACAGGTGTTTTGATGCTAGTGAAGGACAGGTACCTTGATGCTTGTGAAAGACTGATACCTTGATACTAGTGAAGGATTGGTGCCTTGATACTGGTGAATGACTGGTGCCTTGATACTGAAGACTGGTACCTTGATGCTGAAGGACTGGTGCCTTGATACTAGCGAAGGATTGGTACATTAATGTTGGTGAATGACTGGTACCTTGACAGTGGTGAAGAACTGGTGCCTTCATGCTGGTGAATGACTGGTGCTTTGATGCTGGTGAAGAATTGGCGCCTTGATACTGAAGGACTGGTGCTTTGATGCTGAAGGACTGGTGCCTTGATGATGAATGACTGGTGCTTTGATGCTGAAGGAAAGGTCCCTTGATACTGGTAAAGGACTGGCACCTTGATGCTGAAGGACTGGTGCCTTGATGCTGAATGACTGGTGCCTTGATAATGGTAAAGGAATGGTACCTTGATACTAGTGAAGCAATGGTACCTTGATGCTGGTGAATAGTTCATGATTTATACAAGTAAAGCTGACCATCTGATTCTCTGTTCAACTCTGATCACCTCCCATTACCCAGGCGCTGTGTGACCACTACGGGTTTGGCGCTTCCTAGGTATTATAATATAATACACCACACGGTCCCGTGGTGACCTCTGGCAACCCCAACAACAATAAATAAACAATAGTACAAATGTACGATAATTATCGGAACTGGAAAATTCTGTCTGCATACTTTCAAAATATAAAAAACTAAGTAAAATGTTTAGTTCAAGATGTTTACTTATTCACATCAGAATTTGGATCTATGTTTTATGATGAACACTTCTTAAAATCACATTAATTTTGAGAGGATAATATTTTAGGAATACATACTACTATGATTTAAAATTATGTACAAAGTGCAATAGCTTTGCATATTGGGGGGAAGGGGTAATATCTTAAGAAATTTACACCTTACGATGTACGACAATAGTAATCATTTCCCCCCAAAATGCGTGTGTAAAACTGTACCTCAATAAACTTACTAAAAGCTATAGAAGACATAAAAGCAAAATACAGGTTGCATATTTTATGTCTCTAACTTAGATCTTGAGTTGTCCTCACGTTCATTGTGCACTTCTATGAGTTTAATCAAACGTTTATAGATGTTTATTACACTTTCAAACTTTCCGATGGCATGTTTGAAGGTGACAACGACATTTTTTCAGTGTTGGTTGTTCATTCTGGTGGACGTGTGTGTGTGTGTGTGATGTCAGCAGCACTTCCTGGTTGTCAGCGCTGCTGACAATGGTGCGCTAATACGTGCTGATTGTTAGCTTTATTTAGGTGGCAAAAGTGTGAATAGTGAGGATCGTGGAGAAGTGTTTACTGTATTAAGCTGTGAACTGAGGATAGTGCTGTGTAACTGTTGTTTACTTGGGCTGCGATAATTCCATCAACTACACGAGGGTCATTAAGGCTGCATGTCACTTGCTCACCACCTGTCAGGCCAACGTTAAATCCTTGATAAAGGAATTAAACTAAGTGTGTAAATATTATGATATACAACCATCCACTTTGAATACACTGGACGTGTAAGTCTCTCGGTGTATATACACAGAGAGTTAACTTTAATTCCTGTTTAAGAGATTAAAGTATACTTGACAGGTGGTTATCATCCCCCCCCCCAAGTCGCCTCCATGATGCTCGTGAGGGGCTCTTGATCCAAGGAAGTGAAATTTTCTTCTTTGGATCGAACGTGATTGCCTTCCATTTCTCAGGCTTTTTATGACCCCTCAGCCCTTGTGGTTTGGCGTTTCTTTTTTATTATAATAATTATGACCCCTCAGGTTTAGCGCTTCCCTCCAAAGAGGCTAATTAACTGAACAGGTTAAATACAGCCTTAGTAACACTTATATAGTTGACAGACTTTAAACCCAATCAACCAACATCCCTCCAAGTGTATATTGATATAAATTCAGAAGTTTAAATTACTGAACATATATTGTAAGGTTCAGTGTACTACAGACTGACACATTGTTATGTTACTGTAAATGGAAAACGTTTATTGCGACAATGTTTTTGAATGAAAGCGAATACAATAAATTAAAACAATGAAAACGGTACAAAAAAATGCATCGACTTAAGTCTGTTAAGGACATGATTAATGACAACTCTAATAAACTAGAGGGCTGTGATACTTACCTTTTTTTTTTTGTAAAAATATCATGAGTCTCCCCCCCCCCACTCCGCCTAGAAACCTGAGGCTACTGAAGGAACATCAACCGAACCTCAGGTAAGTTAAGATTGTGACGTATTATAACAAGGTGGCTAATGTTTAGTTTAGGGGCTGATATGAACTCGGTCTTGTTTTTTTTTTTTAATGCGAGCAAGCTATCTATACGCATATAAAAATAGTTATTGTTTGTGCAAATTATTATTTGGGGGAGATAAAAGCAAAAATAATTATTTGATTTTGCCTAGAATGCCGCGTCAGGGACAGTGTGAAAATTTGTATGGGCTGCCTCCAAGTGAGTCGCCTACCCTGGTAAACTCTGTTGACACCGAGTTCTGAGGTGGGTGCCTCAGCCTCACAAGTGGCTTATAGGACAGATTTTCACAAATGATTGCTGTTACAAGAAAACTCGCCTGCATGCACGTATAAAGGACTAACTTACTTGGTGTTGCAGCATATATCCTGATCTTCACTTCCCTAAGCTAGCCTTAGACCCTTTGGACTTCCTCTCAGAAACCACGTGCAACCGGGAGCCTTAATTCCTGCAATATTCAATCGTAATTAGTGTCCTGCCTGCACCTCAGAAATTCCTATATCCAAGAGGGTATGTATCCCCTAGTATAACTATGCAGACTCAGACACTAGCTTCCAGACTGCTCTGAGACACTGGTACTTACTGGGCATGCTCAACCTGTTGCAACCGGGCCCACAGTAAACTCAGCTCACAAACTCTCCAGACACTGGCCAGAATTCTACGAGAAATAGTGGTCTTGTCTTACTGTATGGGCCTGACGGAGGAGGTCATCTACGGTACATCGAGGTGCCTCTACCAGATTTCCCCAGGTCTCAGATGTGAAGACACGTGGGGGTGCCGTCTGCTGATCATGGCACGTATTGTCCAGATGGTGTCTGTCTTAAGAGGGACGCTATTGTCTTTTAGACCCGCGCCTTGTCATTCAAGCTAGGGCTGCCAGTTCTCCCTAGCTAACTTATCCTAGTGTTTGCCTACATTATCAGCCTATTACTATCTATGTTAAGGTCTTAGGTCTACATTATTATTATCTACAGTTGCCTTAGTAACCTAATATTAACCCTTTGAGGATCGACAGGCCCTCTCCGAAACTCGTTCTCAGGGTCGGCCAAATTTCAAAAAAAAAAAATTATTTTTTCTTATGAAAAAATAGAGTATTTTTTTCTAAACATTATAGGCTAAACAAAAAAATTTTAACGTCAATACTTACCGAGATATGGAGGTGTGAAATTTGCCAAAATTGAACAACATATGGTAACATCGCCGACTGCCGTCACCCGGTATTTTTCTATTTACTTTTTTATGTACTATTTTCAATTATTTTTAAATTTTTCTTTTTCTGAGTAACTTTTATGGCCTCTGAGGCCAACATGATCAGTATTTTGTAAGTTATTTCTTTTTCAATACTACACAATAAGGGCGTAAACACTGTTGTCATTATTTTGTTTACAGAAAATATTTACACAAACAAACAATATGAAATGTTGTTTATTACTATTTTTCTATATTTTATATACACATATACAGTCACAGGGAATGTTTCTAGAAGTTCTGCAGCCTGTGGAACTCTTTGAAACATGGTGTCATGCACAGTGGAGTTTTGCACTCCTCACACATAAAACGAGTGTCTCTGCGTTGTTGTGGGCGTTTTTTTGTATGTGAACAGACGTAACACCTCTTCTGAGCCTTTTTCTTCAAAGCAGTAGCAGGCAGTTTTACCAGGAAGTGATCACCATGCTTCAGACGAGCAGGTAGTTGTTGATAATTTGGTGGGCGGTCAATTGCAGGTGCATTTCCTTGGTACTTGAATACTATTTGTCTGATGACAGACAAACAGAATTCGCCGTACTGTGGTTTGTTTCTGGTGCTCATCTTATACATATTATAAGCATTGAGCATGGAAATGTCCAGAAGATGGAAAAACAGTTTGATGTACCACTTATAACTCTTGCGAACACAATCAGCAAACCCAATCTGCATGTCACATTTGTCCACTGAACGCATGTTGAAGGTGTAATTAATCACAGCTGCAGGTTTTAGAATGGGTTCATTTCTCTCTCTATGCTGCCTGCCACTGTCTGCCATTTCATTAGGGTGAATTGATGACAACAGTGTGACATCTCGTTTGTCATGCCACCGAAATGCCATGATGTCATTGGCAGCAAACGCCTGCACCTCACCTCTGCGAGTGCCAGCGTCAAACCTGGGCATATGTTTTCGATTTGCACGCACTGTGCCACACACATCTGTCATGTTCACTCGCAAAAAATCACTGAGTGAGGGGCTTGTGTACCAGTTATCTGTATATAATATATGCCCCTTACCAAGGTATGGTTCTATCATTGTTCGAACCACATCACCTGAGATGCCCAATAACTTCCTGGTATTTTGCAATGTATAACTTCCAGTGTACACAATAATATCCAATACCAGACCACTGTAACAATCACAAAGCACAAACAACTTTATACCAAAGCGTTTCCTCTTGCTTGGTATGTACTGCTTGAAAGAGAGTCTTCCTTTGAACAGAATCAAAGACTCGTCAATTACAAGCTTCCTGAAGGGATAAAAATGAGTACTGAATTTCTGTTTCAGATACACAAACACATTCCTAATCTTATATAACCTGTCAGTTCTGTCAGGCCTGGTTTTATCTGAGAAGTGAAGCATACGTAACATTAGCACAAATCGATTCACTGGCATTATATCACTGAAACCTGGTGTTGCAATCAGGGGGTCTGTTGACCAGTATGATTTCACTTTGTGCTTATACACATGTGGCATAAGCATTATTGTGGCAAAGAAAAGATACATCTCAGCCACAGTTGCCTCCTTCCATTGGTGTAGACGTGATTTTGGTGAAAGTAATGTGTTTGCCATGGTGTACTCGTAGTATGTGTTGCTTTCCATGACAATACTTTTCATCAGTGGTTCGTCAAAGAATAACTCGAAACATTCCAGTTCAGTGGCATTGTTCCCAAGTGCACAAGATGGCCGTATTCCACTTTGGCTGCCATCAAACTGGTGGGGATTTGGAACAAAATTGACAGCTTCCTGCCAATCCCAGGTGCGGTCTGCTGGTGGGTACTGGACAATGACAGGTGGTTGTGGTTGTGGAGGTTGTGGTTGTGGAGGCTGGTGTGGTGGGGGAGTGGGGGATGGTGGCCTTTGTTCTAGATCAGCTGAGGCAGCGGCGTGGGTGGCAGCGTGGGTGGCAGCATGGCCCACTGCTGGTGCCTCACCGCCGGCACCACTATCACCACGCACATTTTCCATCCCAATTGCAACAGTATCTTCGTCATTTTCACTGTCTGTTCCTGTTGTACAGCCACGGGATGTACTCCGAGATACACTCCTTCCCCTTGGTATAACATATGGCACACTTCCAGAGTGCATATATCGTCGTATATACTGACGCTTCACTGGGAATATTGCACTTCACTATCACTACTGGAACTAGTTTGAAGAGCTTGTAGTTCATATTCACTATCACTATCATCACCCATGCTCTCATCTGAGTCTGGGATTTGGGAAAATAGAAGTTTCCTCTTGGGTTCTGGAACAACTGAACGTGAACACGAGGGCCCAGCACCAGAGGTGGAAGGCTGAGGGTCGTCTGGGATTTCTTCACTATTACCGATATTATGGTCATTAGTTTCGGTCAAAACCTCACTAAAACCACGAAACTCATCTTCACTGGCACTTCCATCACTATTAGAACTGTCACTGGGGAACAAAAGTGTCCCAATTCGCCGAGGAGTGAGGAGCTTCTTACCGCGAGGCATGGTGGACATTGTTTACTAAGAGGGCATTCCCACAATGCACCACTGGGTCCCAGATTTTTTTTCTACCGCGCACACTGACCACGCAGACCCATTCTCTCACACCTAGGCCTACCAGCCTTTTCGCGCGAGATTTGAGGCCGCTAGAATTTATGCGTACTAGTACGTCAAAAACCCCTACGCGTAAGACGTACTAGTACGACGAAAACCCTCAAAGGGTTAATATACTAACAGTAAAACTACCTACTCCTTCCCTGAAGAATAAATCTATAAATTAAATACATGCCTACCAAGAATCCATCGCCGACCAGAGAGAATGCTGATTGTTAGGGTGGGGTATAAGGGCCATCCAGCTCAGCCATCCCGTACGGCCATGCTGGATCTGTCCTGTGGAACTTTAGGGACCAAATAAATTTCCACATCCTCCCGCCGGCGAAGGTAGGCGCTAAGTCTAGATCAAGTCTGCCTCCCGCAGGCCCTCCCAGTGGGCCCTGGACTTGAGCACCATTTTACGGGTCGTCCGGCCGCTCAGCTCGGTCAGCCTCTGGTCTAATTTCTCATGTCCCGGTCCCACCGTGTGGACCTCGAGAGGTAAAAGCCTGTTGATGGGTCTTATAGTCTCGACACTATTCACTCTCACCTTCACCATTCTCAACCGCCCAGCCTTGTCTGGGTGGGTTGACACTACCAGGCCAAGAGGCCAGTATGCCCGGGGCGCCTCGGATTCTACTAGCACCAGGTCCCCTTCACTTAGCATCATCTTATTTGCCTCGGGGTCGGCTCCATAGAAATGTTCCCGCAAGGTTGTCAAGTAATCCCTGTGCCACACCTGGTTCCATTTGTCCAGGATGTTCACCAGTCTGTTGTGACTCCTGTGCAGTTCTTCATTGATGGGGGGACCATCTGGCCCATAATAATCCAGCTCCTTGGAAGACTGACTCAAAATTGCAGGGAAGGGCTCAATCCTCCTTCCAAACAGCATGTGATTGGGGGTGAGAGTTTCCTGCTCATCAATCCCATTTTGTACGTAGGTCAGAGGCCTGTTATTAACTCTTGCCTCTATCTCAACTAACACTGTCCTCAGTTCATCAAAGCTCACTCTCCTGCCGTGCAAGACCTTCCGAATGCACCTTTTGACTGTGCCCACCATGCGTTCATAGAATCCCCCTTGCCAAGGCACCCTGGGAGCTATGAACCTCCGCTCGCACTCTATTCTCTTCAGGTGTTCTCGTACTTCTCCGTTGTCCCTAAGATTCCTGAAAACTTTATCGGCCGCCCTAAAGCTTGTGCCATTGTCCGAGATAATCAAACGCGGGCACGAGAATCTGGCTGTAAACCTCCTGAACAGCTTCACGAAAGTCTCTGTTGACATATCTTCTGCCAACTCCAAATGCACAGCTCGAGTAGTGGCACAAGTAAACAGGCAGACATATACTTTCTGAGGGCCCACCCTATCATCTCCTGGGTTCTTCAATGTGATAGCCCCAGTATAGTCTATTCCCACAGTCTCAAAGGGCCTGTCACTATGTACCCGCTCCTGAGGCAGCGGTGGTAGACCTGGGTATGGTAGGGTCCTCCCATCGTACCGCCGGCAGACCGTGCAACTCTTAAGCACCCTTTTGACGGCAGCTCGACCCTTCAGTACCCAGTAATTCTGACGTAGGCAGGTGAGGGTATCTCCAAACCCCCCATGTAAGGTCCTCTGATGGGCATCTTGTATCAATAGCTCTGTCGCCCATCCCTCCTTTCCCAGTAGCATGGGATGTTTGGCCCCATAGCCGAGCTCAGAGTTTTGTATTCTTCCCCTGCATCTTATTAGCCCCGCATGATCTAGGAACAATCCCAATGAGCGAACCAATTTACTGTTCCCTGAGTCGTCGTCGTTGGTCATGCGTCCTGACGCCATAACCTGCTGCCTGGTCGCAAGTACTTCCAGCACTCCTGGAAACCTCTCCCTTTGGTACTGCCTTATCCAATATTCTCTGGGACCCATGAGAGACAACTGTCGACCTTGGCTTACCTTGTCATGCAGCTTCCTCACAAATTGAAATACAATTTCCGTGACTCCTATAAGTTTCCTCCACGAGGAGTAGTGCCTGGGGTCAAATAATTCAGTGTCGGGTTCCCCCGCAAAGTGTACTATGCTGCTGGTTGTCTCCACGAATTTCTGCTCCGGCCAGCAATCCCTTGCCGGTAACCAGTCTGGGCCTTTGAACCAAATCTCGCTTTTACTCAGCTTTTTGTGTGTCACCCCTCGGCTTATCAGGTCGGCTGGGTTTTGATCTGTAGGCACATACAGAATTGTTGACGTTGACTGTAGTTCCCGTATCTCCTTTACCCGATTCCTGACATAGGAGAGCTTAGACCTGTCGTTCTGGACCCACTGTAAGGCCACCTCCGAGTCTGTCCATACATAGGTGTGTCTCACCCTCAGATTACTCAACACCTCCTCTACGTACTTACCCAGTCTTGCTCCCAGCAACATCGCCGTGAGCTCTAGCTTTGGGATCGAGCAATCCTTCAGGGGTGTCACCCGCGCACGACTGGTGACCAGATTGACTTGTTCCCCGGCCACCGAATACGCTACTGCCCCATAGGCCCTGGAGGAGGCATCGCAGAAGACGTGCAAGTCATAATCCCACCCAGTGCACTCGATGGACCTGGGGAATGTGAACTCGTGCAATTCCGCTAGATCTTTGCTAACCAGATCCCACTCCTGGCAGACTGTTTCTGGCAGTGGGTCGTCCCAACCTAGGTTCAGCTCGCAGGTCTGTTGCACTAGCATCCTCCCTCGAATGGTGATGGGTGTCAACAAACCCAAAGGATCGAAGCAGGGGAATCGGTGGTACCTTCAACCTCACTAACCACCGAGGTGCACTCGTCCTGGAGAACAGAGAATTGGTTTTCTACCTTCACATCTTCTCTGTTAACCCTCCTTATCTTCCTTCTTCCTGAACTGTGAACCACTTACCACTTAAAGAGGCTGCCACTCTCACTGCTGGTGACCATTTCCTCCTTACCAGCTAAATCCTTCTCACACTTCCAAACTCATCTAGGCGAAGCTGCAGCCTCCTATTTTCCACCTGAAGAAGTAGAACCTCCTTCAACACCTGAACCTGAGATTCTAAGACACTACAACAAGCCATGGTGCTTGGTAACACCCCCACGCTTCAAGTATCAAGTCCCTATCTATGATTACTTCCCTTCTTTGTCTTTTACTGGTACTAGGACCAGCTAGAGAGTCACTGCACCCCTTTCGCACAAAAAAACTCTCCAGAGGGGTCTGTTTCTGGCGTCTCTAAGATTTGCCTGAAGTGGAACAAGGTTTTGTCACTGAATTCTATCATGTTTCTCACTTTCTTTACCAAAGGGCTAGCACTAGGAACTTTCTTTGGGCCCATGGTGGCTTATTTCACAGTCGCACTCAATAAACACCCACAAAAAAACAATGGATTATAATGAAATGTTTGGATGAAAGTGCGGAGTGTTGCTCACTCACCAAGAGACACAGCCAGACTGACTCGCACACACGGCAGAGTGGCGGGCAGACACATCCAATACGGCCGATTTCCAAATTGCCGGCCGAAATCCAGGATAGAATTTCGGCCAGAAAAAGCAGCCGAAATCCAATTTGGCTGAAATCCACACGGCCGATATCCGGGGGTCCACTGTAATTGCAAACACGGGCTTGGGAGTCAGATTATGCTGGCTAGTTTTAATCCTATAAACGAGAAGTCATTCAGTTTATTTACCATTTCAGAAATTTGGAAGGAAGGTTTATTTACTTTAGTAATATAATTTTCTTTAGATGTAGCAAACTTATTGGAATCCATTATTAGAGAAAATGCCCTTCAGGTCTCTTTTTTTCAATTGCATCTGTTGGTATAATACAGTTGTTTAGATTTCTTTATAAGTTAGGTGAACATAACTGTATAATTTTTGACTAGGTGTTTGCATATTACACCTAATCCTAATTGTTTTCATAGTTATTTTTTGGTCAATATATCTGAGGATGAAACTGGTTAGCCATGAGTTATTTAATCTCTTTGATGATGTGACCTGTTTGGCATTTTAATGGGCAATGTTTATTAGAGGCTTTGTATTGTTGGAAGGAATACTCTGGCACATTAGTTAACATCTTGACTACTATTATCCAGTTCTATCTGACAGTCTATGTTACTGACTGTTATGAAAGTTATTCACTTATGCAGCATCATGGAGCCTGAAGATTTTCCTGGTTTCAAGTACTGTGGACCCCCGCATACCATTGGCATCACATAACGTTAAATCCGCATACCTATACATTTTATCGCTAAGATTTTGCCTCGTATACCGCTAAAAAACCCGTTTAACGCTATTCGTCCAAGACGCGTCTAATGTGCGGCCTGAGCCAGCCTCACATGTTCCGCCGGTGGCATTGTTTACAAGCCAGCCTCCACGGTAACATCCAAGCATACAATCGGAACATTTCGTATTATTACAGCGTTTTTGGTGATTTTATCTGCAAAATAAGTGACCATGGGCCCCAAGAAAACTTCTAGTGCCAACCCTGTGGTAAAAAGGGTGAGAAATATTATCGAAATACTGTGGTACCATGGTCAACTGCTGATGCTGCTGCTGCTGTAGCACCGTCAGCTGCTGCTGCTGCTGCAGCACCGTCAGCTGCTGCTGTAGTACCGTCTGCTGCTGCTGCTGTAGTACCGTCTGCTGCTGCTGCTGTACCACCGTCAGCTGCTGCTGTAGTACCGTCTGCTGCTGCTGTAGCACCATCTGCTGCTGCTGTAGCACCGTCTGCTGCTGCTGTAGCACCGTCTGCTGCTGCTGTAGCACCGTCTGCTGCTGCTGTAGCACCGTCTGCTGCTGCTGTAGCACCGTCTGCTGCTGCTGTAGCACCGTCTGCTGCTGCTGTAGCACCGTCTGCTGCTGCTGTAGCACCGTCTGCTGCTGCTGTAGCACTGTCAGCTGCTGCTGCTGTAGCACTGTCAGCTGCTGCTGCTGTAGCACTGTCAGCTGCTGCTGCTGCACTGTCAGCTGCTGCTGCTGCACTGTCAGCTGCTGCTGTAGCACTGTCAGCTGCTGCTGCTGTAGCACCGTCTGCTGCTGCTGTAGCACTGTCAGCTGCTGCTGCTGCTGTACCACCGTCTGCTGCTGCTGTAGCACCGTCTGCTGCTGCTGTAGCACCGTCAGCTGCTGCTGTAGCACCGTCAGCTGCTGCTGTAGCACCGTCAGCTGCTGCTGTAGCACCGTCAGCTGCTGCTGTAGCACTGTCAGCTGCTGCTGTAGCACTGTCAGCTGCTGCTGTAGCACTGTCAGCTGCTGCTGCTGCTGTAGCACCGTTGCTGGTGTGGCTTATTGAGAATACCAAGAAACAATTAACCCCAGAGGGTGAGCCACCCAGGATAACCCAAAAAAGTCAGTGTCATCGAAGACTAACTTATTTCCATTGGGGTCCTTAATCTTGTCTCCCAGGATGCAACTCACACCAGTCGACTAACACTCAGGTGAACAGGGAAAAATGCCTGGAACTAGTGCTCGTATTGGTGAATTTAAAGCCAACAGAGGTTGGTTTGAGAGATTTAAGAATCATAGTGGCATACACAGTGTGATAAGGCCTGTTCTGGAAGAAAATGCCAAACAGGACCTACAGTACTCAGGAGGAAAAGGCACTCCCAGGACACAGTGTCTCATCAGTCATTGCTGCATCTTCAATAAAGTTAAGTGTCATTTATTCTTCATTTAGTAGAGTAGTACATGCACAATATACAGTGGACCCCCGGTTAACGATATTTTTTCACTCCAGAAGTATGTTCAGGTGCCAGTACTGACCGAATTTGTTCCCATAAGAAATATTGTGAAGTAGATTAGTCCATTTCAGACCCCCAAACATACACGTACAAACGCACTTACATAAATACACTTACATAATTGGTCGCATTCGGAGGTAATCGTTATGCGGGGGTCCACTGTATATTGTGCATGTACTGCTCTACTATTGTGCATGTATCCTTCTCTTTGTGTTTAGGAAAATGTATATTTCATGTGGTAAAAATTTTTTTTCATACTTTTGGGCGTCTTGCACGGATTAATTTGATTTCCATTATTTCTTATGGGGAAAATTCATTCGCATAACGATAATTTCGCATAACAATGAGCTCTCGGGAATGGATTAATATCGTTATGCGGGGGTCCACTGTAGTTGCTTAGTTACATTGATGACTAGGGAAGTGGACTAAAAATTTGTTATATTGACTGTGATAACGGCAATTTTAAGAGGAGCTGTTATATTTGTCTAGATGCAGTCATGTGAAGAAGCAATTATACATACATTTGTATTGTTTAGGAAACCAGTTATTTGGGAGTCTTCTGACTGCATGAGATCAATGTTAGTCTCCAGCAACTGTCAAGTCATATTTGTCTAGTGCTGGTGTGAGGTTGTCTGTGGACAGTGCCTATTATAAGTGGCATCTTTAAGATTCAGTAGTGAACTGAGCAAATATATATTCATATAGATCATCTTTGACACAAGTTGTGTTAATACATTGCATCTCATTAGTGGTAGATTGTGGTACTACACACTATATACCTCTTCATTGTGGTACCACCTCCATTTTGGTTAGATCTGCAGTTATATATGGCTGAGTAAACCAGGTAGGTTGTTTTTAGTGTCAAGTTTAGGTCAAGCTTGTATAAGAACAATAAAGGTTATGTTAAAATTTAGTGACTTGAGAAATGCATTGATGATGTTATTGTTTACATAGGACATAGGGATGTATCATTGTAGTTGACTTTGAGAATAAGTTATTTGCTTTAAGTTAAAATAATACAAAATATATCTAAGTATTATCAAAGCATAATTGTTTATTTCATTTATTTACGAAATTTAGATTTAGATTCTTTATTGCCAATAACTGCATTTACAAAATACTATACAATAATCAGAAAGTCCATAGGATGCACAGTATTTCTGTAATATACTTGTCAGAATACAGTGTACAATAAATTAGTTTAACCGCTAAACTGTCCAAACAGATCTACGTTCACATGCGTAGTGCTCCAAAAGTAGATCTACGTTTTTTTTACATATTTTCAAGTATAACAAAAAAAAAAAAGTAGATCAAAGTTTTTACACGTTTTCAAATGTAAAAAAAAAAATCTCTACTTTTTTTACATACTTTCAAATGTTGAAAAAACGTAGATCTACGTTTGGACAGTTTAATAACAAAACCAATATCCACCCTAGATCATTATAACCCCCATACACATCCTGTGGGAGGACCAGTAGTTACCTTATACCCATTGTGTGGGCAGTCATCACCCAATAATGCCCCTCTTATAGGTGGCAGTCAAAAATTTCAAGTCATGGGCCCAACATTCTGATATATACCTAAGCAGTTACAATAGTAATGAACTATCCACAAGAATAATGGATCCAGTTGTTTTTGTTAGGTTTAAAGCCTACTGACTGCATGAAGCTCTTTAAGACTGCATTTCCTTAGTACATTACCAATGAAGAATATTTTCAGCACTCCTGAAATACAATACAGGATATACATCATGCAATGTCTAAGTGTCATTAGAGTTACAATAGTAATAAACTGATTATATGTACTGTTAAGGCAAAACCTTTCTGTCCCCAACAGGATACACAACACTGTCAAAGATGCTCAGTATCAAGATTAATGTATGACAGCACAGTTACCATCATTCATATATTTGATGAACCCATGCACTTTAACTATAGCTGACCGTCATTTAGCACGAGTATTTGGCATGATTTGGGTATAGCACGATTGAAGAATTGCAGAGCAATTTTATGTAACACGTCGTAAAATTAATTGAACATGGTTCAGTTTGTGGGAAGGAAAAAAAATTCCCTTTTCCTCAAGCGGCTGCCTTGTTGTGGATCAACCGGGGAGACCTCCCGCCATCCGCTGCCACCCCTCGACACCACCCCACCATCTCAGCAATCATATTTCATACGTTTCCAGTCTTTCTCCGCTACAAGCTAGCTGCATTTGTGAATTGTTTTGATCTTTTAATTACTATATCTTGTATCTGCCAAGCAATCATGACACCCAGTAGGCATACCAGTGTTGCTGAAAGTGGCAAGAAAAGGTATAAGCATTTAAGTCTTAGAATTAAAGAAGGAAACAAAGATATTAGACAAGAGATAACTGTAATGAATTGTTACTTTCTACACATAAAAAGAGGTAAACTTGAATTTGTATGACTGGCTTGACTGAATGACTTGCTTGACTGAATGGCTTACTTGACTGAATGACTTGCTTGACTGAATGACTTGCTTGACTGAATGACTTGCTTGACTGAATGACTTGCTTGACTGAATGACTTGCTTGACTGAATGACTTGCTTGACTGAATGACTTGCTTGACTGAATGACTTGCTTGACTGAATGACTTGCTTGACTGAATGACTTGCTTGACTGAATGACTTACTGGCTTGACTGAATGACTTACTGGCTTGACTGAATGACTGAATGACTTAGTTAGACACTCCAATGCAACCTTCAGTACCAGAACCTCTACCATCCACCTCAGTCCAGTAGGGCCACAGCATAACTCTCCACTCTCTTCACAATCATCCACAAACACCAGCACCCACAATTTACGGTAAGAAATATTATTATTTCTGTTACATTTGTAGTCTTAACCAGTAAAAAATAACGTAATACATCACAACAGTGAACTACAATTCCATATTCACTTTTATCTTTGTAAGATGTGGGGGCCTAAAAAAAAGTTGTTTGGCTTACTTGGGGCTCTTAGGAACGTAACCCTATTTTTCCCCAAAGTTCTAAAGTTCATCTAACACAGTTTTATCTAATGTGCCATTTTCAGGAACGTAACTACCATGTTAAATGACGGTCTACTGTACATTATTCTACTGTATTTGCAATTTTAATACCACTTTTGTTTTCCAAATAAACATATTTCAACTTCAATGTGCATAAGCTTCAAGTAAATTTAGTGCAAATTGTCTTAGATTCTGTGTAAAATTCAAGCGAGTCCTCAGTTCCTTCACGTCCCATCCCACTGCTCTTGACCCCTCCAAAAGGCATATCAATACTTCGCACAAGCCAGCAATTTGTCCACACAGTTCCAACCTGAAAGATTTCAAAATCTATATACAATACTGTCTTAAACCATTTAATTTGGTGTCATGTGTACTTTTCACCTTTTGCAATAAAGTTCCTTGAGCTTAACCTGTACATTATACATACCACAAATAATGGTGACTACTGTTAGGCAGATATATTACTGTAAAATGTTGAAGAACTTTGTGCCTGATTTCTCACTTGTGTAGATTGATAAAACTATGTAAGGCAAATGTTTTATCAATTAAAATCTTATTCCTTTATGGAATTTTCACTTAAGCTTATTACCAAAAAAAAAAATTGTTTTCATAAAGAAATATGTAAAGCTGCATTAGTAAATACCTGAATGAGTTTTTATTGCAAACTAGAAGTTGTTAGTTATTTATTACCTTCAGCTTATGAGCTATACTGTGTGCCACTCCAAGGTTTGAAGTCCACACAGATGCACAAAGACCATAAGTTGTGTTGTTGGCACGATTAATTACTTCTTCCTCAGTTTCAAAAGGTGTAATGCATGTTACAGGCCCAAATATCTCTTCTTGCATGCAACGAGAGTTGTCGTCCAATCCTGTGATAATTGTTGGCCTCATGAAATATCCCTGAAAAGTGAGAATGTAAATGTACTTAAAATATATCCTAGGAGAACTTTTGATTAAAGATATCTTTAATGAACCTGGTCACAGACCAGGCTGCGGGGGCTTTGACCCCCGAAACCTTCTCCAAGTATACTCCAGGTATAAACTTAGAATATTAGTCAAGAAGAATAATTGTTTCTAAATATATTAAAGCAATATAATATGGATGTGATGCAAAGAAATTTAGTAACTGCAGGTGAGCTCTGGATGATTACCCAGGATAGATATAGATACTCTTAGTAGCTAGTGCTGCTATGAGTATCAAAGGGCTTTGGTCATGTGATGTATCATCTTAGACTGTAAAATAATGTAGTGAAGTACATGGTATCTTGACTTACAAGTTTAATCCGTTCTGTGATCTAGCTCATAACTCAATTTGCTCGTATATCAAAACAATTTTCCTCACTGAAATTAACTGAAATGCCATTAATCCATTCCAGTGGAATTCCTGGCACTCCGAAGGCAGGTGAAAATACTTCAATATAACGCGAATATCAGCTCTACGGCTTATTTATCTATCACAATTGATCTAATATGACATAATAAACAATATAAATAGCATAGAAACATGAAGTATACTCTAGAATGAATAAAATATGTCATTATGTGACGAGTGGTGGCGGCCATTCCCGAGGTAAAAATAATTATCGCTCTGACCATATCTATCCGTGTTTCCCCTTCTGAGGTCTTGTTATAAAAGAAAATGCACTAGATCACGATGTACGTATTTAAAAATAAGAAATATTGTATAAAAACATAATGGAGAATGTAAAGAAATAAACTGGTTTTATAAAGTGTACATATTTACCTTGGAGAACAGATGCTGGTGGAGGGTGGAAAAACAGGCAGAGGAGATTGGAGGAGTTCATTTCGGGTTGTGCTTTTTCTATTGCTTAATCGTTTAACTTACGTGCTACACTTTATCACTGAACTTAATTGCTACAATTTGTTCATATCGTAGAAGTACTACGCTGGTACTGCCTTGCCAACTCCACTACCTGCACACCCTGCTCCTGTTTTTCTATGATTTCATGCTTTAATTCAATGGACATCATCATCCTCCTCTTCTCAGCACTGTCCTTTGCACTTACTTTCTTAGGGCCCATGGTTAGAAAAACGAAATTTGGCAAAATAACTGCACAAATAGCACAAAATGCAAGCACAGCACAAGAGAGATGCTTCCACGGCAAGCTAAGCATGTGCACCGCTGAGCGGATGTTGTGGTGTTCGCTGTGCGAACTAGTGGCGGCACATCTGAATAAAAGAGATACAGTGGAACCTCTACTTATGAGTTTAATCCGTTCTGTGACCTTGCTCGTATCCCGATTTGCTTGTATGCTGAGTCAATTTTCCTCATTTAAATTAATTGAAATGCAATTAATCTGTTCCAGCTCTCAGGAGGCACGACAAAATACTTCAGTGATTCGGGATTACAATTCGACAGCTTATTTATCTATCACAATTCATCTAATATGACATAATAAACAATATAAATAGAAACCTGATATATACTCTAGAATGAATAAAATACTGTGTCATTATGTGACAAGTGGTGGCTGCCATTTCCTACCTCAAGTCGCCTTGTTGTGGGTGAGTGGGGGAGACCTCTCGCCATCCCCCGACACTCGACACCACCATCCAAGCTTTCGTGAATAATACGTGTTCAGCTCCACTTCTCTCTCTTGTTGAATTGTGAATTGTGTTTTGATCTTTTAATTACCATATCTGACTTACCGACTTGACTGGAGTTTACCTGGAGAGAGTTCCGGGGGTCAATGTCTCCACGGCCCGGTCCGTGACCAGGCCTCATGGTGGATCAGGGCCTGATCAACCAGGCTGCATGCAATCCAATGTACGAACCACAGCCCGGCTGGTCAAGTACTGACTTTAGGTGCTTGTCCAATGCCTGCTTGAAGACAGCCAGGGGGCTATTCATAATCCCTCTTATGTATGCTGGGAGGCAGTTGAACAATCTTGGGCCCCTGACACTTATTGTGTTGTCTCTTAATGTGCTAGTGGCACCCCTGCTTTTCATTGGGGAGATGTTGCATCGTCTGCTGAGTCTTTTGCTTTCGTATGCAAGTTTGGTACTAGTCCCTCTAGGATTTTCCAGGTGTATATGATCATGTATCTCTCCTGCCTGCATTCCAGGGAGTACAGGTTCAGGTACTCCCAGCATTCCCAGTAATTGAGGTGTTTTATCTCAGTTATGCGTGCCGTGAAGGTTCTCTGTACATTTTCTAGTTCAGCAATTTCATCTGCCTTGAAAGGTGCTGTTAGTGTGCAGCAATATTCCAGCCTAGATAGAACAAGCGACCTGAAGAGTGTCATCATGAATGACTTGACTGACTTAACCCTTTCAGGGTCCACAGGCCCTCTCAGAAACTTGTTCTCATGGTCTGCCAAATTTAAAAAAAAAAAAAAAAAAAATCTTATGAAAAGTTAGAGAATCTTTTCCCGATCATAATGACACCAAAAGTATGAAATTTGATGGAAAACTGATGGAATTATGCTCTTGCGAAGTTAGCGGTCTCGACGATGTTTACGCATCGGCGAATTTGCCCACTTTGAGCCCTATTTTCGGCCAATTCCAGTGTACTAGACGACAAAAATCATAACTACAGTGGACCCCCGCTGAACGATCACCTCCAAATGCGACCAATTATGTAAGTGTATTTATGTAAGTGCGTTTGTACGTGTATGTTTGGGGGTCTGAAATGGACTAATCTACTTCACAATATTCCTTATGGGAAAAAATTCGGTCAGTACTGGCACCTGAACATACTACTGGAATGAAAAAAGTTCGTTAACCGGGGGTCCACTGTATTTCGCTAGAACTCCATTTTTATTATCGAATGAGTACAAGAAACCACCCATTTACCGATTTCAACTATCCAGTACAGTGGTCAGAATTTAGCAATTTTGCCAATTTCACACAAATTTAAAAAGATGCCAATTTCCAAATAGTCCAGAATAAACAAGAAAGACATTCCTGGCACTAAAATAACATTTCCTCTGTTCATTAGTCACATCCCCATGCCCCTCTTACATTCTTTTGCTTTCCACTTTGAATTTTTATTCTCACAAAAAAATAGAAGATTTACTGTTATGCAGACTACTGCATTAGTGTAGAAATGGTATAAATAATATCGGAGCACTTGTGAAAGAATATTAGACTCACCAGTTGACGTGTATTGGACACTTAGCATGATTTGTTTACTTTTGAACTTTGGTAAAAATCGAACATTTCTGCTAATTTGAGCTCAATTTCAAGGTACTTTTCATTGTAAAAACAGTCAAAATCATCTCAATTTCTGTAATGTCTTTCATTCTATAAAATAAGACCAGGAAAACTAGAATACAACAATAAATACCATAGGAAAATACAGTGCAAAGTCGCTGTTTTAATCCAAAAACATGGTCAAAGTTTTTTTTTCTCATGCACTGTGTGCTGCAGGATTTTTTTTTATACTGTGCAACACTGACCACATAGACCCATTCTTTTATATGTAGGCCTACCAGCTTTCTCTCACTAGATTTGAGGGCTCTAGAATTTAAGCGTACTAGTACATCATGGACACTGGCTCGTAAGCCGTACTAGTACGGCCGAAACCCTGAAAGGGTTAACTGACTGAATGACTTGACTGACTGACTTTGACTGACTGACTTTGACTGACTGACTTTGACTGACTGACTTTGACTGACTGACTTTGACTGACTGACTTTGACTGACTGACTTTGACTGACTGACTTTGACTGACTGACTTTGACTGACTGACTTTGACTGACTGACTTTGACTGACTGACTTTGACTGACTGACTTTGACTGACTGACTTTGACTGACTGACTTTGACTGACTGACTTTGACTGACTGACTTTGACTGACTGACTTTGACTTGACTGACTTTGACTTGACTGACTTTGACTTTGACTTGACTGACTTTGACTTTGACTTGACTGACTTTGACTTTGACTTGACTGACTTTGACTTTGACTTGACTGACTTTGACTTTGACTTGACTGACTTTGACTTTGACTTGACTGACTTTGACTTTGACTTGACTGACTTTGACTTTGACTTGACTGACTTTGACTTTGACTTGACTGACTTTGACTTTGACTGACTTTGACTTGACTGACTTTGACTTGACTGACTTTGACTGACTTTGACTTGACTGACTTTGACTGACTTTGACTTGACTGACTTTGACTGACTTTGACTTGACTGACTTTGACTTGACTGACTTTGACTTGACTGACTTTGACTGACTTGACTGACTGACTGAAATGGTGTCTAGAGCAGCTGACGCCTTACTGTCAGTTGTACAATGTACTGCAGGGTAAAACAGAACAGAAATCCATTACAGAATTTATGCACACTCCAGTACAACCATCAACTTAAGTACCAGAACCTCTACCATCCACCTCAGCCCAGTAGGACCACAACATAACTCCCCACTCTCTTCACAATCATCCACAAACACCAGCACCCACAATTTAAGGTAAGAAATACTATTATGTAGTTTGATAAGGAAAACAACGACAATAATAATAATAATAATAATGAAATTGAGACACATGTGCAACATCTGGGTATCTTTATTGTAGACGTTTCGCCATCCAGTGGCTTTATCAATACAAATTCCAGGACATAACTTGAAGACAGGAGAACTATGTACAGAAGAGGTAATCAGTCCCTCAACCTAGCAGTAGATGCGAAGAGCACCATAGTCATGGAGATTCTGAAGCAGAAGCAAGGCGCCGGACGCTTATATAGTAATGTCAGGTGGAAATGGGACGGGTAGCAGACGAGGGCATAGTCACTGGTAGGCAGGATTCCCCAGTGGAAGTAGGTCCTACCCAAAGAGATGGGTTAGTTGTAGTAGTGACTATGCCCTCGTCTGCTACCCGTCCCATTTCCACCTGACGTTACTATATAAGCGTCCGGCGCCTTGCTTCTGCTTCAGAATCTCCACGACTATGGTGCTCTTCGCATCTACTGCTAGGTTGAGGGACTGATTACCTCTTCTGTACATAGTTCTCCTGTCTTCAAGTTATGTCCTGGAATTTGTATTGATAAAGCCACTGGATGGCGAAACGTCTACAATAAAGATACCCAGATGTTGCACATGTCTCAATTTCATCTTGTCGGTATTGTATACCATTCTTGTACAACCTGTCAGACACTGCAACATCATGGAATCTCGATTCTGAGTACATGTACATAACCTTCACGACTACGACAACTACTACTACAACTAAACCATCTCTTTGGGTAGGACCTACTTCCACTGGGAAATCCCGCCTACCAGTGACTTTGCCCTCGTCTGCTACCCGTCCCATTTCCACCTGACGTTACTATATAAGCGTCCGGCGCCTTGCTTCTGCTTCAGAATCTCCACGACTATGGTGCTCTTCGCACCTACTGCTAGGTTGAGGGACTGATTACCTCATCTTCTGTACATAGTTCTCCTGTCCTGGAATTTGTATTGATAAAGCCACTGGATGGCGAAACGTCTACAATAAAGATACCCAGATGTTGCACATATGTCTCAATTTCATCTTGTCAGTATTGTATACCATTCTTGTACACACACGCAATAATAATAATACTGTACGTAATGTAAAGAAATTATGTAGCAATACAGCATTTAACTTGGAGATGGAGAAGAGATGCTGGGCACAACAAGCGTCATTACATAGCTCCAACGCACTTAACTGCTACAATTTACATTTTAATGTTACTTAACTATTCACAGATTTTTGGCTTTTTCTCCACGCTTGTCACACTTTCATCGGCAAGGCGTTTCAGTAAAAAACTGTCCAAGGAGGTTTCTTCCTCCCTTTCAGAATGTTTTGGAAATGACTTAGGCAAGCGCCATTACATAGCTCCAATGCATTATTATTATTAATTAGTACGTACATATTCTCATAATAATACTCTTGCATACCATTTGGAATTTTTATTCACACAAAAAATAGAAGGTTTATTGCTATACAGACTAATGCATTATTGTAATAATTGTACAGTGGACCCTCGCCTAACGAATGCATCGCATAACGTTAAATCCGCCTAGCGATACATTTGAACGCAAAAATTTTGCCTCGGCTAGCACTAAAAAACTCGCTCAATGCAATTCGTTTGAGACGCGTCCATGCGCGGCCTGAGCCCGCCTTACTTTTTCTATGGGTGCCAGTGTTTACAAGCCAGCCACCTCGGTCGCTTCCAAGCATACAATTGGAACATTTCATATTATCACAGCCTTTTTAGTGATTGCACCTGCAAAATAAGTCACCATGGGCCCCAAGAAAGCTTCTAGTGCCAACCCTACAGCAAAAAGGGTGAGAATTACTATGGATATGAAGAAAGAGATCATTGCTAAGTATGAAAGTGGAGTGCGTGTCTCCAAGCTGGCCAGGTTGTACACAAAACCCCAATCAACCATCACTACTATTGTGGCCAAGAAAACGGCAATCAAGGAAGCTGTTCTTGCCAAAGGTGCAACTTTGTTTTCGAAACAGAGATCGCACGCAATAGATGTTGAGAGACTGTTATTGGTGTGGATAAACGAAAAACAGATAGTAGGAGATAGCATCTCAAGCGATCATGTGAAAAGGCTAGGAAGTTGCATGAGGATTTAATTAGAAAAATGCCTGCAACTAGTGGTGATGTGAGTGAATTTAAGGCCAGCAAAGGTTGGTTTGAGAGACTTAAGAATCGTAGTGGCATACATAGTGTGATAAGGCATGGTGAGGTTGCCAGTTCGGACCACAAAGCGGCTGAAAAATATGTGCAGGAATTCAAGGAGTACATAGACAGTGAAGGACTGAAACCTGAACAAGTGTTTAATTGTGGCGAAACAGGCCTGTTTTGGAAGAAAATGCCAAGCAGGACCTACATTACTCAGGAGGAAAAGGCACTCCCAGGACATAAATAAGCCTATGAAAGGCAGGCTTACTCTGTTGATGTGTGCCAATGCTAGTGGTGATTGCAAAGTGAAGCCTTTATTGGTGTATCACTCTGAAACTCCCAGAGTGTTCAGGAAAAACAATGTCCTCAAGGCTAATTTGTGTGTGCTGTGGAGGGCAAACAGTAAGGCATGGGTCACTAGGGACTTTTCCTATGACTGGTTACACCATGCATTTGCCCCCACTGTGAAAAATTACCTAATTGAAAAGAAATTAGACCTTAAGTGCCTCCTGGTATTAGACAATGCTCCTGGTCATCCTTCAGACTTGGCAGAGCGACTTTCTGCGGAAATGAGCTTCATTAAGGTCAAGTTTTTGCCTCCTAATACCACTCCTCTCCTGCAGCCCATGGACCAGCAGGTCATGTCCAACTTCAAGAAACTGTACACAAAAGCTATGTTTGAAAGGTGCTTTGTAGTGACCTCAGAAACTCAATTGACTCTTAAGAGATTTTTGGAGAAATCACTTTAGCATCCTCAATTGTGTAAACATTATAGGTAAGGCTTGGGAGGAAGTGACTAAGAGGACCTTGAACTCTGCTTGGAAGAAACTGTGGCCAGAATGTGTAGACAAAAGGGATTTTGAAGGGTTTGAGGCTAACCCTGGGAATCCTATGCCAGTTGAGGAATCCATTGTGGCATTGGGGAAGTCCTTGGGGTTGGAGGTTAGTGGGGAGGATGTGGAAGAGTTGGTGGAGGAGGACAATGACGAACTAACCACTGATGAGCTGCTAGATCATCATCAACAGCAAGAGGCCACACCTGAGGAAACTGCTTCGGAGGAGGGGATAGAGAAATTGAAGAAGTTGCCTAATTCAAAGATTAAGGAAATGTGTGCAATGTGGCTTAAAGTGCAAACCTTTTTTGATGAAAATCACCCTCACACAGCTATTGCAAGCCGTGCTAGTGACTATTACACTGACAATGTTGTGAAACACTTTAGGAATGTCATAAAGGAACGGGAGGTACAGGCCTCTATGGACAGATATGTTGTGCGACAGAGGTCCAGTGACTCTCAAGCTGGTCCTAGTGGCATTAAAAGAAGGGAAGTAACCCTGGAAAAGGACTTGTCACCTCAAGTCCTAATGGAAGGGGATTCCCCTTCTAAACATTAACACCATCCACAGTCTCCCCTCCTCCCATCCCATCAATCATCACCAGATCTTCAATAAAGGCAAGTGTCATGTAACTGTGCACGTCTTCTTCAGTTTGTGTGTATTAAAATTAATATTTCATGTGGTAAAAAATTTTTTTTGTTCATACTTTGGGGTGTCAGGAATGGATTAATTTGATTTCCATTATTTCTTATGGGGAAAATTAATTCGCCTAACGATAATTTCGCCTAACGTTGAGCTCTCAGGAATGGATTAATAGCGTTAGGCGAGGGTCCACTGTATAAATATTGTCAACCCATTTATGACTGCGTATGAGACTGGCCAGGTGGGCACGTATTGGACGGTGACGTCATTTGTTTACTTTTGAACATTGCCAAAGAATCGAACATTTCCGCTACTTTGAGCTCAATTTCAAGGTACAGTGTGCTTTCATTGTGAAAGCAATCAAAATCATATCTATTTCTGTAATATATCTTCCATTCTGTCAAATGAGACCCAAAAAACGAGAATACAACCATAAAACCATACGAAAATATACTGCTAAGGAGTGGCTAATGGCTGAGGAGTGAACTCCATTATTTATGGTCTGATTTCTTTAAATTTTGGTGTATGTTAAGGAGCATCTTTACATCATAAATTGCCCAAGTTTCAGTAAGATAGTTCAACAAACAACTGAGATCCATTTCCCTAGATCAAGAGCAAGAGCCCCTCACCAGTGTCAAGGAACCTCCCTTGAGGCCCGCTCGCATCTTGAAATTTTGCTCGCATCTGGAAGCAAAAAATCAACCAAGCAACTGCTCGTATCTTGAAAAACTCACATGTTGGGGCACTTGTAAGTAGAGGTTCCACTGTACTTCTCATTGTGTAAAGCACATACACTGTACATTGTTCATAAAAGATAAGGTTGCTTTAAAGCCACTGTCAGAAGCCATAAGCTCAACTCGCTCAGATAAGCTGTGAGCGGTAAATCTGGGCCTACATATGAGAGAACAGACCTGTGTGGTAAGTGTGCACTATATAAAAAAAAATCCTGCAGCACGCAGTGCATCATTAGAAAAAAGTGTGACCGTGCTTTTGATGTAAAATGGCAACTTTGTGGTATATTTTTGTATAGTTGTATTCTCGTTTTTTGGTCTCATTTGACAAAATGGAACATATATCGCAGAAAGAGATATAATTTTGATCGGTTTCATGCTGGAAAGTACCTTAACCCTTTGACTGTCGCAAGCCCCTTTCTGAAACTGTCATTCTGTCACAAAATTTTTGGAAAAGAAAAAAATTATTTTTCCTTATGAAATGATAGAGAATCTTTTCCCGATTGTAATGACACCAAAAGTACAAAATTTGGTCGAAAACTCGCGGAATTACGCTCCCGCAAAGTTAGCGGTCTCGGCGACATATACACATCGGCGATTTCGCCGACTTTGAGCCCAGTTTTTGGCCAATCCCGTTGTTCCAGTTGACCAAACTCATAGCTATTTCTTTAGAACTCCATTTTTTCTATCAATTGAGTACAAGAAGCTGCCCATTTACCGATTTTAACTACCCAATAAAGTGGTCAGAAATTGCCAATTTAGCCAATTTCACACAAATTAACCCTTTGGGGGTTTCGGCCGTACTAGTACGGCTTACGACCCAGGGTTTTTGACATACTAGTATGCCTCAGTTCTAGCGCCCTCAAATCTAGTGGGAGAAAGCTGGTAGGCCTACATATGAAAGAATGGGTCTATGTGGTCAGTGTGCACAGTATAAAAAAAATCCTGCAGCACAGTGTGTAATGAGAAAAAAAAAACTTTGACCGTTTTTTTGGAATAAAACAGCGACTTTGCACTGTATTTTCGTATGGTATTTATTGTTGTATTCTAGTTTTCTTGGTCTCATTTTATAGAATGGAAGACATATTACAGAAATTGAGATGATTTTGACTGCTTTTACAATGAAAAGTACCTTGAAATTGAGCTCAAAGTGGCAGAAATGTTCGATTTTTACCAAAGTTCAAAAGTAAACAAATCATGCCAAGCGTCCAATACACGTCAACTGTTGAGTCTAATATTCTTTTGCAAGTGCGCCAATATTATTTATACCATTTTTTACACTAATGCAGTAGCCTGCATAACAGTAAATCTTCTATTTTTTGTGAGAATAAAAATTCAAAGTGGAAAGCAAAAGAATGTAAGAGGGGCCTTGAGACGTGACTAATGAACAGAGGAAATGTCATTTTAGTGCCAGGAATGTCTTTCTTGTTTATTCTGGACCCTATTTGGAAATTGGCATCTTTTGAAATTTGTGTGAAATTGGCAAAATTGCTAAATTCTGACCACTGTACTGGATAGTTGAAATTGGTAAATGGGTGGTTTCTTACACTCATTCGATAGAAAAAAATGGAATTCTAGCGAAATATTCGTGTTTTTTGTCAACTAGTACAGTGGAATTGGCCGAAAATGGGCAAAATTGCCGATGCGTTAACATCGCCGAGACCGCTAACTTCAAGAGAGCATAATTCTGTAAGTTTTCTATCAAATTTCATACTTTTGGTGTCATTATGATTGGGAAAAAATTCTCTATCTTTTCATAAGAATTTTTTTTTTTTTTTAAATTTGGCCGACCCTGAGAACGAGTCTCAAAGAGGGCCTGTCGACCCTCAAAGGGTTAAAAAAGATGCCAATTTCAAAATAGGGTCCAGAATAAACAATGTACACATTCTTGGCACTAAAATAACATATTCTCTGTTCATTAGTCACGTCTCTAGGCCCCTCTTATATTACTATTGCTTTCTATTTTGATTTTTTATTCATACAAAACTTACTGTTATGCAGACTACTGCATTATTGTGAAAATGGTATAAATAATATCAGTGCACTAGTGAAAGAATATTAGAATCCCCAGTTGACGTGTATTGGACGTGTGGTGTGATTTGCTTACTCTTGAACATTGGTAAAAATCGAACATTTCCGCTACTTTGAGCTCAATTTCTAGGTTGTTTTCATCATGAAACTAATCAAAATCATCTCTATTTCTGCAATATGTTTTCCATTTTATCATGTGAGACCATGAAAACGAGAATACAACGATAAATATTATACGAAAATGCACCTCAAATTCGGCGTTTTAATTAAAAAAAAAACAGTCCGTTTTTTTCCTCATTATGTACTGCGTGCTGCAGGATTTTTTTATGTAGTGCACACTGACCACACTGACCCATTCTCTCACATGTGGGCCTACCAGCTTTCTCCTGCTTGATTTGAAGCTGCTAGAATTATTGAGTATACATATACGTCTGAAACACTGGCTCATAAGACGTATATATACAACCAAAACAGTCAAAGGGTTAAAACTGAGCTCAATGTAGCAGAAATGTTCGATTTTTGCCAATGTTCAAGAGTAAACAATTGATGTCACCATCCAATGCGTATCCAACTGGCCAATCAAATACGCAGTCATGAATGGGTTGACATTATTTATACAATTATTACAATAATGCAGTAGTCTGCATAACAGTAAATCTATTTTTTGTGTTAAAAATTCAAAATGGAAAGCAAACATAATATAAGAGGGTCCTGGAGACATGACTAATTTACAGAGAAAATGTTATTTTAGTGCTAGGAATGTCTATACTGTTTATTCTGGACCCTGTTTTGAAACTGGCATCTCTTGAAATTTGTGTGAAACTGGCCAAATTACCAATTTCTGACCACTTTATTGGGTAGCTGAAATAGGTAAATGGGTGGTTTCTTGTATTCAGTCGACAGAATAGAAGAATACAGTGGACCCCCGGTATTCGATGGCATCGGTATTCGATAAATCCGGTTTTCGATGCATTTTAACGCAAAAATTTTTCCTCGGCATTCGATTGAAAACCCGGTATTCGATACGATTCATACGAGACCTGTCCACGTGTGGCCTGAACTGCCCCGTGTGTGCCAGTGTGCGCGCATCTAAGGATACATTCGGTACATTCCATATTATCCATATTATCATTGTGTTTGGTGCTTGTTTCTGCAAAATAAGTCACCATGGGCCCCAAGAAAGCTTCTAGTGCCAACCCTTCGAGAAAAAAGTCGCTAATGACTTATGAAATGAAGAAAGAGATAATTGCAAAGTACGAAAGTGGAGTGCGTGTGTCGGAGCTGGTCAGGTTGTATAATAAACCCCAATCAACCATCTCTACTATAGTGACCAGGAAAACGGCAATCAAGGAAGCTGTTCTTGCAAAAGGTGCAACTGTGATTACGAAACAGCGACCGCAAGTGTTAGAAAATGTTGAGAGATTGTTATTGGTGTGGATAAATGAAAAACAGATAGCAGGAGATAGCATCTCTCAAGCGATCATTTGTGAAAAGGCTAGGCAGTTGCATGACGATTTGGTAAAGAAATTGCCTGCAACTAGTGGTGATGAGAGTGAATTTAAGGCCAGCAAAGGTTCGTTTGAAAGATTTAAGAATCGTAGTGGCATACATAGTGTGATTAGGCATGGTGAGGCTGCCAGTTATGTTGTGCGACAGAAGTCCAGTGACTCTCAAGCTGGTCCTAGTGGCATTAAAAGAAGGGAAGTAACCCTGGAAAAGGACTTGCTACCTCAAGTCCTAATGGAAGGGGATTCCCCTGCTAAACACTAACACCTCTCCCCTCCTCCCATCCCATCAATCATCACCAGATCTTCATTAAAGGTAAGTGTCAATTATTTTATTGTTATTGTAATTATTCTATTGCATTAAACTTAATATTTCATGTAGTAAAATTTTTTTTTTCATACTTTTGGGTGTCTTGCACGGATTAATTTGATTTCCATTATTTCTTATGAGGAAAATTGATTCAGTTTTCGATATTATTGGTATTCGATGAGCTCTCAGGAACGGATTAATATCGAATACTGGGGGTCCACTGTACTAGTGAAGTAGCTATGAGTTTGGTAGACTGGAACAATGGAATGGGCCAGAAATAGGGTGTAAAGTGGGTGAAATTGCCAATGCATAAATATCGCCATTGGGTTAAATGTGTTCTAACCAGCCACTCTGTAATCTGGCAAAATCACTAACCTGGCACCCTGCAGGTCCCAATGATGCCAGATTAGTGATGGTCAACTTGTACTAAGCTGTGTAATGGTATAGTCATCTGGTCTGCATACTGTGATGGGATTTCATTGTGAAGGGCTGTGTACTTGCACATTAGTAGTAATGGATAGCTGATGTACAGCAAAGCAGCATTGTGGAGGTCTGTGTAATATGCAGAGGTGTAGTAACAAGGTGTGCCATTGGTGCTGTGCACTGTACAGCTGAGATGCAGATGGTGCCTGGACATTGAATTAGGGTTCAGGTAGTGTTTATTTTTCCTGATGTAATGCAGTGAGGTACTGCGATAAATGAGGATATGACAGTGTCCATGGGTAGCTGTGTTGTGTGGACAGCTACCTGTTATGCAGTGATGTAGTGCAAAGAGCAAACTGGTCTGCTGTATTATGGAAATATTTAATATTTATGTGCACTTAAATGTCCTCCTTTTAAATACTGGCACCAAAAATATTTAAAATACAAAAACTAAAAATCCATGGCACCTTTTTTTACATACACTGGCATAAAAACCTATGTTTGAATAACTGACTCTATAACTGTCAATGTAATACAAGCTTAAGATATTGTGCTTTGTAATATAGGAACATACCTGTAACACTGCTTTTTGACCTTGAGTAAACATGCCTTTCTCAGACAAAATATGCTGGATAAACTGGTTTAGGTACCTATTTCTCAAGAATAAATTTTAAAATACTAGTTTCTGATTTTTTTTTTTTTTTTAGTGCAACCTTTACAAGATTTACAGTACAGGGGTCCTCAACTCATGAACAAGTTGCTTTCCTGATGTTTGTAACTCTCGAGGATATTTTCCTATAGAAAACATTATTAACCCTTAAACGGTCCAAACATATACACTGTACGTATATACATTCACTCGCGCAGCGCCCCTAAATTTTTGAGAATTTTTTTTTTTTATAGGAAAAAAGAGCATGTGGTACCCAGGCATCCCCAATTTTTTTCATATGGCACACACTGAGTGCACACACCCATTCTCTCATGTCTAAGTGACTCAGGCACATCATGCCAATGTTGAATGAATGACAAAGGAAACGTATACATATGTTTGGGGCGCTATGCGAGAGAATGTATATATACGTTTGGACCGTTTAAGGGTTAAGGAAATCATACATGTTCATAACTGCAGAACAGAATTCATAAAGTTAATATTTTTTAATTATTTCATATTAACCTTATTCACAAATAAGGATGTTTGTAACTCATTTGTAAACTAAGAATCCCCTGTATTAAGTTAAGGTGGACAGATGAACTTTTTTGTCAAAGTAGATCATCCTAGGTCAAGAGAAAAGTAAAAAAAATTCTAAAAAAGCAAGGTACATTATAAACTGAAGGAAAAAGCTGAAACTAAAATACTAAATACTCTTGAACATATTTTAATACACTGACGAATAACAGAATTACTCACATTCTTATTCTCCTCTGGAAGAATGCATATATCAACACCTTCACCACACACAACAGTACCACCATCCTCAACAGCATAATTAATATAGGTGCGTACTTTTTCTAGGTGAGACTTTGAAATGAGAGCACCCAGGAACACAGTTTCATCTGATGGATTTCCTACTCGCAGATCTCTGAAAACGTATTTTTTAAATAAAAAGGAAAGTTAGTACTGTATATACTGTAAATTAAAATTCAAATACAGTAGACAACCACATTTTGCATGAGATATGTTCCAGAAAAATAGAGCTATACTTGAAAATGCAATATACAGAGTGAATAACTTGTGGGGAAAAAAATAGGTTATGCTCTATCCCACCTCTGAAAGTAAGCAAGTTCATTCAGGTATACACATATACAGTTACATAGATTATCATACATAGCAGCATATGTGTAGAGAATCTAGGATAACGCAAAAGAGTCAGAGTGACTTATTTCCATTATAAATATACAGTTCATCTAAAAAATAAACTAAATATTGTACAATGATATTAAAAGGCAAGCAGATGTTAGGGGCACATTAAAGCATAGCTTAATCTAGCATGACCTAAGAAAGTCAAGTAATGTGAATACACTTCCCTTAAATTCTGGTTGTTGTTGCATTAGTAGCTTGACGTCAGTGAAGAGGCATGGTGTAGACCTACTGGGCCTCAGATGAGGTGAATGAAGTAGAGGGCTGGGGTTCATGGGCTTTAGTGGATTGCTGAGGATCATGGGCTGTAGTGGATGGCTGGGGTTCATGGGCTGTAATGGATGGCTGGGATTCATGGGCTGTAATGGATGGCTGGGATTCATGGGCTGTAATGGATGGCTGGGATTCATGGGCTGTAATGGATGGCTGGGATTCATGGGCTGTAATGGATGGCTGGGATTCATGGGCTGTAATGGATGGCTGGGGCTCATGGGCTGTAATGGATGGCTGGGATTCATGGGCTGTAATGGATGGCTGGGGTTCATGGGCTGTAATGGATGGCTGGGATTCATGGGCTGAAATGGATGGCTGGGATTCATGGGCTGTAATGGATGGCTGGGATTCATGGGCTGTAATGGATGGCTGGGATTCATGGGCTGTAATGGATGGCTGAGGTTCATGGGCTGTAATGGATGGCTGGGATTCATGAGCTGTAATGGATGGCTGGGATTCATGGGCTGTAATGGATGGCTGGGATTCATGGGCTGTAATGGATGGCTGGGATTCATGGGCTGTAATTGATGGCTGGGGCTCATGGGCTGTAATGGATGGCTGGGGTTCATGGGCTGTAATGGATGGCTGGGATTCATGGGATGTAGTGGATGGCTGGGGTTTATGGGCTGTAGTGGATGGCTGGGGGTTATGGGTTGTATTGGATGGCTGTAGTTCATGGACTGAAATGAATGGGTTAAAGAGAATGGCTGGGGTTTGTGGGTTAGAGAGGATGGCTGGGGTTTGCTGGCTGAAGTGGATGGCTGGGGTTTGCTGGCTGTAGTGGATGACTGGGGTTTGCTAGTTGAAGTGGATGGCTGAGGTTTGCTGGTTGATGTGGACGGCTGAAGTGTATGATCAGGGTTTTCTGGTTGAAGAGGATGATCAGGATTTGCTGGCCACAATTTTCTCCAAGCAAAGTTCAAAGTCCTGGAAGTCACTCCCTACCAAGCGTTATCTATAAGGTTTATGCAATGGAGGATATTGAAGTGATTCCTCCAGAACTCTCTTAGGGTCAATTCAGTGTCTGAGGTCACTTCAAAGCACCTTTGAAACATTGCTTTGGTGTACAGTTTTTTTTGAAGTTTGAAATGACCTGCTGGTCCATGGGCTGGATGAGAGGAGTGGTATTTGGGGGCAAGAACTTCACTGTGATGAACTTACACTCCTCAAGCAATAGGTCTTCCAAGTCTGGAGGATGAGCAGGAGCATTGTCCAGTACCAGAAGGCACTTAAGTGGCAATTCATTTTCCAGGAGGTATTTCTTCACACTCGGGCCAAACACTTCATTGACCCACTCAATGAAAATTAGCCTCGTGACCCATGCCTTATTGTTAGCCCTCCACATCACACACAATTTACTCTTGATGACATTGTTTTTCTTGAACACTCAGGGATTTTCAGAGTGATAAACAAGTAAAGGCTTCACTTTGAAATCCCCACTAGCTTTACCACAGAACATGAGAGTTAGCATATCCTTCATAGGCTTGTCCTGGCAGTGCCTTTTCCTCCTGCATGATGTAGGTCCTCTTTTGCATTTTCTTCCATAAGAGGCCTGTTTTGTCGCAAGTAAACACTTGTTGGGGAAGGAATCCTTCAGCCTCTACATACCCCTTGAATTCATCAACGAATGCTTCGGCCACATGTTTGTCAGAACTTGCAGCCTCGCCCTACCTTACAACACTGTGTATGCCACTACGCTTCCTGAATCTGTTGAACCAGCCTTTGTTGGCCTTAAATTCACTAACAGCAGCACTTGTTCCCAGCATTATCTTTATAAGATCCGCATGCAACTGCCTTGCCTTCTCGCAAGTTATCCTCTCCAAAACACTGTCTCCCGCTGTTTTTGGCTGATCCATACCAACAATAACGTCTCCACATCCTTGACTGTTTGAGACCTCTATTTCGTTAGCATATTTACACCTTTTGCAACATCAGCTTCCTTAATTTCTGCTTTCTTCAATAGGATGGAACTGATTGTTGATGTACATTTCACATGTATCCTGGCCAGCTCTGCCACACACACGCCACTTTCGTATTTTGTGATAACTTCTTTCTTGAATTCTATCGTATTTCTCGCCTTCTTTACCAAAGGGCTGGCACTCTAAACTTTCTTTGGCCCCCATGGTGGCTTATTTCAGAGTTGCAATCAATAAACAAGCACCAAAAACAATGGATGAAAACATGGAGTATTCCTAACACAATGAGAGAGACACGCAGACTGAATGTGATAAGAGTGAGGAAGCGCGTCGCCGGCTGGTGGACACATCTCATACCTTCCCAGTATTTGATGTCAAGAAGATCACCGACCCAGAAATAGCTAAACTCCTTATGATTCAGAGCCAAACGATCACCAAACTAACTCAAGAAATGCAGGAACTAAAGGCTAGCAATGCAGATTACCTCAACAAGATCACTGCTCTAGAACATAAACTAGACACTCTAGAACAACAAAGCAACACCCACACCCAGTCCCTAGACACCATCAACACTCTAAAAGACCAAGTCACCCTACTTACTACCAACATTACAGAGGAAAGATCAAGAGTGGACCAACAACTTGCCAATGTCATAACCAACTTCCAAGACCATAATGACCAACAGCAGCTATCTGACGCTGTTGTAGTTAACAGCAAACATCTCCCAGCCACAGTCACCCAAGAGACCTGCATGGAGACCACCCTACAGCTTATCAAGGACCACCTTCGCCTTAACATACGTAGTGACGACCTAAAGGATTGCAAACTGATGGGCTACCAAGCAGGTAAAAAAACAGTGCTGTTAAAATTCCAAACTAGCCTACAAAGAAACAACCTACTAAAAACATCTATTTCTATGAAAACTGATGTTTACGTCAATGAGTGCCTTACCAAAACAAGACAAAACCTTCTTTATCGGCTAAGAAAATTATGCTATGCCCAAAAAATCCACCAGTGCTTTGTGAGGGATGGAAAAATCGCAGTTAGGAAACAGCCCACTAGGAAGAGATACTTCATCTCTACAGAACATGACCTTAAAACATTCTTAAGTGAGGCTGGACTAACAGAATCAGAGTAAAGTGCAGATAATACCCATAGTCCACCGTTAGTGTTATATTGTCATAAATTTGTGCCCCCCTAAAATTCTAATACCCCAACTACTTTTGATTGTCATTGTTGTATTCAACGACCATTCTACCTCATAGTCTTAATTGTGTTTAATATCTACAGAATCTATCTCCTTTTTTACAACTTACCACATCACTGTTCCATCTTATTTTATTATAAACTAACCATAACTTGTCTTCAATAATTCTACCTCACTTTAAAAAATACGCAATTGCCCAATTTTATTCTAAATCCCTATTATTGCCCAATTTTACTTTAAACTATATTGATCAAACTTATTATAAACTACTTTTATTGACCAATTTTTATTCCATGCTTTTTTAAACTAGTACTTTCAACTACAACTTTTATATTATCCTGTCTACCATCTTACTAGCATATTATAACCAAGTCATTGCCATTTTTATTTTTATCATTTTTTTTTTATTATTCTTTTGCTACCTTAATTTGTGTATTTTATCCTGTCAATTTAAATCTAATTATACTCTAATTCTTGTAAACAGCTTATATAAGACCTTAGTGCAATTACAATTGAGAGTCTTGTGCCTTTATTATATTATTAGATTAATCACAGTTTTACTCTAGCTCATTCTAGCTCAATACATAGTCAATACCAAATTCACTATACTAGACCATAGTGCAATTACTAGTGAGAGACTGGTACTATTTGTAATTTGTATTTTTATATTATTAGACTAAACCTAGTTGTACTATAGCTCTTTCTAGCTCAATACATAGTCAGTACCAAATTCACTATATTAGACCATAGTGCAATTACTAGGGAGAGACCGGTGCTATTTTTAATTTGTATTTTTATATTATTAGATTAAACGTATTGTACTATAGCTCATTCTAGCTCAAAACATAGACTCCACAAAAGTCATTATTAGACCTTAGTGCAATTACAAGTGAGAGTCTTGTTCTATTTTTAATTTGTATTTTTATATTACTAGTTTATACCTAGTTGTACTTTAGTTCATTCCAGCACAACACATAGACAACATCAACTTCATTATGTATAGTAGTGACTATACTCTACATGACCAAAATACTCTAGCTATATACTTGTCCAAACTTCCTACCACTACAGATATCAATACTAGAACTCAACACACAACTCAGGATATAAATAACCATAATTTAAACCTAGAAGATGATTGATCACGTTGACCCTGATCTAAACCTCCATAATCTGACACCCAATCAAAACCTATTGGAATGTAACTGCCTTTATTACACAGCATCACAAGCCACCACTATCCTAAACAATGCTAAAAGTCTATAAGTACATAACTACAACATCAGGTCCTTAAGCAAACACTATGATGACCTCCTAGCACTCCTTGAATCACTAAAGACACCCTTCTCCTGCATTATTCTTACTGAGACCTGGCTTAAGCAGGACACAATAGATATCTACCCTCTACCAGGATACACAGCAATTCACAACTGCAGACCAAACCAAGTTGGGGGTGGTATTGCAATCTATTACTCTAACCAATTATCTTGTCTTAGCACCACTTGCTTTAGTGATGGATATGGGAAATACATTTTTGCTAATTTTACTGTAAAAAACCTTAAGACGCCTATAACAATCGGTGCCATTTACCGGATACCTCACACAAACATCCCAAATTTCAGTGAGAAATTAGTTACTAATAACAAACAGACAAATGAATAAGCACCACCTTCTCTTAGCTGGAGACTTCAACGTCAACCTTGGCTTACTAGATGATCAGCCTGTAACTGATTTCATCAACAATATGAACAACACACTTCTCATACCAACAATAACTAAACCAACCAGGCTCACTGAGACAAGTGCAACCATAATAGACCACATATGGACCAATATACTAGCCCCCCTTAAATCAGGGATAATCACAGATAGCACTACAGACCACTACCCTACCTTCCTCCTGACAAACATTAGTAAACCACCACTTGAATACAACAAAGTCTCATTTAGACTCCATGACGAGGCCTCAGTAAGGAAGTTCACAGCTGACCTAGAGACTGTTGACTGGCCTACAGAATTCTCCAAGGCCAATGGTATTGATGACTGGACAGACATTTTTCTTAACAAATTACTTAGACTATACAACAAACATTGTCCTATAAAAACAAAACAGATCACAAACAAATGGCTTGGTTGCCCATGGCTAACCAGCACCATTCTGAAATCCATTGACAAGAAACACCAATATGAAAAGCAATATAGACAGGGCTTAATACACAAAGATATTCTTAAACACTATTCATCAGCTCTCACCAAAGTAATAAAGAAAGCCAAACAACTATACTACTCCAGTAGATTCACAGACACTAGAGGAGATATAAAAAAGACCTGGAAAACACTTTCCCAGATTCTAGGGACCCACAAACTGAGAAAAACCAAGAATATTGTCCTAACTAAACCTAATGAAACACCACTACATCCCACTGACACAGCTAACAAGATAAACGACTTCTTCTCAACCATAGGATCTAATCTCGCCAGTAAAATCCCACATACCAATGCCCATGCCGGGGACTACCTAGATGGGAATTTCCCTAATTCCTTCTATCTTGCACCAACTGAGCCCACGGAAGTCACCGAGATTATAAAGTCACTTAAAAATAACTCGGGAATCTGTCTCATGTCCCACCATTACTGTACAAGCGAGCGGCCCATGTCCTTTCGCATGCTATTTCATTACTTTTTAACAAGTCACTAGAGACTAGCATCTTCCCGAAACTACTCAAGATGGCAAGGGTTACACCAATACATAAAGGTGGTGACCCTACAGACTTAAACAACTATAGGCCAATATCTAACTTACCATTGCTATCCAAAATCTTTGAGAAACTCGTGCACAGGAGACTGTATTCATTTATAACGGCTCAAAACATACTCAACCCCTGCCAATTTGGATTCAGGAAAAATAAAAGCACTAATGATGCAATCATAAAAATGCTAGATCTTCTTTACACAGCATTGGAAAATAAGGAATATCCAATAGGAATTTTTATTGACCTAAGAAAAGCTTTTGACACAGTAGACCACGACATCCTACTCCACAAACTTGATCATTACGGTATAAGAGGCCATGCGCTTGCTTATTTCAAATCTTACATTACTAATAGGTATCAGTATGTCACCATTAAAGACACAGCATCAGCAACACGGCCACTTGATACTGGAGTTCCGCAGGGAAGTGTCCTTGGTCCCCTGCTCTTCCTCATACATCAATGACCTTCCAAACGTATCCCAACACCTGAAACCCATTCTCTTTGCTGACGACACGACTTATGTCATCTCTCACCCTAATCTTGCCACCCTCAACACCATTGTGAATGAGGAGCTGATTAAAATATCGACTTGGATGACAGCCAATAAACTTACGCTTAACACTGACAAAACCTACTATATTACGTTTGGTAGCAGAGCAGGAGATGCACAAATTAACATTAAGATTGACAACACACTAATTACCAGAAATAATGGGGGCAAATTCCTAGGCTTATACCTTGACAACAACCTGAATTTCAGCACCCATATCCAGCATATAACCAAAAAAGTATCCAAAATGGTTGGGATCCTCTCCAAGATACGATACTACGTGCCGCAAAATGCCCTTCTCACACTATACCACTCACTTATTTATCCATACCTCACCTATGCTATTTGTGCTTGGGGATCAACTGCAGCAACACACCTAAAGCCAATAATAACCCAACAAAAAGCTGCAGTAAGAATAATCACTAAATCCCATCCCTGGCAACACATCCCCCCCACTCTTCATAGACCTAAACTTACTCCCAGTTCAGTACATCCACACTTACTACTGTGCAATCTACATCTACAGGGCCTTAAACTCTAATATCAACCTTGACCTAAAACGCTTTCTTGATAGTTGTGACAGAACCTACAGGCATAACACCAGACACAAACATCTCTACGACATTCCCCGTGTCCGACTAAACCTTTACAATAATTCAATGTATGTCAAAGGCCCTAAAATCTGGAATACCCTACCTGAGAACTCTAGAACTGCAGACACATTCATCACCTTCAAAACTACCATTAGAAAACATCTTATCTCCCTGATACACCCCGTCAACTAACTACACGAATACCACCTGGTGGTTCACACTTACACTCACTCACTCATTTGACCATAAACAGAAATATTAATCTCAATCTTAAAATAATGAATCCTGTGATACTCCAATACTGAAACTATGTACTGTGCCAAAACAAAAGCATTCACATTGCTAAACTCACAAACTAGTATTTAGTCACTTAGCCATAATACCAACTTACCTCATAATTTGTAATATTTTACAATTAAGAATAAAACTAAGTCTGCCCGAAATGCCTAGCCATGCTAAGCGTTCTAGTGGTACACTCTGTAATCACTATTTTACTACATGTAAACCACACAATAACCAAATTTCTGTAAACTCAGCATTGTAATCCTTATAGAGAATAAACTTTGAATGATTTCCGAGTGGATGGCCGATATTCAGGGAGGAATTTCGCCGAAAAAAGTGCTCAATTTCCGAATTAGCTGATTTCCTCACCGACCGATATCCGGGGTCCACTATACTTTATTCAGCTGATGCTAGGGCATCACTGCATGGTCCAGCATCTGTTTTAAGAGCAGCTCTTCAAGATGTGTCAGGGCCCTTCAGTGAAAAATTCTGCAAGTTTAGCACCAACGTGGAATGGCTCACAACACTTTTTAAAGCGTTAATTCTTTCTCTGCATGCTCTTCTTCCTCATCCTCTTCAGTTCTGCATCCCTTCTATCTGGAAATTCAGCTCTGCCAACATTTCTTTGGGAATTCTTTCTTCCTCATCATCCTCTAAAAATTCATTGGTGTCTTCTGGCTGATGTCTTCAAAGACCTCACATGGTAATCTCCTTGCCAGCTGAACAATTTCATCAACTTGATTCTCATGTGAGAAATCCTGTGAAATTACTCGCCATATTTGGCCATAATTTTCTCCAGGCTGCATTTATTGCTGGCTTTGGGACATTATCCCATGCACCTTAAATGTGGATTTAGGAATCTGCATTGTTGAATTTATGTCAAAACTCTGGCACTCCAGGCTCTGAGTCATCATCCACTGTTGTAAGCATTTTCTACGCCACTCTGCATGTGTAGATATCCTCTATTGTAAATGACTTTATTAATCCTTGATCTAGTTGTTGTTTCACTGATGTCATATTTGTAAGTCAAAAAACGACCTTAACATTTGAGTTCAAATTCTACAACAGGTCACGATGAGCACAGGAATTATCAAGAACATTAGAACATAAGAATACAAGAACATAAGAAAGGAGGGGCATTGCAGTAGGACTACTGGCTAGGCAGGTCCAACTCGCATACACTTGTTCTGATAACTGAGACACTTCTGCAACATTTGGGTGTCTTTATGCCCAATGCAGAGAAAGATGAAAGATGAGGAATTTGAGGTAATCAGTCCCTCACCCTAGAGTTGATGTGCTCATTCCCTTAGTCTTGACAAAAGTGCAGCATATTTGCAGAGACTGAGCTTATATACTGATGACAGATGAGGTGGAGCAATGATATGCAGAGTCACCAACAAAGTAGGTCATTTCTATACGTTAGACAAGTTTAAAGAAATCCCTGCACCAAGATTCTAAGATGTTGCTGTATCTGATAGGATGTATATAAATGGACATCAACAAAATCTTTAACCCTTAAATGGTCCGAACGTATATATACGTTTTTTCAACATTTGAAAGTATGTAAAAAAATGTAGATCTTCTTTCTTGTTTTACATTTGAAAATGTGTAAAAAAAACTTTTATCTACTTTTTTTTGTTATATTTGAAAATATGTAAAAAAAAAAAAGTAGATCTACTTTTGGAGCACTACGGATTTGAATGTCGATCTGTTTGGACCGTTTAAGGGTTAAATGAGCCTCAGAAAACAATATGAAGTTCAAAGAAAACAAACTTTATTTACTCTATGTAAAACTCGAGAAAATTACAACCGTATCAGAGTATAAAACAATCCAATCACATAAAAGTTAAAAACTAATATGAAGGACCTGGCAGTGATAATGTCAGAGGATATCACTTTCAAAGATCACAACAATGTATCTACCATATCTGCTAGGAAAATGATAAGATGGATAATGAGAACTAGGGATGCTAAGAACATGATTCTCTTCAAATCACTTGTTCTCTCCAAGCTAGAATATTGCTGTACACTAACAGCCCCTTTCAAGGCAGGCAAAACTGCAGGTCTGGAGAATGTACAGAGAACTTTCACACCACATATAAATACAATAAAATGCCTAAATTACTGGGAATGCTTAAAGTCCCTTGATTTGTACTCCCTGGAATGCAAGCAAGAAAGATACATTATAATATATAGTGGGAAAATCCTAGAGGAATTGGTCCTAAATCTGTACTGCACACGAAAATCACTTCCTACAAAAGCAAATAACTTGGCAGGAGATGCAACATCCCCCCAGTGAAAAGCAGAGGCACCACGAATATGCTAAGAATCAAGGGTGCAAGACTGTTCAATTGCCTCCCAGCATACATAAGGGGGATTACCAAAAGATCCTTGATTGCCTTCAAGACGACGCTGGACAAGCACCTAAAGTCAGTACCTGACCAACCGGGCTGTGCCTCATATGACGGTTTGTGTGTGGCCAGCAATAACAGCCTGGTTGATCAGACCCTGATCCTACATGATACCTGGTCACTGACCAGGCTGTGGGGGCGTTGACCCCCAAAACTCCCTCCAGGTATATTCCAGGAATGGTTTATACACACAAGACACACAGTGTCTGACAGGACACTGGTTTATACTCATCCTGTCAGACACGGCAACATCTTGGAATCTTGGTGCAGGGATTTCTCCAAGCTTGTCTAATGTATAGACATGACCTACTTCTACTAGTGGTCTACTCCGCTGGTGATTCCGCCTACCACTGCTCCGCCTCATCTGTCATCAGTATATAAGCCCTATCTCAGCGAATATGCTGTACTTTTGTTAACCTTGATGGACTGAACACATCAACTCTAGGATGAGGGAGTGATTACCTCAAACTCCTCATAAGAATGGAAGAACACTGCAATAGGCCTTTTGGACCATATTAGGCAGGTCCTTCACAAATCCAACCCGGTGGCCTGGTGGCTAAAGCTCACGCTTCACACACGGAGGGCCCGGGTTTGATTCCCGGAAACATTCTGACACATCTCCTTACACCTGTTGTCCTGTTCACCTAGCAGCAAATAGGTACCTGGGTGTTAGTCGACTGGTGTGGGTCGCATCCTGGGGGACAAGATTGAGGACCCCAATAGAAATAAGTTAGACAGTCCTTGATGATGCACTGACTTTCTTGGGTTATCCTGGGTGGCTAACCCTCCAGGGTTAAAAATCCGAACAAAATCTTATCTTAACAGAATAAACGCTACCCAAGCAATAAGCTTTGATAATTATATTTACTCAAGTGCAAGTCCCACTTAAATGCAACCCCTCTCACTCGTGTATTTGTCCAACCTAAATTTGAAACTACCAAAGGTTTTAGCTTCGATAACCCTACTAGGCAGACCGTTCCACTCATCAGCTACCCTATTTCCAAACAAGTACTTTCCTATATCCTTTCTAAATCTAAACTTAAATAATTTGAATCCATTATTGCAGGTCCTCTCTTAGAAGGATATCTCAAAACCTTATTTATATCCCCTTTGTTAACCCTTTGAGGGTCGCCAGGCCCTCTCAGAGACTTGCTCTCAGGGTCGCCAAAATTTAAAAAAAAAAAAAAAATTATTTTTTTCTTATGAAAAGATAGAGAATCTATTCCCGATCATAATGACACCAAAAGTATGAAATTTGATGGAAAACTTACGGAATTATGCTCTCGCAAAGTTAGCGGTCTCAACGATGTTTGCACATCAGCGATTTTGCCCACTTTGAGCCCTATTTTCGGCCAATTCCAGTGTACTAGTCGACAAAAATCATAACTATTTTGCTAGAACTCCATTTTTTCTATCGAATGAGTACAAGAAACCACCCATTTACTGATTTCAACTATCCAATAAAGTGGTCAGAATTTAGCAATTTTGCCAATTTCACACAAATTTCAAAAAATGCCAATTTCCGAATAGGGTCCAGAATAAACAAGAAAGACATTCCTGGCACTAAAATAACATTTCCTCTATTCATTAATCACATCCCCACGCCCCTCTTACATTTCTTTTGCTTTCCACTTTGAATTTTTATTCTCACAAAAAAATAGAAGATTTACTGTTATGCAGACTACTGTATTACTGTAGAAATGGTATAAATAATACCAGCGCACTTGTGAAAGAATATTAGATTCACCAGTTGATGTGTATTGGACACGTGGCATGATTTGTTTACTTTTGAACTTTGGCAAAAATCGAACATTTCTGCTACTTTGAGCTCAGTTTCAAGGTACTTTTCATTGTGAAACCAATCAAAATCATCTCAATTTCTGTAATATGTCTTCCATTCTATAAAATAAGACCAGGAAAACTAGAATACAACCATAAATGCCATACGAAAATACAGTGCAAAGTCGCTGTTTCAAACCAAAAACACGGTCAAAGTTTTTTTTCTCATTACGCACTGTGTGCTGCAGGATTCTTTTTATACTGTGCACATTGACCACATAGACCCATTCTTTCATATGTAGGCCTACCAGCTTTCTCTTGCTAGATTTGAGGGCGCTAGAATTTATGCATACTAGTACGTCAAAAACCCTGGTGCGTAAGCCGTACTAGTACGGCCGAAACCCCGAAAGGGTTAATACTCATCTTCCACTTATACACTTCGTTCATGTCTCCCCTCATTCTTCGTCCTACAAGTGAATGTAATTTAAGGGACTTCAATCTTTCTTCATACGGAAAATTTCTAATGCTATGTATTAATTTAGTCATTCTACGCTGAATGTTTTCTAACAAATTAATATCCATTCTGTAATATGGAGACCAGAACTGAGCTGCGTAATCTAGGTGAGGCCTTACCAATGATTAGATTAGATTAGATTTTTTATTTTGACAAATTACATGGTTGTGCAGAGGAATATAATAGTTGGGTGTACATGCCAAAAGTCCCTCTGTATGCTGAGCATTTCGGGCAACCTTAAGGATTAACTTAAGAATAGTAAGGCAATAATACATAGTTCATATGGTCATTAGATGAGTTAGTGAGTACTACATGGTTTTGATAAGTCTAGTAGAGACTTTTTACACTATTGAATTAGTTAATAAAGATTACAGTATTACAATATAACAATTTAAAACAATTTACAGTGTGATGTATTACAGTTTAGTACTACAGTGGACCCTCGACCAGCGATGGCATCGATTAACGATAAATCTGATTAGCGATACATTTTATCGCAAAAATTTTGCCTCGATTAGCGCTAAAAAACTCGACCAACACTATTCGTTCTGTCTGAGACGCGTCCACTTCTGGCCAGTGTTTACAAGCCAGCCAGCCACCGCGGTCGCTTCCAAGCATACAATCGGAACATTTCATATTATCACAGCCTTTTTAGTGATTGCACCTGCAAAATAAGTCACCATGGGCCCCAAGAAAGCTTCTAGTGCCAGCCCTACAACAAAAAGGGTGAGAATTACTATGGATATGAAGAAAGAGATCATTGCTAAGTATGAAAGTGGAGCGCATGTCTCCGAGCTGGCCAGGCTGTACACAAAACCCCAATCAACCATCGCTACTATTGTGGCCAAGAAAACGGCAATCAAAGAAGCTGTTCTTGCCAAAGGTGCAACTATGTTTTCGAAACTGAGATCGCAAGTGATAGATGTTGAGAGACTGTTATTGGTATGGATAAACGAAAAACAGATAGCAGGAGATAGCATCTCTCAAGCGATCATATGTGAAAAGGCTAGGAAGTTGCATGACGATTTAATTAGAAAAATGCCAGCAACTAGTGGTGATGTGAGTGAATTTAAGGCCAGCAAAGGTTGGTTTGAGAGATTTAACCCTTTGAGGGTCGACAGGCCCTCTCCGAAACTCGTTCTCAGGGTCGGCCAAATTTAAAAAAAAAAAAAAATTATTTTCTCTTATGAAAAGATAGAGAATCTTTTCCCGATCATAAAGACACCAAAAGTTTGAAATTTGATAGAAAACTTACGGAATTATGCTCTCGCAAAGTTAGCGGTCTTGGCGATGTTTACGCATCGGCGATTTTGCCCACTTTGAGCCCCATTTTCGGCCAATTTCACCATACTAGTCGACAAAAAACATGAATATTTCGCTAGAACTCCATTTTTTCTATCGAATGAGTGCAAGAAACCACCCATTTATGAAATTCAACTATCCAGTACAGTGGTCAGAATTTAGCAATTTTGCCAATTTCACACAAATTTCAAAAGATGCCAATTTCCGAATAGGGTCCAGAATAAACAAGAATGACATTCCTGGCACTAAAATGACATTTCCTCTAGTCATTAGTCACGTCTCAAGGCCCCTCTTATATTCTTTTGCTTTCCACTTTGAATTTTTATTTTCACAAAAAATATAAGATTTACTGTTATGCAGACTACTGCATTAGTGTAAAAAATGGTATAAATATTATTGGTGCACTTGTGAAAGAATATTAGACTCACCAGTTGACGTGTATTGCACGCTTGGCACGATTTGTTTACTTTTGAAGTTTGGTAAAAATCGAACATTTCTGCTACTTTGAGCTCAATTTCAAGGCACCTTTCATTGTAAAACCAGTCAAAATCATCTCAATTTCTGTAATATGTCTTCCATTCTATAAAATGAGACCAAGAAAACTAGAATACAACAATAAATACCATACGAAAATACACTGCAAAGTCGCCGATTTATTAAAAAAAAAATGGTCAAAGTTTTTTTTTTCTCATTATGCACTGTGTGCTGCAGGATTTTTTTTAGACTGTGCACACTGACCACATAGACCCATTCTTTCATGTGAAGGCCTACCAGCTTTCTCCCACTAGATTTGAGGCCGCTAGAATTTATGACTACTAGTACGTCAAAAACCCCTACGCGTAAGACGTACTAGTACGACCAAAACCCTCAAAGGGTTAAGAATCGTAGTGGCATACATAGTGTGATAAGGCATGGTGAGGCTGCCAGTTTGGACCAAAAAGCAGCTGAAAAATATGTGCAGGAATTCAAGGAGTACATCGACAGTGAAGGACTGAAATCTGAACAAGTGTTTAATGGTCACACTGACAATGTTGTGAAACACTTTAGGAATGTCATAAAGGAACGGGAGGTACAGGCCTCTATGGGCAGATATGTTGTGCGACAGAGGTCCAGTGGCTCTCAAGCTGGTCCTAGTGGCATTAAAAGAAGAAGGGAAGTAACCCCGAAAAAGGACTTGCCACCTCAAGTCCTAATGGAAGGGGATTCCCCTTCTAAACACTAAGACCATCAACACATTCCCCTCTTCCCATCCCATCAATCATCACCAGATCTTCAATAAAGGTAAGTGTCATGTAACTGTGCATGTCTTCTTCAGTTTGTGTATATTAAAATTAATATTTCATGTGGTAAAAATTTTTTTTTTCAATACTTTTGGGTGTCTTGCACGGATTAATTTGATTTCCATTATTTCTTATGGGGAAAATTAACTTGACTAACGATTATTTTGACTAACGATGAGCTCTCAGGAACGGATTAATAGCGTTAGTCGAGGGTCCACTGTATTTAAAACAATGAAATTTGGTATTACAATGGAACAATTTACATTATGATGTACTGTATTACAATCTACTACTATTTAAAACAGTGAAAAGAACAAGACATCCTAATTTCAAAGTAGTAAGTGGTTGAGCATTCATCAGCACTATATGAGTAGCATTTGAAAAACTGGTAGTGGTTAGGTATGGTTTGTCTGGTTAATTTTGGGTGATGAGGCGATTTCTTATTTGGGCCTTAAACTGATTTGCAGACAGGGGTCCTTTAGTTTGTTCTGGCAATAAATCCCAGATCTTCGGGCCTTTTACGTGCATAGCATTTTTGCAAAGAGAGAGAGATGAACACGAGGAATATTGAAGAGTGATCTGTGTCTCATATTATGGTTGTGTGTTCTGTTATAATTATCAAGGAGGAATTTGAGAGGAGGGTTTACATTAGAGAATAGTGTTCTGTGTATGTAGTAGGCACAATAATAAGTGTGGATGGTTTGTATATTTAGTAGGTTCTGTTGCTTACACTTCTTGATAAAAATCCCAGTAATCTATTTACCTTATTATGCACACTGCTGTCTTGGTTTAAGGTTGCTGCTTACCATAGCCCCAAAGTCCTTTTTGCAATCTGTATGGCTAAGTCCTACATTATTTAACTTATAAGTGTTAGGGTTATGGACACTTCCAAGCTTCTGAACCTTGCATTTATCTACACTGAACTGCATCTGCCACTTTTCTGACCAGGAATTGAGTTTCTCTAAGTCCTCCTGAAGTTCCATGACGTTTATGTTTGAATCAATTATCTTACCTATCTTCTTGTCATCGGCAAATTTGCTCATATCACTAGTAATTCCCTCATCAAGGCCATTGACATATATTATAAACAACAACAGGCCTAAGACTGATCCCTGTGGAATGCAACTTGTTACAGATCCCTACTCCGATTTAGCCCCATTTATGCACGTCAGTAATACTTTTGTATGTAGTATTACCAACATTTATGCATACTCTCTGCTTCATGTTCATGAGCATGACTCGATCCATGACAGCACTTTTTCCCCAATGCCATAAGCTGCCACTTTATTTAACAGTCTTTGGTGTGGTACTCTATCAAAAGCCTTACTAAAATCTAAATAAACAATATCAAATTCTTTATCGTGATCAACAGACTCGAGAGCTTTACTGAAGAAGCTTAACAAATTAGTTAGGCAGGAACAGCCCCTCGCGAATCCATGCTGAGTATCTTCAATCAAATAATGCTTATCAAGATGGTTTCTTATAATATCAGCTATAACTGACCCCAATAATTTGCCTACAATTGAAGTCAGGCTTATTGGGCAGTAATTTGATGGCAACGACTTGTCCCCTCTTTAAAAATAAGAATTACATTGGCCATCTTCCACAAATCAGACACTACATCTGTTTGAAGAGATATATTCAAAAAGTTCCATTTTGCACTCTTTAAGAACACTAAAAAAAAGTTCATCAGGGCCCAGGGATTTATTTTGCTTCAATTGGTCCATCTGTTTGATAACCATTTCACTAGTGACTGTGATATTACATAATTTATCTTCTTCAGGCCCACTATAAAACCTAATTATTGGGATATTATTAGTGTTTTCCTGAGTGAAAACCAAGAGAAAATAATTATTAAAAATTGAGCACATTTCACTGTCAGTAAGATGCCCAAAGTTATTTTTAAGGGGACCTATCTTTTCTCTAACTTTTGCTCTATAAACCTGGGAAAAACATTTTGGGTTAGTTTTTGAATCCCTAGCAACTTTAATTTCACTGTCTCATTTAGCTTTTCTTATCCCCTTTTTAACATCCCTCTTAATGTCAATATACTGATTCATAAGATGACCCTTACATCTTTGGATGCACCTATAAATTCCTTCTGCCCTAAAAGATACTTGAGCCTATTATTCATCCATTCTGGATCTCTATTAGATCTAATTTTTTTTTTTTTTTTTTTTTTTTTTTTTTTTTTTTTTTTTTTTTTATTATCACACTGGCCGATTCCCACCAAGGCAGGGTGGCCCGAAAAAGAAAAACTTTCACCATCATTCACTCCATCACTGTCTTGCCTGAAGGGTGCTTTACACTACAGTTTTTAAACTGCAACATTAACACCCCTCCTTCAGAGTGCAGGCACTGTACTTCCCATCTCCAGGACTCAAGTCCGGCCTGCCGGTTTCCCTGAATCCCTTCATAAATGTTACTTTGCTCACACTCCAACAGCACGTCAAGTATTAAAAACCATTTGTCTCCATTCACTCCTATCAAACACGCTCACGCATGCCTGCTGGAAGTCCAAGCCCCTCGCACACAAAACCTCCTTTACCCCCTCCCTCCAACCCTTCCTAGGCCGACCCCTACCCCGCCTTCCTTCCACTACAGACTGATACACTCTTGAAGTTATTCTGTTTCGCTCCATTCTCTCTACATGTCCGAACCACCTCAACAACCCTTCCTCAGCCCTCTGGACAACAGTTTTGGTAATCCCGCACCTCCTCCTAACTTCCAAACTACGAATTCTCTGCATTATATTCACACCACACATTGCCCTCAGACATGACATCTCCACTGCCTCCAGCCTTCTCCTCGCTGCAACATTCATCACCCATGCTTCACACCCATATAAGAGCGTTGGTAAAACTATACTCTCATACATTCCCCTCTTTGCCTCCAAGGACAAAGTTCTCTGTCTCCACAGACTCCTAAGTGCACCACTCACTCTTTTTCCCTCATCAATTCTATGATTCACCTCATCTTTCATAGACCCATCCGCTGACACGTCCACTCCCAAATATCTGAATACGTTCACCTCCTCCATACTCTCTCCCTCCAATCTGATATTCAATCTTTCATCACCTAATCTTTTTGTTATCCTCATAACCTTACTCTTTCCTGTATTCACCTTTAATTTTCTTCTTTTGCACACCCTACCAAATTCATCCACCAATCTCTGCAGCTTCTCTTCAGAATCTCCCAAGAGCACAGTGTCATCAGCAAAGAGCAGCTGTGACAACTCCCACCCTGTGTGTGATTCTTTATCTTTTAACTCCACGCCTCTTGCCAAGACCCTCGCATTTACTTCTCTTACAACCCCATCTATAAATATATTAAACAACCACGGTGACATCACACATCCTTGTCTAAGGCCTACTTTTACTGGGAAAAAATTTCCCTCTTTTCTACATACTCTAACTTGAGCCTCACTATCCTCGTAAAAACTCTTCACTGCTTTCAGTAACCTACCTCCTACACCATACACTTGCAACATCTGCCACATTGCCCCCCTATCCACCCTGTCATACGCCTTTTCCAAATCCATAAATGCCACAAAGACCTCTTTAGCCTTATCTAAATACTGTTCACTTATATGTTTCACTGTAAACACCTGGTCCACACACCCCCTACCTTTCCTAAAGCCTCCTTGTTCATCTGCTATCCTATTCTCCGTCTTACTCTTAATTCTTTCAATTTTAACTCTACCATACACTTTACCAGGTACACTCAACAGACTTATCCCCCTATAATTTTTGCACTCTCTTTTATCCCCTTTGCCTTTATACAAAGGAACTATGCATGCTCTCTGCCAATCCCTAGGTACCTTACCCTCTTCCATACATTTATTAAATAATTGCACCAACCACTCCAAAACTATATCCCCACCTGCTTTTAACATTTCTATCTTTATCCCATCAATCCCGGCTGCCTTACCCCCTTTCATTTTACCTACTGCCTCACGAACTTCCCCAACACTCACAACTGGCTCTTCCTCACTCCTACAAGATGTTATTCCTCCTTGCCCTATACACGAAATCACAGCTTCCCTATCTTCATCAACATTTAACAATTCCTCAAAATATTCCCTCCATCTTCCCAATACCTCTAACTCTCCATTTAATAACTCTCCTCTCCTATTTTTAACTGACAAATCCATTTGTTCTCTAGGCTTCCTTAACTTGTTAATCTCACTCCAAAACTTTTTCTTATTTTCAACAAAATTTGTTGATAACAGCTCACCCACTCTCTCATTTGCTCTCTTTTTACATTGCTTCACCACTCTCTTAACCTCTCTCTTTTTCTCCATATACTCTTCCCTCCTTGCATCACTTCTACTTTGTAAAAACTTCTCATATGCTAACTTTTTCTCCCTTACTACTCTCTTTACATCATCATTCCACCAATCGCTCCTCTTCCCTCCTGCACCCACTTTCCTGTAACCACAAACTTCTGCTGAACACTCTAACACTACATTTTTAAACCTACCCCATTCCTCTTCGACCCCATTGCCTATGCTCTCATTAGCCCATCTATCCTCCAATAGCTGTTTATATCTTACCCTAACTGCCTCCTCTTTTAGTTTATAAACCTTCACCTCTCTCTTCCCTGATGCTTCTATTCTCTTTGTATCCCATCTACCGTTTACTCTCAGTGTAGCTACAACTAGAAAGTGATCTGATATATCTGTGGCCCCTCGATAAACATGTACATCCTGAAGTCTACTCAACAGTCTTTTATCTACTAATACATAATCCAACAAACTACTGTCATTTCGCCCTACATCATATCGTGTATACTTATTTATCCTCTTTTTCTTAAAATATGTATTACCTATAACTAAACCCCTTTCTATACAAAGTTCAATCAAAGGGCTCCCATTATCATTTACACCTGGCACCCCAAACTTACCTACCACACCCTCTCTAAAAGTTTCTCCTACTTTAGCATTCAGGTCCCCTACCACAATTACTCTCTCACTTGGTTCAAAGGCTCCTATACATTCACTTAACATCTCCCAAAATCTCTCTCTCTCCTCTGCATTCCTCTCTTCTCCAGGTGCATACACGCTTATTATGACCCACTTCTCGCATCCAACCTTTACTTTAATCCACATAATTCTCGAATTTACACATTCATATTCTCTTTTCTCCTTCCATAACTGATCATTTAACATTACTGCTACCCCTTCCTTTGCTCTAACTCTCTCAGATACTCCAGATTTAATCCCATTTATTTCCCCCCACTGAAACTCTCCTACCCCCTTCAGCTTTGTTTCGCTTAGAGCCAGGACATCCAACTTCTTTTCATTCATAACATCAGCAATCATCTGTTTCTTGTCATCCGCACTACATCCACGCACATTTAAACAACCCAGTTTTATAAAGTTTTTCTTCTTCTCTTTTTTAGTAAATGTATACAGGAGAAGGGGTTACTAGCCCATTGCTCCCGGATAAATGTTCTTTGAGCAGCATGTATAATGTTTAGAAAGCTGTCATACTGATAGCTCTCTTCATTACCCCAGTCAACAGATAAGTGTTCTCTAAGCCTATTGTAATCTGCTAAGCGAAAGTCTGGGACCATTACTGAGTTATCCCTACTATCATACTTCCATTCAATGCTAAAGGTAATTTAGCAGAACCAAGTCAAGCAAGTTATTTCCCCTTGTAGGTTCTATCACAAACTGCTTCAAAAAACAATCCTGAACTACTTCTAAGAAGTCATTAGACTCTTAAATTCCCAGTCAAAAAATTCCAATCAATCTGACTAAAGTTAGTCCTCTAGAATCACTACATTATTGTGCCTTGTGGCCTTAACAATTTCCTCCCAAAGTAGTTTCCCTTGGTCCCTATCTAAGTTTGGGGGATGGTATATCACACCTAAAATAAAATTTTCATGCCCCTCTGAAAATTCTATCCAGACAGACTCTGTATGTGTTGTTTCAGACTTTATACCCATTTTTATGCAACAGTTCAAGTGATCTCGGACATACTGTGCCACCCCACCCCCCTTCCCGATACTTCTGTCTACTTGGAACAATTTAAAACCCTGAATGTGACATTCAGCAGGCATGTCCTGATTTTTCATATTAAACCAAATCTTAGTTATGGCAAATACATCAATGTTACCTGCACTTGCAACTAATCTCAACTTTTCCATCTTATTCCTAGCACTACAACTATTTGTATAAGTGTAAAAACCCTCCTTTCTCTTTACCCTTCCTGCTCATTTCTGTTTTTCCACTACACCTATTACTGTCCTTGTCACCTAGTGCCACTGACTCTGTAATATCCACCTCATTCTGCCTATTACTAGTTCCCCTAAAACTCACAATATTACTACACTGGGACTTCACTGTTTTTCCCCCAAAACCCATACCACTAACTATTTCTAGTTTAAACCCTAACAGCTCCCTCTACTGCAGTAGCCAGTGTCACCACCCCAGATCTATATAAATGAACCCAATCCTTGGCATACATGTCATTTCTTCTATAGAAGAGGTCCCAATTGTCAATGAATGTTACTGCATTTTCCTTAGTGTTTGTCTAGCCAGCAATTGACACCAATTGTCCTGGACAACCATTCATTTCCAACTCCTCTCCTGGGCAAAATGCCACATATCACAAGGTTCCCACCTTTCTTCCTAATTATTTCTATTGCTGTCCTATACCTGCTAATCAGGTTTTCTCTCCTACATCTGCCAACATCGATGCCTCTTGCACTGAGGCAGATAATACGATTGCTCTCATTTCCTTCCATGATGTCATCTAGTCGGCTAACAATATCCTCCATCCCAGCCCCAGGAAAACATACCCTCTGCCTCCTCTTCCTATCTCTAAGACAAAAGGCCCTATCCATAAACTTAACCTGACTGTCCCCAACTAAAACAATGTTCCTACCTTCACTGGCGGAGTTCGTTGTGATGTTCTCGATGGTTTTTGTTAGGATGGCCTTCATTGTAATGGTCTTTGTTGTGGTTTCAAGGGATATCGACTCGCCTTCATCTGCCAATGCTTCCTTGGTGCTCGTTGTGACGCTCCCAGTAGACAACCCACATTCATCGGGGTAGCACAGAAAATGGGTTTGAAGTTTCCACAGTAGTCTTCTGGTTCTTCGTTGTTTCTGCCACTCCATCAGTCTTCTTGATCCTCAGCTTCATTCCATATTGCCCAGCCACTGTCCAGGTTCCCCTCCTGACCTGGGGTCTCTCAACAGGAGGATTACTACAAATCCTCTTGTTTTCCTCCATCAATCGCTGTATCTCTAGCTTAGCTACTCTAAGCTCCTCCGTAAGCTGCTGGTAGTTACTCAGTGGAGGACATCTTTGTTCAGATTCACAGACAGTACACTAGACATGTCCTCACTGAGCTAAGTACAGGTCGCCACTGAATTAAGTACAGGTCACCTTTCCACCTTACTCTGTACTGGGTTGAAGAAGCCACTGTGTGGCAAAATGTTTCCAGAATAAAGTTTCCCAAATATTGCACAGGGCGTTTCATTTATCAACTTGTTGGTTTTCTAAACCATTTATACACAATGTGTGTCTAAACCAACATATCTAAACCATTTTTAACCCTTTCAGGGTTGGTGCCATACTAGTACAGTTTGCACGCCAGGGTTGGTGCCGTACTAGTACACATAAATTCTAGCGCCTTCAAATCTAGCGAGAGAAAGCTGGTAGGCCTACACATGAAAGAATGGGTCTATGTTGGTCAGTGTGTGCAGTATAAAAAAAATCCTGCAGAACACAGTGCATAAAGAGAAAAAACTCCAACAGTGTTTTTGGTTTAAAACAGCGACTTTGCAGTGTATTTTCGTATGCTATTTATGGTTGTATTCTAGTTTTCCTGGTCTCATTTTATAGAATGGAAGACATATTATGGAAATTGAGATGATTTTGATTGGTTTCACAATGAAAAGTACCTTGAAATTGAGCTCAAAGTAGCAGAAATGTTCGATTTTTGCCAAAGTTCAAAGGTAAACAAATCATGCCACGCATCCAATACACGACAGCTGGTGAGTCTAATATTCTTTTGCAAGTGCGCTGATATTATTTATACCATTTCTACACCATTTCTACACGAATGCCGTAGTCTGCATAACATAAATCTTCTATTTTTGTGAGAATAAAAATTCAAAGTGGAAAGCAAAAGAAATGTTGCAGAGGCCTGGAGACGTGAGTAATCAACAGAGGAAATGTTATTTTAGTGCTAGGAATGTCTGTCTTGTTTATTCTGGACCCTATTTAGAAATTGGCATCTTTTGAAATTTGTGTGAAGTTGGCAAAATTGCCAATTTCTGACCACATTACTGATTAGTTGAAATTGGTAAATGGGTGGTTTCTTGTAATCATTCGATAGACAAAATGGGGTTCTAGTGAAATTGGTATGATTTTTGTTGACTGGTACATTGGAAATGACCAATAATAGGGCTCAAATTGGGCGAAATCGCCGATTCATAAACATCGTTGAGATTGCTAACTTCGTGAGAGCCTAATTCTGTAAGTTCTCCATCAAATTTCATACTTTTGGTGTCATTATGATCAGGAATAGATTCTCTATCATTTCATAAGAAAAAATAATTTTTTTTTTTCGAAAAATTTCTGACCCTGAGAACAAGTTTAGGAGAGGGCCTGCCGACCCTGAAAGGGTTAAAGTTAGCCAAGGATTCTGCTTTAATGACACTGCTTGAGAATTTCATCCACTTATCCACAACTCTAATTACCAAACCAGTAATTTCCTCTATCCTTTCTAAATCTAAATTTTTCCAACTTGAGCTCATTGCTGCGAGTTCTATCTAGGTTAAATATTTTTAGCATGTTATTTATATCCCCTTCATTTGTTCTTGTCTTCTGTTTGTACAACTCAATCATATACCTAATTCTATGCCTTTGCAAAGAATAATGATTCAGTACCTTTATCCTATCCTCACAGGAAAGATTTCTAATACATGATCAACTTTCTCATTCTTCTATACCTACTAAGAATCTGTCCTGTGTCTTGGCCACAGGGAATAATTCTCTCAATTTTTTTTTTTTTGCTACAGTCGTTAACAAAGCATGTTGGGTATTAAGCTAATAAAAAGTATGTGGGTGTATTCATATTTGAGGCAGACAGCAAGTGTAATAGGTTATTGTTTGTGGGTCAACATTCTATCCGGCACAATCAGGAATTTAGTTACTAAGAAAAAGTTAAAGCTGAAACCTTGGGTAGCTTTAAAAATAATTAGACAAATATATGAGTGAGAAGGGCTGGGTTTGATTAGGCCCAGAGGTATTGAAGCAAATTCTTTGGTAGCTTTGGTAAAAGGTCAGACAAATAAGTGAGTGGGAATGGTTGGTTTTGAGATAGACCTGCCTAGTATTGGCCAGTGGGGCTGATGCAGTGTTCCTTCTTTCTTATGTTCTTAAGGAAGCTAGCAGTGGTATCTATATCCTTCCACATGGGGGTGCAACAAACTCCATGTGGGAGAGACTTAGATGCTTGGAGAAGCACATCATAGAATGCATGTACACGTAATGAGGAATTAGACACTTTTAAAGGTCAGGAGAAGCTTGTATGTTAGTTTCTTGCTGGACAGATAAGACATGACATCAATAATAAAATGATGCTTGAACTAGTCAACCAATAATTCCTCTATCATCCATACTGACTGGTCTGATTACCAGATAACAGGTAAAGTGGATTTGGTTTTCTGTTTTAAGGCATGGGGATTCTTTGAATGATAAACAAGTATGGACCTGTGCTTAGTTACATGTTGCATTAGTGCACAGTACCAAATAAAAAAGGTCCCAGGCACATTAGAGGAAAACTGGCCCACCTCTACTATAGTGAGGGTTGGCCTTGTGAAGATTGCAAGAAGGAAACAGGTAGTCACCACAAAAGGTGGTGACCTTCAGGGCAAAAGATGGAAATAGATACAAAAAAATTAATCACAAACAGATGGAAACACAGTACCTGGAAATGGTGCAAAATGTGGTCTACTGTATATTTATTAAAGCATAAGATAAATACTTTGAAAATATATATACAGCCTCTCCTCACTTAGTGACGTACTCGTTTACTGATGCCTCGAACTTACGATGGGCTCTCTGACCAGTATTTATACCTAAATAATGTATATTAGAGCTGATTTCCTGTATTCTGTTTATTTCAATATACAGTACACTACTGTATAAACATTTAAAAATATACCAGAAATGTTATAAATGGTGCATAGGTGACAATATCAAAGACGGTTAACACAAACCCACTACCATTATACAGTGGACCCCCGCATACCGGACGCCTTGCATAACGGACGCCTTGCATAACGGACAATCCGCATACCGGACGCTTTGATCGCTAAAATTTTGCCTCGCATACCGCCCAAAAACCCGCTCAGCGCCCTTCGTCCGAGACACGTCCAATGTGCGGCCTGAGCCAGCCTCATATGTTCCGCCGGTGGCATTGTTTACCAGCCAGCCTCCGCGGTAACATTCAAGCATACAATCGGAATATTTCGTATTATTACAGTGTTTTCGGTGCTGTTTCTGGAAAATAAGTGACCATGGGCCCCAAGAAAGCTTCTAGTTCCAACCCTACAGCAATAAGGGTTAGAATTCCAATAGAGATGAAGAAAGAGATCATTGATAAGTATGAAAGTGGAGTGCGTATCACCGACCTGGTCAGGTTGTACAAGAAACCCAAATCAACCATCTCTACTATTGTGGGCAACAGAAAGGCAATCAAGGAAGCTGTTCTTGCCAAAGGTTTAACTGTGTTTTCGAAACAGAGATCGCAAGTGATGGAAGATATTGAGAGACTCTTATTGGTGTGGATAAATGAAAAACAGCTAGCAGGAGATAGCGTTTCTCAAGCTATCATAAGCGAAAAGGCTAAGAAGTTGCATGAGGATTTAATTAAAAAAAGGCCTGCAACTAGTGCTGATGTGAGTGAATTTAAGGCCAGCAAAGGTTGGTTTGAGAGATTTAAGAAGCATAGTGGCATACATAGTGTGATAAGGCATGGTGAGGCTGCCAGTTCGGACCACAAAGCGGCTGAAAAATATGTGCAGGAATTCAAGGAGTACATAGAAACTGAAGGACTGAAACCTGAACAAGTGTTTGTGATGAAACAGGCCTGTTTTGAAAGAAAATGCCAAGCAGGACCTACATTACTCAGGAAGAAAAGGCACTCCCAGGACATAAGCCTATGAAAGACAGGCTTACTTTGTTGATGTGTTCCAATGCTAGTGGTGATTGCAAAGTTAAGCCTTTATTAGTGTATCACTCTGAAACTCCCAGAGCGTTCAGGCAAAAGAATGTCCTCAAGGATAATTTGTGTGTGCTGTGGAGGGCAAACAGTAAGGCATGGGTCACTAGGGACTTTTTCTATAACTGGTTACAGCATGCATTTGCCCCCAATGTGAAAGATTACCTAACTGAAAAGAAATTAGAACTTAAGTGCCTCCTGGTGTTAGACAATGCCCCTGGTCATCCTACAGACGTGGCAGAGCGACTTTATGGGGATATGAGCTTCATTAAGGTGAAGTTTTTGCCTCCTAATACCACTCCTCTCCTGCAGCCCATGGACCAGCAGGTTATTGCAAACTTCAAAAAACTGTACACAAAAGCTCTGTTTGAAAGGTGCTTTGTAGTGACCTCAGAAACTCAACTGACTCTAAGAGAGTTTTGGAGAGATCACTTTAATATCCTCAATTGTATAAACCTTATAGGTAAGGCTTGGGAGGGAGTGACTAAGAAGACCTTGAACTCTGCTTGGAAGAAACTGTGGCCAGAATGTGTAGACAAAAGGGATTTTGAAGCGTTTGAGGCTAACCCTGAGAGGAGTATACCAGTTGAGGAATCAATTGTGGCATTGGGGAAGTCCTTGGGGTTGGAGGTTAGTGGGGAGGATGTGGAAGAGTTGGTGGAGGACGACAATGAAGAACTAACCACTGATGAGCTGATAGATCAACTTCAAGAGCAAGAGGCCAGACCTGAGGAAACTGGTTCAAAGGAGGGGAGAGAGAAATTGAAGGAATTGCCTACTACAAAGATTAAGGAAATGTGTGCAAAATGGCTTGAAGTGCAAACCTTTTTTGATGAAAATCACCCTCACACAGCTATTGCAAGCCGTGTTGGCAACCTGTACACTGACAATGTTGTGAAACACTTTAGGGAAGTCATAAAGGAACGAGAGGTACAGGCCACTATGGACAGATATGTTGTGCGAAAGAAGTCCAGTGACTCTGAAGCTGGTCCTAGTGGCATTAAAAGAAGAAGGGAAGTAACCCCAGAAAAGGACTCGACACCTCAAGTCTTAATGGAAGGGGATTCCCCTTCTAAACACTAACACTCTCTCTCCCCTCCTCCCATCCCATCAATCATCACCAGATCTTCAATAAAAGTAAGTGTCATGTAATTGTGCATGCCTTTTTCAGTTTGTGTGTATTAAAATTAACATTTCATGTGGTAAAAAATTTTTTTTTCATACTTTTGGGTGTCTTGCACGGATTAATTTGATTTCCATTATTTCTTATGGGGAAAATTCATTCGCATACCGAACATTTCGCATAACAGCCAGCCCTCTTGCACGGATTAAGGTCGCTATGCGGGGGTCCACTGTAGTATGCTCGTCATTTAGCAACGAATTCGTTTAACAACATGGTCTTAGGAACGGAACTCTATTGTTAAGTGAGGAGAGACTGTATATATTTTTTAGGGCAGTTCAGCTTGCTTAACCAATTTGGCCTAAATATACTGTAAACTCAACTACACCTACCATCCAACTTACGACCTGCTTGACTTACGACCACTCGACTTACGACCGGTTTCTCGGAACCAAAGTCGAAATGGACGTAAGTTGAGCTTTACTACTGAATATCAACATCACATTTTTGTAATGACTTTATTTTATTGTTTTATTTTCGTATTTCATGTTTTACTTTACTTTTTAAGCTGTTAGTACTGTATTTTATACTGTAAGGTTTAGGATAAACACTGTGTGCAACACAAATAGTTGTTTATTTCCCAGAAATTTGGCAAAAAAAAACATGGTCGTAAGTCGAGTGGTCGTAAGTCGAGCAGGTCGTAAGTTGGATGGTAGGTGTATATATCTATCTATATAGATATATATAGTGTGTGTTCATACGTGATTAAAATTTTATATAGGTATGTATTATTTATATATTCAGTGGACCCTCAACCAACGGCATTAATCCGTTCCAGAGAGCTTGCTGTTAGTTGAATTTGCCGTTGGTCGAATTAATTTTCCCAATAAGAAATAATGGAAATAGAATTTATCTGTTCCTGACACCCCAAAGTCTGAAAAAAAAAACAAATTTTTTTACATGAAATATACATTTCCTTACACCAAAAGGAATGGGATATGCAAAATAAACAATAATCAAATGCCACTTACTTTTATTGTGGAGTTGTTGATGAGTGATGTGCCAGCAGCAGGGAAAATTCAGGATTGTCTATTGCTTGGAAGGAGGATCCCCTTCCATAAAGACTTCAGGTACCAAGTCCTTTGGTGGGGTTACCTCCCTTCTTGGTTTTTTAATGTCACTAGGACCAGCTTGAGAGTCGTTGGACCCCTGTCGCACAAAATATCTGTCTAGAGAGCTCTGTTTCTCATGTGCCCTTAGGATTTCCCAAAAATGGGACACAAGAGTGTCACTGTACATGTTGCCAATGCGGCTTGCAACTTGTGTGACAGGATAAAATTCATCGATAAATGCTTGCACCTTTGTAAACATTGAACACATGTCCCTAATCCTTGACAAAGTCATCTTCCTCCATCTCTCTTCATTCTGCTCTGAAGAACATTCCTGAGATGTTGTGGCATGCAAAGAGTACGTAACCTTTATTCGGCGCATGTACACACCCTCATTTACAGGCTATCTCCCCCAACCAGCGAACCAGGTTGCTAAGAGTTGATGATGGGGCCCCATCGTTCAACTAGTGACCAGGTTCTAGCCAATAAGAAGATGGTTTTTGGCAATCGCAGAGGTTATGTGGGTACCACTCTCCTGTCTGCCCTTGTCATTCCCATTCTAGAGCTGGTTGAAGCACGGTCTGCTATCTTGTGGCTTCTATTTCTGCCTTGCTTACCGTGGAGTGCACTATACTTATCACTGTACATAGTGTACATATTGCTGTTCTAAATTGGTGAAGGATAATATATTGTTATCCTCATAACCTTACTCTTTCCTGTATTCACCTTTAATTTTCTTCTTTTGCACACCCTACCAAATTCATCCACCAATCTCTGCAACTTCTCTTCAGAATCTCCCAAGAGCACAGTGTCATCAGCAAAGAGCAGCTGTGACAACTCCCACTTTGTGTGTGATTCTTTATCTTTTAACTCCACGCCTCTTGCCAAGACCCTCGCATTTACTTCTCTTACAACCCCATCTATAAATATATTAAACAACCACGGTGACATCACACATCCTTGTCTAAGGCCTACTTTTACTGGGAAAAAATTTCCCTCTTTCCTACATACTCTAACTTGAGCCTCACTATCCTCGTAAAAACTCTTCACTGCTTTCAGTAACCTACCTCCTACACCATACACTTGCAACATCTGCCACATTGCCCCCCTATCCACCCTGTCATACGCCTTTTCCAAATCCATAAATGCCACAAAGACCTCTTTAGCCTTATCTAAATACTGTTCACTTATATGTTTCACTGTAAACACCTGGTCCACACACCCCCTACCTTTCCTAAAGCCTCCTTGTTCATCTGCTATCCTATTCTCCGTCTTACTCTTAATTCTTTCAATTATAACTCTACCATACACTTTACCAGGTACACTCAACAGACTTATCCCCCTATAATTTTTGCACTCTCTTTTATCCCCCTTGCCTTTATACAAAGGAACTATGCATGCTCTCTGCCAATCCCTAGGTACCTTACCCTCTTCCATACATTTATTAAATAATTGCACCAACCACTCCAAAACTATATCCCCACCTGCTTTTAACATTTCTATCTTTATCCCATCAATCCCGGCTGCCTTACCCCCTTTCATTTTACCTACTGCCTCACGAACTTCCCCCACACTCACAACTGGCTCTTCCTCACTCCTACAAGATGTTATTCCTCCTTGCCCTATACACGAAATCACAGCTTCCCTATCTTCATCAACATTTAACAATTCCTCAAAATATTCCTTCCATCTTCCCAATACCTCTAACTCTCCATTTAATAACTCTCCTCTCCTATTTTTAACAGACAAATCCATTTGTTCTCTAGGCTTTCTTAACTTGTTAATCTCACTCCAAAACTTTTTCTTATTTTCAACAAAATTTGTTGATAACATCTCACCCACTCTCTCATTTGCTCTCTTTTTACATTGCTTCACCACTCTCTTAACTTCTCTCTTTTTCTCCATATACTCTTCCCTCCTTGCATCACTTCTACTTTGTAAAAACTTCTCATATGCTAACTTTTTCTCCCTTACTACTCTCTTTACATCATCATTCCACCAATCGCTCCTCTTCCCTCCTGCACCCACTTTCCTGTAACCACAAACTTCTGCTGAACACTCTAACACTACATTTTTAAACCTACCCCATACCTCTTCGACCCCATTGCCTATGCTCTCATTAGCCCATCTATCCTCCAATAGCTGTTTATATCTTACCCTAACTGCCTCCTCTTTTAGTTTATAAACCTAGTCTAAAACTTTTTCTGCTGTTTCTTTTGCTCCCTTTACACCCGGGATAACAGGCCATTTGGAATCCTGGGTTGTAATATGGGTAGCCTGTCCGAGAGCTGGAGCTGGACTTAGAGAAACGGTTGAGCTTAGGGTGAAGCTCGTAGCAGGAACATTGTGCAGCTTGCTGTCTGGCATTGCATTAGCTTTGCCTACGCTTTACAAATTTTGCATGTCAGTTACTGTTATGGTCAGCCTTGCTATTGTGTGATCGTTCAACAGCTCACTACTAGCTTGTTCGGTGTGCTCGCTTCGCTACGGTCAATCTTCTAGAACAGTGTAGCTGTCTGGCATTGCTTTACAAATTTTGCGTGTCAGTTGTTACTAGCCTGTTCGGTGTGGAGAATTTTGCAGTTGGCTTTGCTTGTATGCGTATTCTGCAATCATACTGTGCATAGCTAAGCGTGTTCTGCAAATTAACGTGTTACATTGGGGTATTCTGCAATCGTACTGTGCATAGCGAATAACTTATGCCACCTAGACGAGTCAAACGGCTGGTGTCGGCATATACTTTGCATAACCTACCTAAATTGTCCCTACAGCGTTGTGGAAAATTGCTCATTCCATTGGCATTAAATACAAACGCACTCTCACAGCTGCGCAACTGCGTTCACTGATTGCTGACAAACTTATAGAAGAAGAGATGGCACATCAGACTCCTCCCTCTACGGGAGCTAGAGCAAAAACTACTATGTTCTCGCAGGAGGAAGATGATACACCTATGGAGCAAAATGGTCAGTATAGTGCAGCTGGGTTGTCTCAAGGTGAGTCAGCGTCGTTGGCACTTGAGTTGGCAAAAATCAATCTTGAGCAAACTAGGGAACAGAGAGCATTCGCAAGGGAAGATTTGATAGGGAAAGAGAAAGGAGGCAGTTTTTGCATTCTGTAAATGATTTTAGTTTACAGAAAACAGTACAGCTTGTTCCCCGCTTCAATGAGGCCGAACCAGAACAATTTTTCGAAAGCTTCGAAAATCAGGCTCGAGCCTTGAGGTGGCCGGAACAGCATTGGGCATCGTTGGTTCGTACAGCATTGTTTGGTAAGGCACAGGAATTTACGTCAGTATTAAATGACGCTGAATTTTCTGATTATAAAGTGGTGAAGACCACAGTGTTGGGAGCATATACATGTATCCCAGCCAAATATAGAAAGATTTTTAAGCTGGGCAGACGACAGCTTGGTCAATCCTTAGTGGACTTTGTGAGACAGCAAACCAAAGCTTTTACCAGCTGGTATAAAGCAAGTGGTGTGTCTACCTTTGAGGAGCTGGTACAGCTTATTCTGTGGGACCAGAGGTTCAAAGTTTATTCTCTATAAAGATTACAATGTTGAATTTACAGAATTTGGTTGTTGTGTGGTTTACATGTAGTTAAATAATGATTACAGAGTGTACCACTAGAACGCCTAGCATGGCTAGGCATTTCGGGCAGACTTAGTTTAATTCTTTATTTTAAAATATTACAAATTATGAGGTAAGTTGGTATTATGGCTAAGTGACTAAATACTAGCTTGTGAGTTTAGCAATGTGAATGCTTTTGTTTTGGCACAGTACATAGTTTCAGTATTGGAGTATCATAGGATTCATTATTTTAAGATTGAGATTAATATTTCTGTTTATGGTCAAATGGGTGAGTGAGTGTAAGTGTGAACCACCAAGTGGTATTCGTGTAGTTAGTTGATGGGGTTTATCAGGGAGATAAGATGTTTTCTAATGGTAGTTTTGAAGGTGATGAATGTGTCTGCAGTTCTCGAGTTCTCAGGTAGGGTGTTCCAGATTTTAGGGCCTTTGACATACATTGAATTTTTGTAAAGGTTTAGTCGGACATGGGGAATGTCGTAGAGATGTTTGTGTCTGGTGTTATGCCTGTGGGTTCTGTCACAACTATCAAGAAAGCGTTTTAGGTCAAGGTTGATATTGGAGTTTAAGGTCCTGTAGATGTAGACTGCACAGTAGTAAGTGTGGATGTACTGAACAGGGAGTAAGTTTAGATCTATGAAGAGTGGGGGGGGTGTTGCCAGGGATGGGATTTAGTAATTATTCTTACTGCAGCTTTTTGTTGGGTTATTATTGGCTTTAGGTGTGTTGCTGCAGTTGATCCCCAAGCACAAATAGCATAGGTGAGGTATGGATATATAAGTGAATGGTATAGTGTGAGAAGGGCAGTTTGCGGCACGTATCGTATCTTAGAGAGGATCCCCACCGTTTTGGGTACTATTTTTGTTGTGTTGGATATGGGTGCTGAAATTCAGGTTGTTGTCAAGGTATAAGCCTAGGAATTTGCCCCCATTATTTCTGGCAATTAGAGTGTTGTCAATCTTAATGTTAAGTTGCGCAACACCTGCTCTGCTACCAAACATAATATAGTAGGTTTTGCCTGTGTTAAGTGTAAGTTTATTGGCTGTCATCCAAGTCGATATTTTGAGCAGCTCCTCGTTAACAATGCTGTTGAGGGTGGCAAGATTAGGGTGGGAGATGACATAAGTTGTGTCGTCAGCAAAGAGAATGGGTTTCAGGTGTTGGGATATGTTTGGAAGATCATTGATGTAAATGAGGAAGAGCAGGGGTCCAAGGACACTTCCCTGTGGAACTCCAGTATCAAGTGGCCGTATTGATGAGACTGTGTCTTTAATGGTGACATACTGATACCTATTAGAAAGGTAGGATTTAAAATATGCAAGCACATGGCCTCTTATACCATAGTGGTCAAGTTTGTGGAGTAGGATGCCATGGTCTACTGTGTCAAATGCTTTTCTTAGGTCAATAAAAATTCCTAGCGGATATTCTTTATTTTCCAATGCTGTGTAAAGCAGGTCTAGCATTTTTATAATTGCATCATTAGTGCTTTTATTTTTCCTGAATCCAAATTGGCAGGGGTTGAGTATGTTTTGTGACGTTATAAATGAATATAGTCTCCTGTGCACGAGTTTCTCGAATTATTATTATTATAATCAAAAAGAAGCGCTAAGCCACAAGGACTATACAGCACTGCAGGGCAGGAAGGAAGTGAGGGCATCAGGTGGCAAAAGGGAGATGGATGAGTAATAGGTTACGGATAACAGCGGGGTAGTGGATGGTGAAAGGGTAAAGGGCAGCAAGAGACTGAACTAGAAAGGGCTGAGGGGAGTGTGAAAAGTATCATCAGAGTTTGTGGAGTAAATCAGTCGTTGTCAAGAAGCCAATGAGAGAGTCAGGATTAAAGGAGGGTCCATCAGCAAGAAGGGAAGGTAAAGAGAGAGTAGTAGAACAAAGACGACGTTGGAGGTAAATTCTGCGTGCTCGTTGATAGAGAGGGCAGTCTAACAGAATGTGGCTAATCGATACGGGAACTTGACACTGCTCACAGAGAGGAACAGGGTGCCTCTCCATGAGATACCCATGAGTAAGACGAGTGTGGCCAATGCGAAGGCGGGAGAGAGTGGTCTCCCAACCTCGGCACTGATGACAACAAGACGGCCAGTAACCTATGCTCGGTTTAATAGAATGAAGTTTGTTACCAAGCAGAGTTGACCAACGTTGTTGCCAACGGGTGCGAAGGTGGGTAGCTATTGCAGCAAAATAGTCCAGAAATGGAACACCTCGATAGGAAATCGGTAGGTCATGTACTGCTGACCGCGCAGCAGTGTCTGCCTGTTCATTGCCCTGTACATCGACATGACCAGGGACCCAACAAAAAACAATATCTTTATGTTTGGTAGAGATACGGCGTACCCAAAGTTGGATACGGAGAACTAGGGGATGAGATGTATCAAATTTTCGTATAGCCTGTAGAGCACTAAGGGAGTCTGAGACTACTACAAATGATGACACAGGCATAGATGCGATACGAATAAGTGCTGCAAGAATGGGATACAGTTCAGCAGTAAAAATGCTAGTTGAAGATAGTAAATGCCCCCGCACGACGCTGTCCGGAAACACTGCTGCGAATCCGACGCCGTCTGAAGACTTAGAGCCATCTGTGTACACAGCGGTGGCATGAGAATGGGAGTGGAAGTGATCAAGAAAAAGAGAGCGGGAAGCCACCGTAGGCAGTTGAGCTTTCAAGCAAGGGAGTGAGAAAGAACAGACCCGAACAGCTGGAACTTCCCAGGGGGGTAGGGAAAAGTGAGATGCTACATGAACATATAAAGGTGGTAACTGAAGGGAAGACAAGAGTGAATGTAGGCGAAGAGAAAAGGGACGGAGCAAACAGGGGCGGCGAACGAATAAAGAATGTCTACTAATATCGGTGACCATTCTATAAATGGAAGGATTGTGTAGATCGTGAGAGCGTACATAGTAGCGAAGGCAATGGGCATCACGGCGATCAGACAAGGATGGAACATTCGCTTCTGTATAGAGGCTCTCAACAGGGAAAGAGCGAAAAGCACCAAGGCACAAACGTAATCCTTGGTGATGGATAGAGTTAAGGCTAGAGAGAGTAGCAGGAGAGGCCACGGAATAAATCTGGTCACCATAATCAAGTTTCGATAAAACGAGGGCTGAATGTAGGCGAAGCAGAGTTCGACGATCAGCTCCCCAGGAAAGATGAGCAAGGGTTTTAAGAAGGTTTAGCCGGCTGTGACAAGTTGCCTTCAGAGAGGTAATGTGAGGTTTCCAGGATAACCAACGGTCAAAGAGAAGGCCTAGAAACCTGACTGTATCACGTTCGGGGATACGGGAGCCATAGAGATACAAAGGATGATCGGAGATAACAGAGCGTCTAGTGAAAGTAATTTGGTGAGTTTTGGTACTTGAAAATTTAAACCCATGCGTGGTGGCCCAAGTGGAAACACGGTCGACCGCATGCTGGAGAGAAACTCCAATAAGGTGACAGTCAGCGCCTGCACAAGCAATAGCGAAGTCATTAACATAGAGTGATGACCAAATATTGGGTGGAAGAACAGAGGCCAAATCATTTATAGCAAGGAGAAAAAGTGTTGTGCTTAGAACACATCCCTGAGGGACACCTTCAGCTTGGACGAAGTCCGGGGAAAGAACATTATTGACTCGAACACGGAAATGTCTGTCAGTTAAAAAGTTCTTAAGGAAGGATGGTAGATTGCCTCGGAGGCCTAAGGAATGGGCCTGGGCCAAAATATTATACCTCCAAGTTGTGTCATATGCCTTCTCAAGGTCAAAAAATATGGCAATAACTGAGTGATTATTCGCAAAGGCATTACGAACATACGTATCCAAGCGTAGTAAGGGGTCTATGGTAGAACGACCCTTATGAAAGCCATATTGACTAGCGGAGAGACTGTTGTGTGTCTCTAAATACCACATTAAACGTCGATTTACGAGACGTTCCATCACTTTGCAAACTGCACTATTAAGAGCGATGGAGCGATAGTGGGAGGCATCATGTCCTGTAGTACCCGGTTTGCGGAAAGGGAGAACAATGGCAGATTTCCACAGCTGGGGAAGAACTCCTTGTGCCCAAATAAGATTGAAAAGGTGTAAGAGGACTACAAGGGCTGACGGATGTAAATGTTGTAACATACGAATATGAATGTCGTCAGGCCCAGCTGCCGATGATCGGCAAGCTGAGAGCGTTGCCTCCAGTTCTTGAAGTGTAAAAGGCACATTATACTGTTCTTCTCTGAGAGAAGAAAAGTCCAAGGGTACTAACTCTCTGGCAGACTTTGAGGAAAGAAACGAGGGGCATAGATGGAGCCCTCGGGAAATACGGACCAGATGTGTGCCAAGTTCAATGGCAACGTCGAGAGGGTTTGCTACATCAACACCAGCGACCCGTAGAACAGGAGCCGGGTCAATGGAGGATGAAGAAGGAACCTCACTAAAAGCAGTGAGGTCTGAGTAAAGATCCCAATTTGCCCGATCAAATTGCCAGCGAGGGCTACGGAAAGGTGGTGAATAGGAAGGAGAAGTAAGAATGATCGGAAAATGATCGCTGTCATGTAAGTCTGGTAGAACAGACCAGGTGAAGTCTAGTGCAATGGAGGAAGAGCAGACTGATAAATCGATGCAAGAGAGAGTATGAGTACGAGGATCAAAATGGGTGGGAGTACCCGCATTTAAAACATGGAGGGGGTGAGAGGCGAGAAAAGCCTCCAACTGGATGCCACGTGAGTCACAATGAGACCCCCCCCCCCAGAGGAAATGGGGGGCATTAAAATCACCAAGTAACAAGTGGTGGTGGTAAGGATGAAACAAGAAAGGCAAAGTCTGGGATAGAAAATGCCTGAGAAGGAGAGAGATATAAAGAACATATTGTAAACCACTTATTCAAGTGGATACGGGCTGCAGTGTAATGCAGCGAGGTATGGACAAATAGTTGACAGTACGGAATATCATTGCGTAGAAGAAGGGCACTTTCATTAAAAGTCCCATCTGAGAAAGGATCCGAAGAATACAATAAATTATAGCCTGAGATAGGTTGGAAAACAGCCAAGTGTAATTTTGGTTCTTGTAAGCAAGCACCAACAGGGGAAAACCTGGAAAGCAACATCTGAAGCTCACCCCGATTACCCCTGAGGCCGCTAATATTCCACTGTAAATAGGCCATGATTGGCGATGAAGAAAATACCAGGAATCTGTAGGTAAAGGCACCTACGGACTAGAGGGGTTAGAAAAGTCAACGTGTGGTGGCATTGGAAGATGTTCAAGTAGCGAAGGAACGGAGCGTTGCGAAGAATGGGGTTGTGAAGATGGAGGAGAGGGAAGAGAAGGAACAGGAAGTGAATCAGTGTCCATGGAAGGTTTAGTCTCTGCAATATATTCTGAAATGGCTTCAAGCGTTTCTGAATTCAAAGATGTATGGGAGACCATATTGGAGATAGAAGGAGGAGGGTGAGTAAAGATTGGGACAGTAATGGACTGTACCAAAGTAGAGGGGGAGGGAAGAGTGTAAGGGACTGGAGATGAAGTGTGGGGGGGGACAGAAGAGGCAGAAACCTGGGAGGTGGCAGAAGAGGGAGAAACTTGGGAGGGGACGGGGGTGGAAGGCATAGTACGAGGAGGAGGGTGAATCTCCACACTTGTAATAGAGCCAGAGAGAGGGGAAGAACTAGGTACAGAGACTGGAAAGGTAAAGTGTGGAGGTAGAAGAAGGGAAGGAAGGGGCAAAGAAGATTTGAGCAATGTGGATTTTTTGGACTTCTGAGTAGAGGGGCGATTGGTATTAGGTGTCGTACGAGGTCTTGTCGATACTTGTGCTTGTGAGGAAGGACGCGAAGATGTGAGAACAGACTGAGTTGTAGTCGGGACGTCAGAGCCAGGGACAGCAAAAGGATTAGATGCCGTAGTGGCTATGGGAGGAGTAATAACAGAGGAGGCTGCAGAAGATGAGACCCCAGAAGTGGGGGGATGTGTGGAAACACGAGAATAAGAAACACGGGGTAGTCTCCCCTGGAGGCAGAGATGAGTAACTGCCATAGCATAAGGGAGACCTTCTGCCTCTTTGAGGCAACGGATTTCACGTTCATTTAAGTAGACCTGGCAACGGCGGGAGTACGAAGGGTGAGCTTCATTACAATTAAGGCAAGATGGAGGTTGACTGCAAGATGTATTAGAATGGTCGTCAGCACCACAGACTGGGCATTCGGCCATAGATCTACAATATTTCGCTGGGTGACCAAAACGCCAGCAATTTCTACATTGTTGCGGTGTAGATATCACCTTTCGAACTTGTAACCGATGTCCCACGACATATACAGAGGACGGGAGTTCTCGGCTGTCAAAAGTTAAACGAGCCACATTGCAAGGGTAACGTCTCCGCCCCCGGGCAGGAAGGACATAAGTGTCTACTTTGAGGATTGGGAGATCCTGGAGTTCCAGCTGTTCAAAAATGTCATTGCCACATGACTGGAAATTCTGTTGGACTATGGTATGGGGCAGAATGACAGTACCACTACAAAAATTGAGAGAAAGATGTTTTTCAATAGTGATAGGAGTAGTTTCGATATTCGAAAGGAGAGAAAGATCATGAGCTTGGGTAGCATTCTGGACAGTGACGATGCGCATACCGCTCTTGAGAGCATGAAATGAAATATCTCTACCAACATGACGCAGGAGCGCTTTGCCAATACTATGGTCAGAAAGGTAGGCAGAAGAAGAAGTTGGTTTTAAAGTAAAGAATTTAGTCCATTGTGTGGTCCGAAACTGAGCGTGGAGAGGGAGTGCTTGACGTATCGGTCTTTTCCGAGTAGAATGGGAAGGTAATGAAGGAGCATCATCAGGAGATTGACATTGGCGTTTAGGAGTAGGACCGGAGTTGGTCCGGCGTGAAATGGGCGGGCGATTCGAAAATTGCCGTACCGTAGAGGGAGAAGCCAGAAGCATAGTCAAAGGAGAGCGGAGTTCAGACAAATCGAAGGAGTCAGTCGAAGCCCCGGTACCTGAAGCGGGTGAGGAAACGGCACCAGCAAGAGGTATAGGGGCATCAGGAGTGTCCGAAGAGTGGTCTAAACACAAGGCAGGGTCAGAATGGGGTGCGGTATCAAGAAGGGGCCCGGGGGTAGTGGGTTCATGGACTAGGGCTGCCATGGTTAGGTTACTCCTTTGCTTTTTGTTTTTAAGAAAAAAAAAGAAAGAAGAAAAGAAAATAAAAATAAAAAAAAAGAATAAAAAAGGGGGGAGCGGGGAGGAATAGTTCCCAGGAGGAATGAAAGGGCCGGAAATCTCCCTCCGCGCCCAAGAGGACATCAGCACCGCTAGTAGCGCAGATGCAGCATGGAACCCGTGCCATACCCTACCCTTCATGCCAGTAAACCAGCAATCCGGGATAGCAACCTCACATCTGCCGAGCTACCTCGGTGGACAAAAGAGAGGGCGGCCGGATATCCGCCACAAAGCATACCTCCTTCGGCCACCACCCCCGGAATCCGAAAGGTGGCTTCCAGATACACCCGTCGCCCGAAAGACACCCAAAGGTACTCCGGGATACCAGAGAGGGATCGGGACATCCCCAGGCAGTCCAGATTCCACGGCAAACTATGCCACTGCCAAGAACCTCAACGGAATGGGATGGACCCCAGTGTCCTTTCCCCTATATCGGAACTAGCGCGCCTGTGGGAGATATCCCAAAGGCCAAAAAGAGGAAGGGCAAAAGGGAGGGGTGAGGAGGAGGAGGAGGAGGAGGAATGGAAAAAGGGGAGGATGGGGAGGATGGGATAGGGGAGGGGAGAATGGGGGGTAATTAGGTTCGGTCTGAGGAAGAAGACCGACAGGGCTAATTCCTCAGACCAAGAGCCTCTTCACCACGCCAAGGAGCCCCCCTTGAAGAGGCGAGTTTCTCGAAGATTTTGGATAGCAGTGGTAAGTTTCATATTGGCCTATAGTTGTTTACATCTGTAGGGTCACCACCTTTATGTATTGTTGTAACCTTTGCTGTCTTGAGTAGTGTTGGGAAAGTGCTAGTTTCTAGTGACTTGTTAAAAAGTAATGTAATAGCATGTGAAAGGACATGGGCCGCTCGCTTGTACAATAATGGTGGGACGTGAGACAGATTCCCCGAGTTATTTTTAAGTGACTTTATGATCGGGGTGACTTCCGTGGGCTCAGTTGGTACAAGATAGGAGGAATTTGGGAAATTCCCATCTAGGTAGTCCCCGGCACGGGAATTGGTACATGGGATTTTACTGGCGAGATTAGATCTTATGTTTGAGAAGTTGTTTATCTTGTTAGCTATATCAGTGGGATGCAGTGGTGTTTCATGAGGTTTAGTTTGAACAATATTCTTGTATTTTTCAGTTTGTGGGTCCCCAGAATCTGGGAAAGTGTTTTCCAGGTCTTTTTTATATCTCCTCTTGTGTCAGTGAATCTGCTGGAGTAGTACAGTTGTTTGGCTTTCTTTATTAATTTGGTGAGAACTGTTGAATAAGTATTTTGTTAAGAAAAATGTCTGTCCAATCGTCAATACCATTGGCATTGGAGAATTCTGTAGGCCAGTCAACAGTCTCTAGGTCTGCTGTGCAATTCCTTATTGAGGCCTCGTCATGGAGTCTAAATGAAACTTTGTTGTATTCGAGTAGTGGCTTACTAATGTTTGTTAAGAGGAAAGTTGGGTAGTGGTCAGTAGTGCTGTCTGTGATTATCCCTGATTTAAGGGGGGCTAGTATATTGGTCCATATGTGGTCTATTATGGTTGCACTTGTCTCAGTCAGCCTGGTTGGTTTAGTTATTGTTGGTATGAGAAGTGTGTTGTTCATATTGTTGATGAAATCAGTTACAGTCTGATCATCTGGTAGGCCAAGGTTGATATTGAAGTCTCCAGCTAAGAGAAGGTGGTGCTTGTTCATTTGTCTGTTATTAGTGCCTTTAGATTCTCACTGAAGTTTGGGATGTTTGTGTGGGGTATCCAGTACATGGCACCGATTGTTATAGGCGTCTTGAGGTTTTTTACAGTAAAATTAGCAAAAATGTATTCCCCATATTCATCACTAAAGCAATTAGTGCTAATACAAGATAGTTGGTTGACGATATTGTTTTTCTTGAACACTCTGGGAGTATCAGTGATACACCAATAAAGGCTTCACTTTGCAATCACCATTAGCATTACTACACAACATTAATGTCAGCCTGTCTTTCAGAGGTTTATGTCCTGGGAGTGCCTTTTCCTCCTGAGTAATGTAGGTCCTGTTTGGCATTTTCTTCCAAAGGCCAGCCTTTGCTGGCCTTAAATTCATCAGTAGCAGAACTATTTTGAGGCATTTTCTTAATGAGATCATCATGCAACTTCCTTGCCTTTTCATAAATTATAGACTGAGAAACACTATCGCCTGATAATTGTTTTTCGTTTCTCCCATACCAGTAACAGTCTCTCTACCTCTTCAATTATTTGCGGTCTCCGTTTTGAAAACATACTTGAACATTTCACAACAACAGCTTCCTTGATTGCCTGTCTGTTCACCAAGATAGTACTGATGGTTGAATGTGATTTGTTGTATTGCCTTTCCAACTCAGCCATACAGACTCCACTCCCGTATTTTTCAATGATCTCCTTCATTTCCATCGTAATTCTCACCCTTTTTAACACAGGTTTGGCACTAGAAGCTTTCTTGGGGCCCAAGGTGGCTTATTTAACAGTTACAAGCACTAAAAACAGTGGAATAATCCAAAATATATGGGAGGCACACGTGGAAACCGATTGCAGTAGCTTGTAAACAATGGCACACTGAGTCTTGGAGTGGCTGGGCTCACTTAGGTCGCACTCCCGGCACATGGACATGTTCCGGACGAACGTCGTTTGTAGAGTTTTTGCTGTTGTTAGAGACATTTTTTTTATAGCAAAAAGCGCTGTTAGACAAAATTGCCGTTACTTAATGCAGCCGTTTGTCGAGGGTCCACTGTGTGTATATATATATATATATATATATATATATATATATATATATATATATATAATAACACACACACACACACACACACACACACACACACACAGTGGACCCCCGGTTTGCGATGCCATCAGTATCTGATAAATCCAGTATTCTATGCATTGTATCGCAATAATTTTGCCTCGCTTCCCGTTAAAAAACCCTGTATACGCGATTCGTCCGAGACATGTCCGCGTGTGGCCTGAACTGCCCCGTGTGTGCCAGTGTTTACAAGCCAGCCAGTGTGCGAGCATCTAAGGATACATTCGGTACATTCCATATTATCACAGTGTTTTTGGTGCTTGTTACTGCAAAATAAGTCACCATGGGCCCCAAGAAAGCTTCTAGTGCCAATCCTTCGAGACCAAGGGTGCTAATGACTATTGAAATGAAGAAAGAGATAATTGCAAAGTACGAAAGTGGAGTGCATGTGTCGGAGCTAGCCAAGTTGTATACAAAACCCCAATCAACCATCTCTACTATAGTCACCAGGAAAACGGCAATCAAGGAAGCTGTTGTTGCAAAAGGTGCAACTGTGATTATGAAACAGTGACTGCAAGTGTTAGAAAATGTTGAGAGACTGTTATTGGTGTGGATAAATGAAAAACAGATAGCAGGAGATAGCATCTCTCAAGCGATCATTTGTGAAAAGGCTAGGCAGTTGCATGACGATTTGGTAAAGAAATTGCCTGCAACTAGTGGTGATCAGTGAATTTAAGGCCAACAAAGGTTGGTTTGAAAGATTTAAGAATCGTAGTGGCATACAGTGTGATTAGGCATGGTGAGGCTGCCAGTTCGGACCAAAAAAGCAGCTGAAAAATATGTGAAGGAATTCAAGGATTACATAGACAGTGAAGACTTGAAACCTGAACAAGTGTTTAATTGTGACGAAACAGGCCTGTTTTGGAAGAAATTGTCAAGCAGGACCTACATTACTCAGAAGGAAAAGGCACTCCCAGGACATAAGCCTATGAAAGACAGGCTTACTCTTCTGATGTGTGCCAATGCTAGTGGTGATTGCAAAGTGAAGCCTTTATTGGTGTATCACTCAGAAACTCCCAGAGCGTTCAGGCAAAAGAATATCCTCTAGGCCAGTGGTTCCCAAACTGGGGGTAAATTACCCCCTGGGGGTAATTTAACCATTTTTGGGGGGTAATGGAGGGGTGACAGAAAAAAAGTTATGAATTCTGAAAATCAAGAAAACAATGCGGTACCCGGTATGAGGATTATTGTTAACTTTGTCTTAGTATATAAAGTTGTAAAGTAAACCTATTATAAGTAAGTAATAAAGTTAAACCAAATAACAATAAACATCAAAAACTAATATACAGTATTAGAAAAGAAGAAATATATAGCTAAGTGTGTGGAAACCCAAAAGTATTTTGACAAGTATGCTTCAGGACAAAAGTCACTCAGTAGCCCAGATTGACCTGTCAGTATGCGTCACTCACTTCCTGAGGCTGCCTCTATTTCACACTGTCAGTTTATCTGTGAGCATCAGCCGAGGTAGACATAAGCTGGTATGTATGTGTACTGCCCTGTGCAGTATATAGTTAGTATTTACCCACTGTTACTGTGAATTTGTAGCTATTATTAATTTTATATATAATGTATGTGTGGTTCTTACGTTTTCAATAGTTTTGCTAGTATTAGCAGAGTATGCGAGGCTGTATACGTTCACGTTTAGCCATATATATCAATAATAACAACATTTTGTGAAAGGGGTAACATGCTTTATGTGGCATGTTAAATTGGGTAACAAGCTGAAAAAGTTTGGGAACCACTGCTCTAGGCTAATTTGTGTGTGTTGTGGAGGGCAAACACTAAGGCATGGGTCACTAGGGACATTTTCTATGACTGGTTACACCATGCATTTGCCCCCAATGTGAAAAATTACCTAATTGAAAAGAAATGAGACCTTAAGTGCCTCCTGGTATTAGACAATGCCCCTGGTCATCCTACAGACTTGGCAGAGCGACTTTCTGGGGACATGAGCTTCATTAAGGTCAAGTTTTTGCCTCCTAATACCACTCCTCTCCTGCAGCCCATGGACCAGCAGGTCATTTCCAACTTCAAGAAACTGTACACAAAAGCTATATTTGAAAGGTACTTTGAAGTGACCACAGACACACTATTGACTCTAAAGGAGTTTTGGAAGGATCACTTTAATATCCTCAATTGTGTAAACCTTATAGGTAAGGCTTGGGAGGGAGTGACTAAGAGGACCTTGAACTCTGCCTGGAAAAATCTGTGGCCAGAATGTGTAGACAAAAGGGATTTTGAAGGGTTTGAGGCTAACCCTGGGAATCCTATGCCAGTTGAGGAATCCATTGTGGCATTGGGGAAGTCCTTGGGGTTGGAGGTTAGTGGGGAGGATGTGGAAGAGTTGGTGGAGGAGGACAATGATGAACTAACCACTGATGAGCTGCTAGATCATCTTCAACAGCAAGAGGCCAGACCTGAGGAAATTGCTTCGGAGGAGGGGATGGAGAAACTGAAGAAGTTGCCTACTTCAAAGGTTAAGGAAATGTGTACAAAGTGGCTTGAAGTGCAAAGCTTTTTTGATGAAAATCACCCTCACACAGCTACTGCAAGTCGTGTTGGCTACCTGTACAATGACACTGTTGTGAAGCACTTTAGGAAAGTCATACAGGAACGAGAGGTACAGGCCTCTATGGATAGATATGTTGTGCGACAGAAGTCCAGTGACTCTCAAGCTGGTACTAGTGGCATTAAAAGAAGAAGGGAAGTAACCCCGGAAAAGGACTTGCTACCTCAAGTCCTACTGGAAGGGGATTCCCCTTCTAAACAATAGGTTCGACACTCTCCCCTCCTCCTATCCCATCAATCATCACCAGATCTTCATTAAAGGTAAGTGTCATGTATTCTATTGTTAGTAGAGTACATACTACAAACTGTGCATGTCTTCTTCAGTTTGTGTGCATTAAACTTACTATTTCATGTGGCAAAAGTTTTTTTTTTTTCATACTTTTGGGTGTCTTGCACGGATTAATTTGATTTCCATTATTTCTTATGGGGAAAACTGATTCGCTTCCCGATAATTTTGGCTTACAATGAGCTCTCGGGAACGGATTAATATCGCAAACCGGGGGTCCACTGTATACAGTGGACCCCCGATTTTTGGCCGGTGAGGAAATCGTACAATTCGGATTTCGAGCACTTTTTTTGGTGAAATTTCCCCCCAGGTTTCATACATTCGCTCGGCAATCACTGGTACTAGGCGCGTGCACCTGGGCTGCTCATACATTGGTGACTCACTCTTGGGCACATTAACCCTTCGACTGTCGCGGCCGTATATATACGTCTTACGAGGTACCGTGTTTGACGTATATACAGTGGACCCCCGCATAGCGACCTTAATCCGTGCAAGAGGGCTGGCTGTTATGCGAAATGTTCGGTATGCGAATGAATTTTCCCCATAAGAAATAATGGAAATCAAATTAATCCGTGCAAGACACCCAAAAGTATGAAAAAAAAAAATTTTTACCACATGAAATGTTAATTTTAATACACACAAACTGAAAAAGGCATGCACAATTACATGACACTTACTTTTATTGAAGATCTGGTGATGATTGATGGGATGGGAGGAGGGGAGAGAGAGTGTTAGTGTTTAGAAGGGGAATCCCCTTCCATTAAGACTTGAGGTGTCGAGTCCTTTTCTGGGGTTACTTCCCTTCTTCTTTTAATGCCACTAGGACCAGCTTCAGAGTCACTGGACTTCTTTCGCACAACATATCTGTCCATAGTGGCCTGTACCTCTCGTTCCTTTATGACTTCCCTAAAGTGTTTTACAACATTGTCAGTGTAATAGTCACCAGCACGGCTTGCAATAGCTGTGTGAGGGTGATTTTCATCCATAAAGGTTTGCACTTTCAGCCACATTGCACAGATTTCCTTAATCTTTGTAGTAGGCAATTTCTTCAATTTCTCTCTCCCCCTCCTTTGAACCAGTTTCCTTAGGTCTGGCCTCTTGCTGTTGAAGTTGATCTATCAGCTCATCAGTGGTTAGTTCTTCATTGTCCTCCTCCACCAACTCTTCCACATCATCCCCACTAACCTCCAACCCCAAGGACTTCCCCAATGCCACAATTGATTCCTCAACTGGCATACTCCTCTCAGGGTTAGCCTCAAACCCTTCAAAATCCCTTTTGTCTACACATTCTGGTCACAGTTTCTTCCAAGCAGAGTTCAAGGTCTTCTTAGTCACTCCCTCCCAAGCCTTACCTATAAGGTTTATACAATTGAGGATATTAAAGTGATCTCTCCAAAAGTCTCTTAGAGTCAGTTGAGTTTCTGAGGTCACTACAAAGCACCTTTCAAACAGAGCTTTTGTGTACAGTTTTTTGAAGTTTGCAATAACCTGCTGGTCCATGGGCTGCAGGAGAGGAGTGGTATTAGGAGGCAAAAACTTCACCTTAATGAATTTCATGTCCCCATAAAGTCGCTCTGCCACGTCTGTAGGATGACCAGGGGCATTGTCTAACACCAGGAGGCACTTAAGTTCTAATTTCTTTTCAGTTAGGTAATCTTTCACATTGGGGGCAAATGCATGGTGTAACCAGTCATAGAAAAAGTCCCTAGTGACCCATGCCTTACTGTTTGCCCTCCACAGCACACACAAATTTTCCTTGAGGACATTCTTTTGCCTGAACGGTCTGGGAGTTTCAGAGTGATGCACTAATAAAGGCTTCACTTTGCAATCACCAGTAGCATTGGAACACATCAACAAAGTAAGCCTGTCTTTCATAGGCTTATGTCCTGGGAGTGCCTTTTCCTCCTGAGTAATGTAGGTCCTGCTTGGCATTTTCTTCCAAAACAGGCCTGTTTCATCACAATTAAACACTTGTTCAGGTTTCAGTCCTTCACTGTCTATGCACTCCTTGAATTCCTGCACATATTTTTCAGCCGCTTTGTGGTCCGAACTGGCAGCCTCACCATGCCTTATCACACTATGTATGCCACTAAGCTTCTTAAATCTCTCAAACCAACCTTTGCTGGCCTTAAATTCCCTCACATCATCACTAGTTGCAGGCCTTTTTTTTAATTAAATCCTCATGCAACTTCCTAGCCTTTTCGCTTATGATCGCTTGAGAAACGCTATCTCCTGCTAGCTGTTTTTCATTTATCCACACCAATAAGAGTCTCTCAACATCTTCCATCACTTGCGATCTCTGTTTCGAAAACACAGTTAAACCTTTGGCAAGAACAGCTTCCTTGATTGCCTTTCTGTTGCCCACAATAGTAGAGATGGTTGATTTGGGTTTCTTGTACAACCTGACCAGGTCGGCGATACGCACTCCACTTTCATACTTATCAATGATCTCTTTCTTCATCTCTATTGGAATTCTAACCCTTATTGCTGTAGGGTTGGAACTAGAAGCTTTCTTGGGGCCCATGGTCACTTATTTTCCAGATAAAGCACCGAAAACACTGTAATAATACGAAATATTCCGATTGTATGCTTGGATGTTACCGCGGAGGCTGGCTGGTAAACAATGCCACCGGCGGAACATATGAGGCTGGCTCAGGCTGCACACTGGACGCGTCTCGGACGAAGGGTGGCGAGCGGGTTTTTGGGCGGTATGCGAGGCAAAATTTTAGCGATCAAAGTGTCCGGTATGCGGATTGTACGTTATGCAATGCGTCCGGTATGCGGGGGTCCACTGTATACTCATAAATTCTAGCGGCTTCAAATCAAGCAGAAGAAAGCTAGTAGGCCCACATGTGAGAGAATGGGTCTGTGTGGTCAGTGTGCACCATATAAAAAAAATCCTAGAGCATGCAGTGCATAATGAGAAAAAAAAAACTCCGACCGTTTTTTTTAATTAAAATGCCGAATTTGTGGTCTATTTTCGTATAGTATTTATGGTTGTATTCTCGTTTCTTGGTCTCATTTGATAGAATGGAAGACATATTATAGAAATAGCGGTGATTTTGATTGATTTTACTATAAAAAGAACCTAGAAATGGAGCTCAAAGTAGGGGAAATGTTTGATTTTTGCCAATGTTCAGAAGTAAACAAATGATGCCATTGTCCAATAAATGTCCAACTAGCCATTCTAATATGCAGTCATGAATGGGTTGATGTTATTTATACAATTATTTCAGTATTGCAGTAGTCTGCATAATAGTAAGTCTTCTATTTTTTGTTTGAATAAAACTTCAAAATAGAAAGCAAGAGTAATATCAGAGGGGCCTGGAGACATGACTGATGAACAAAGAAAATGTTGTTTTAGAGCCAAGAATGTCTGCATTGTTCATTCTGGACCTTATTTTGAAATTGTCATATTTTTTAGTTTTTGTGAAATTGGCCAAATTGCAAATTTCTGACCACATTATTAGGTAGTTGAAATCGGTAAATGGGCAGTTTCTTATACTCAATCGATAGAAAAAATAGAGTTCTAAAGAAATAGCTACGAGTTTGGGCAACTGGAACAATGGAATTAGCCGAAAATAGGGCTCAAAGTGGGCGAAATCGCCGATTTGTAAACAGCGCCGAGGTCGCTAACTTCGCGAGAGCATAATTCCGTCAGTTTTCCATCATATTTCATTTTTTTGGTGTCATTACAATCGGGAAAAGATTCTCTATCATTTCATAAGAAAAAAAATTTTTTTTTTTTTAAATTTTGCGACACCAGGAGACACCTCAGGATTGGGGGTTGCAACAGTCAAAGGGTTAAATGTCTTGTTTTAGGTTAATATAGACATTTTCATTAATCCATCTTTGATATTTTCTTCAAAATTATGTAAGAAACACATTATATAGCATATAAACATGCAGTGTTTATATGCGGTGGAGGGTAAACATTATGTTTTCTCGGGTCCAGTGTTAGAGAAAACTGTATGAATCTGTGCTGGCCCAGTAACCACCTTTTAATATATGTTTTAATTTACAGTTCTTGGCATGAATTATTCATTACCTCTCCTTTTGTTTATGATGGCATCTAAAGGTAGTTATTAGAAATTATTAAACTCGGTGAACGTGGTATGTCGATCGTAATAATGTGCCTGTAGGCCGCAGTGTTTGTAGTCAGTAGGTATACACCTGCAATGTAGTCTGCCTGGGACCAGGGCCGGATTACCGCATAGGCAAACTAGGCATTTGCCTAGGGCCCCGCGCATTTGGGGGCCCCGCGGTCCAAGGGGTTCAGGGGCTCATCCAAGACTGCACACATGGTGCAAGTGCAAAGGGGTCCTTACCTAAAAAGTTCAAGTGTTTGGAGAGTAAAATTGATTTTTAAAAATTAATCAAAAAAAAAATAATGAAATAAAATAAAATAAAAATAAATAAGCCTAACCATAGATGGCAATACTCAACACGCCTTTGTTTAAATCAGAACAGCTGTGTTTTCCCGCTAATGGGTGAGTATGGGAGATTCCTCTCCAATTTTCTGTAGTAATTACACGTTATCTAGACTTGTACTGTGACAAATTAATTGAAGTGTTGTTGATAGACATTGATGTGTATGGATAAATGTTTGTTTTCGCCTCTAAATGTTAAGAGAGGTACCTAATAGGGTTACTTGACCAGTAAAGACGCATTTTTGGTAACAATACTATAAAGAAAAACCTAAAAATGCAAACTGACTTCCGTTTGTAGGTTTTAAAAGCACTTTGTCCTGTCACTAAGTCTTTATCATTTCAATAACAGATCTCAATTGATTGATGTTCTACGTCACTTCCGTCGCAAATGCTTAGTTTTCAAGTTGCGACGGAAGTAATGTAGAACATCAATTAATTTACTACATATTTCCCCAGAAACACATAAGCCACATCAGAAAATCATTGGTTCGGTGAAACTGAAAATTGTCCCTGCATTCTTTAATTCTCATGTCCTTGTCTATGGTGGTAGGCCATATATCATGCAAAACATAATGATTAGTTTAGTTATGAAAATGGTAATATAAATACCATTGTGCATTGTTCTTGGACTCAGTATGATTTCTGTTTAAGTAAATTGGAGATCAAGGAGGATGAATTAGTAAAATATTCGTAGCCCAAATCACTAACCTAATCTATGGTAAAAGTTCTGTATATGACTCCTTTCTGGTAACGTTTTGAATTTTTAGATGCGCAGCCAGAGGAAAGGGGGCTACAAGGGCCATATCCCCCCAATTGACAGAAAAAAAAAATTTAATAATTAAAAAATTAATAATTGATAATGAAAAATTTGTATTTGCATGATTACAGACAGTGATACATCCTCATTATGGCATCTCGTGAACGTGATGTTGGATGTTCTTATGCGAGTGGGTCACAGAAAAGAAAGAAGAAAATTCAAGAAGAAGAACAGAAAAAGAAAGATGTAGGAAGCTGCAGAAAGATCACAGACATGCTCATGAAAACAGTTTCTGATGTTACCAGTACAGTTGAATCTGCAGATACGTCAGATCATACAGGAAGCCCTCCCTCCATTATTTCTCAGCCAGCATCTACTTCTTTTGTGTCTCCTCTCAATGTCTCAACGGACATTTCATCCACAGGATTTGTCTTAAAAGATCCTGCCTCATGGCCAAATGTAATCCCAGATTCTCTACGTAATGCTTTCATTGCAGAAAACTTCAGTCAAACTCTGAACATTGACTTTAGGAAATCAGCAAGGATTTATGATGATGGAAGTCGTCGTTGTTTAAAGTCATCTATGTTTTATAGGAAGCTTGCAAATTCAGAAACTGTGAAAAGATCATGCATGGTATACTCTCAGCGCAGCATGATGCAACACATGCTTTGAAAGACAGCTTTGCTGAAATACGTTCTGCTTTCATCCAAATAGCAGAGGATGAAGACCAGACAGCAACTACAAGAAGCGAAGCAGCCAGCTTAGCATCAAAATTGAAAGATTTTGAATTGGCCTTACTCTGTGTGCTTTGGGACTGTATACTGGAATGGTTAAATGCCACGAACAAGACACTTCAGAAAATTGAAATTGAAATGGCTACTTGTGCTAACCTCTATGCAGGCTTAGTGGAATTTGTAAGCTCACTTTGCAATGATGAAGCTTTTGAAATGTTTGAAGAGAAAGCTAAACTGCTGGTGAAAGACTACAGTTACCGGGCTGATCATCAGCGGTCAAGGAAGAGGAAACGCAATTTTGAAGAGCCAGACAATGAAATTGTGTTGCTACCAAGGCAGAAATGTAAGACAGCTACATACTTCGTCATTCTGGATTCACTGATTACAGAATTGGTGAAAAGAAAAGAAATCTACCAGAATCTCAATGACAAGTTTGGATTTCTGTTCAAAATTACTACTATGCCAGATGCAGAATTGAGAGAAGCTGCATTAAAGTTGCAACAACACCTTTCAGCAGATGTTCAGGACACATTTGTTGAAGAAATAGTTCATTTTTCTGGGTATATGAATCAGATTAAAGCTCCACCTGAAAAATGTGTGCCCTCAGCTGCTTTGAAACATTTAAGAAATGCAGGTATCTCAGAAACCTTCCCTAATGTTGACATAGTGTATCGCCTTTACCTAACACTTCCAGCTACTAACTGTGAAGGAGAACGTTCATTTTCTGTTCTGAAAAGAGTGAAAAACCAGCTCCGTTCAACAATGAGCCAAGACAAACTGTGTAACCTAGCCTTGTTGACCATTGAGTCTGATCTAACAAGAAATATTGATTTTCAGAATATTGATGATTTTGCCAATATGAAATCCAGAAAAAAGTTTATTTAAAAAGTGCCTGTGAATATAAACAATTCTTTATTTTCTTGAGTTTATATGATTTGATAGTCTTATTCATGATGCAATGATAACAATAATGGTCAGTGATTTATAAAGGGAATAATAGTGCTGTAGTGGCTATGCTGAATATAATAGGTACATGATGTCACTACTTTAATAGCCTAATCTAGTAATACTATGCTGTCTTGAGTTTATTCTCTTTAAAATGCATGATTTAACAAGATAGTTATAATGGCTGTTGGTAAATGGTTTTGGTTGTCTTGATGTACTTTCCCTATTAAATTTAATCTAAATAGCCAGAATGTATTTAATTAGACCTTAAACAGGCTCACACCGACCCCCCCCCCCACCCCAAAGCTGGAAGGGGTCGCTTTGCTTACCCATAACTCAAAGGGGCCCCTGCCTGGGACTACAAATAAATACTACTAACCAACAAGAGTCTTCAATAAAGGTATGTAATGTTCATCTATCATTAAAATTAGTCATTTATATTTATTTATCATTGTTTTCTGTATGTAAAACTACCGTTATTCTCTATAAAATGTATTTTTTTTTTCTGATATGGATTAATTGGATTTACATTATTTCTTGTGGGAAATATTACTTCGGTTTTCAGCCGGCCTTCTGGAATGGATTAATTACGAAAACTGGGGGTCTGCTGTACACACACACACACACACACACAGGAGGGTCAGGGGAGACATGATAATGACATATAAAATACTGCGTGGAATAGACAAGGTGGACAAAGACGGGATGTTCCAGAGATGGGACACAGAAACAAGAGGTCACAATTGGAATTTGAAGACTCGGATGAATCAAAGGGATGTTAGGAAGTATTTTTTTCAGTCATAGAGTAGTCAGGCCGTGGAATAGCCTAGAAAGTGACGTAGTGGAGGCGGGATCCATACATAGTTTTAAGGCGAGGTTTGATAAAGCTCATGGAGCAGGGAGAGAGAGGACCTAGTAGCAATCAGTGAAGAGACGGGGCCAGGAGCTATGACTCGGACCCCTGCAACCACAAATAGGTAAGTACACACACACACACACACACACACACACACACACACACACACACACACACACACAGGGGTCAGTCCTAGGACCTGTGCTGTTCTTGGTGTATGTGAACGACATAACGGAAGGGATAGACTCAGAAGTGTCCTTGTTTGCAGATGATGTGAAGTTAATGAGAAGAATCAAATCGGATGAGGATCAGGCAGGACCACAAAGAGACCTGGACAGGCTACAAGCCTTGTCCAGCAACTGGCTCCTTAAGTTTAACCCTGCCAAATGCAAAGTCATGAAGATTGGGGAAGAGCAAAGAAGACCGCAGACACAATATAGTTTAGATGGCCAAAGACTGCAAACCTCACTCAAGGAAAAAGATCTGGGGGTGAGTATAACACCGAGCATATCTCCTGAGGTGCACATCAATCAGATAACTGCTGCAGCATACGGGCGCCTGGCAAACCTATGGATAGCATTCCGATATCTCAGTAAGGATTCGTTCAAGACTCTGTATACCATTTACGTCAGGCCCATACTGGAGTATGCAGCACCAGTTTGGAATCCACACCTAGTCAAGCACGTCAAGAAAGTAGAGAAAGTGCAAAGGTTTGCAACAAGACTAGTCCCAGAGCTACGGGGATTGTCCTACGAAGAAAGGTTGAGGGAAATCGGCCTGATGACACTGGAGGACAGGAGGGTCAGGGGAGACATGATAACGACATATAAAATACTGTGCGGAATAGACAAGGTGGACAAAGACGGGATGTTCTAGAGAAGGGACACAGACACAAGAGGTCACAATTGGAAGTTGAAGACTCAGATGAATCAAAGGGATGTTAGGAAGTATTTCTTCAGTCATAGAGTAGTCAGGCCGTGGAATAGCCTAGAAAGTGACGTAGTGGAGGCGGGAACCATGCATAGTTTTAAGGCGAGGTATGATAAAGCTCATGGGGCAGGGAGAGAGAGGACCTAGTAGCAATCAGCGAAGAGGCGGGGCCAGGAGCTATGACTCGACCCCTGCAACCACAAATAGGTGAGTACTCTCATACTCACCCTCTCTTACTCACACTCTCTCACTCACACTCTCTCACTCACACTCTCTCACTCACACTCTCTCACTCACACTCACTCACACTCTCTCACTCACACTCTCTCACTCACACTCTCTCACACTCACTCTCCCACACTCACTCTCCCACACTCACTCTCCCACACCCTCTCACCCACACTCACTTTCTCACACACACACACACACACACACACACACACACACACACACACACACACACACACACACACACACTCTCTCACTTTCTCCTATTCCACTTCCTCTCCCTCTTCATCTTCCTTTTCTTTCTTCCTACTTCCTACTTCTCCTACTCCCCTCCCCCCTTGCTTTTCCTGCACTTTCCTTCCCCCTCTCCCCTTGTACCCCCTAGCCTTCCCCCAATCTATTCTCTCCCCCTCCCTGCCTCCCTCCCTACAACAAACACCCCCCTCCATGCACGCACTCTTGAAAACACATAAGCTCTTCCTTCTGCAGAAGAAAAATGGGATACCAAAAATCAGGACGGAGAACCAGGGGACCGGTGGATGAAGCTGCGAGAGAAAGTGTCCAGTCAAAGTGATTTTCAAGGCAGTCAGCTCAAAACCGGATTCTGCAGGAGAAAGCACATCTAAGGGACAAACCGGAGTACTGGAGCATGTACCTCGACTGAGACAGAACACAAAGGATGATACTGAAAGAGAGGGTGCAATGTCGCAAGGAGGAATGGAAGGCAAGGAAGGAGGGGAGCAGGACAAACCAGACCCAGGTGGAAGAGCAAATATAACCTCCTCCAGCACCACCCACAAAAGGAACCCAACTATGGCAACCCCAGTGCAACCAAACAACCTAATCCAAAAACCACACACTGTATCATCTGTCCCCATCCCCCTCACCACAAACCCCACCCCCACTGTAATCCCCATAGGTCCTCTGACCCCACCCCCACCACAAACCCCACCCCCACAGCAACCCCCCTATAGGCCTCCACCAGGGCACCTGCTCCCCCAAACCCACCAGTCTCCCCGGACTACAGTCATAGAAAACAAGTTGAAGGTTTGATACACGAACGTGGATGAAATAACGAATAAATATGAGGAGTGCCATGAAAGAATCAAGGAGATGTCCCCAGACATCGTAGTCACAGAAACAAAACTCAATGGGACAATAACAGACGCAATCTTCCCACCCGGATACCAGATCCTGAGGAAGGATAGAAGGAGCAGAGGGTGAGGAGGGGTTGCACTGCTCACTAAAAACCAATGGGTATATCAGGAAATGGAAGGAATGGACGAGATTGGAGAAAGGGATTACATAGATACACTTCAGTCAGGGGAACATAAGGTAGTCATTGCAGTGATGTATAACCCACCACAGAACTGCAGGAGGCCAAGAGAGGAATATTATGATGAGCAACAGAACAGTGGTGGACACACTAGATGAGGTTGCAAGAAGAGCTCACTTGAGTAGAGCAAAGTTACTGGTTATGGACGATTTCAACCACAGGGAGGTTACTGGCTCCGTTATGTTGACAACATTCTCCTCATAACTCCTAGACGCTTCAACGTTCAAGCTCTCCAAGACAAGCTCAACCAGATCGAGCCTTCAATCCAGTTCACACTTGAAGAAGAAGTCGACAACACTCTTCCTTTCCTTTATGTTCTTCTCTGCAAAGCTGACCACGAACTTCGCTTTAAAGTCTATCAAAAACCCACCAACCAAAACGGTCTTCTCCACTTCTACTCTCGCCACGACACCAAAACTAAACATGGTGTAATTATAGGCTTCTTCCTGCGTGCACTCAGAATCTACAGCAATGAGTTTCTTGAGGAAGAATGCACTATAATTGAACAAGTATTTTCTAAACTCCACTATCCTCGTCACTTCATCAGGGACTGCAGACGACGGGCATTAAACATCATCAACACACCCAGAGAAGACACTGCCGAGAAGAGATACATAGTCCTCCCCACCAACTCCATTGCCAAACACGTTTCCAACATCTTTTCCAATACCTCATTCCAAGTATCTACCTCCACAACCACGACCATCAAGGACGTTACCAGTGATAGACAGGACAAGCTTCCACCCTCTGCAGGGGTATACATAATCCCTTTTAATGACTGCAACAAATTATATGTGGGTGAAACATCAAGGGACCTCCAAACACGTATTTCAGAACACCAATATGCAAGCAGGTCTGACAATACAAGGAATTCCTGTGTACAACACCGTAATTCACACAACCACTTGATAAACTACAGAAACTCGAGACTTATCGCCACAGAAGACAACACTCAATACCGAAGAATCCTGGAATCATCACTTATTTCTATATCCGACAACTTCAACCAGAATAATGGCTTCTATAACATAGCGGAACCACTTGCGAAGGAACTTCTCCATCGCTATCCCACATAAGAACATAGAAATGGAAGAACACTGCAGAAGGTCTGCTCACAAACTTATCCAATCTCCTTTCCAAGCTACCCAAGATTTTAGACTGTATAACCCCACTCAGTACATCATCAGATGCAGCATTCTCCACCTGACCTCAGCATTCTGAACCTGACTATAAATACTCACGTACCTTCCACCCCAGGTAGATCTGTTTGTGACTTGAAAAAGCCTACTGTGTGGGTGAAACGTTGTCAATAAAGGATCACATATGTGTTTATATTTCCACCACAGGGAGATTGACTGGGAAAACCTGGAGCCACATGGGGGGTCCCAAAACATGCAGAGCCAAGATGATGGATGTGGTACTTGAAAACCTCATGCACCAACATGTTTGGGACACTACCAGAGAGAGAGAGAGAGAGAGAGAGAGAGAGAGAGAGGGGAGGATGAACCAGCAAGGCTGGACCTTGTGTTCACCCTGAGTAGCTCAGACATTGAGGACATCACATATGAAAGGCCCCTTGGAGCTAGTGACCACATGGTTCTGAGCTTTGAATACTTCGTAGAGCTACAAGTGGAGAGGGTAAAAGGAGTACAAAGGGAAAAGCCAAACTATAAAAGAGGGGACTACACAGGTATGAGGACCTTCCTGCAGGAGGTTCAGTGGGAAAGAGAGTTGGTAGGAAAGTCAGTAAATGAAATGAACTTTGTAACAACAAAATGCAAGGAGGCAGATGAAAGGTTTGTTCCCAGTGGCAACAGAAATAATGGGAAGGCCAGAATGAGCCCTTGTTTACCCAAAGGTGTAGGGAGGCAAAAACTAAGTGCACTACAGAATGGAAAAAGTACAGAGGGCAAAGGACCTAGGAAAATAAAGAGATTAGTCAGCGAGCCAGAAACGAGTATGCACAGATAAGGAGGGAGGCCCAGCGGCAGTACAAAAATGACATAACACTGAAGGTCAAGTCTGACCTGAAACTGTTTTATAGCTACATCAGGAGGAAGACAACAGTCAAGGACCAGGCAATCAGGCTGAGGAAAGAAGGTGGTGAGCTCACAAGAAATGACCAAGAAGTATGTGAGGAGCTCAACACGAGATTTCAGGAAGTATTTACAGTGGAGGCAGAGGGGACACTGGAAAGACAAAACAGAGGGGTACACCAACAAGGGATATACCAACAAGTGTTATATGAAATACACAACCAAGGAGGAGGTGAAAAGGCTCCTAAGTGACCTTGATACCTCAAAGGTGGTGGGACTGGACAACATCTCTCTGTGGGTCCTTAGAGAAGGAGCAGAGACACTGTGCCACTAACCCCAATCTTCAACACATCCCTTGAAACTGGGCAACTACCTGAGGTATGAAAGATGGCAAATATAGTCCCCATCTTTAAGAAAGGAGACAAAAACAAGGCACTAAACTATAAACCAGTGTCCATGACATGTATAGTATGCAAAGTCATGGAGAAGATTATCAGGAGGAGAGTGGTGGAGCACCTGGAACGAAACAAGGTTATATACGACAGCCAGCACAGATTCATGGAAGGCAAATCTTGTGTCACAAACCTACTGGAGTTTTATGACAAGGTAACTGAAGTAAGACACAAGAGGGAGGGGTGGGTTGATTGCATTTTCTTGGACTGCAAGAAGGCTTTCGACACAGTTCCTCACATGAGATTAGTGCACAAGCTAGAGGATCAAGCATGTATAACAGGAAGGGCACTGCAATGGATCAGAGAATACTTGACAGAGACAACAGTGAGTCATGGTACATGACAAAGTATCGCAGTGAGTGCCTGTGACAAGCAGGGTCCCACAGGGATCAGTACTGGGACCAGTGCTATTCTTGGTATATGTGAATGACATGATGGAAGGGATAGACTCAGAAGTGTCCCTGTTTGCAGATGATGTGAAGTTAATGAGGAGAATTAAATCAGATGTGGATCAGACAAGTCTACAAAGAGACCTGGACAGGCTGGATGAGTGGTCCAGCAACTGACTCCTAGAATTTAATCCAGCCAAATGCAAAGTCATGAAGATCGGGAAAGGGCGAAGAAGACTGCAGACAGGATATAGGCTAGGTGGCTAAAGACTGCAAACCTCATTCAAGGAGAAAGATCTAGGAGTGAGTACAGTGGACCCCGGTTATCGGCCATAATCCGTTCCTGAAGATCGGCTGAAAACCGAAATGGCCAATAACCGAATTAATATTTCCCATAAGAATTAATGGAAATAAAATTAATTCATTCCCAACAAAAATATTCACAAAAAAAAAAAAAAATTTTTACAATTATGTAAGTATTACAAACCTTTATTGAAGGCTAATTCTGGCTTCTGGAAGATAGGGAGGAGGAAAGAGGGAGGAATTAGTGTTTGGAAGGGGAATCCCCCTCCATGAAGACTTTAGGTAGTAATGCCTTCTCTGGGGTTACTTCCCTTCTCTGTCTTTTAATGCCACTAGAACCAGCTTGAGAGTCACTGGACCCCTGTCTCACAAAATAACTGTCCAGAGTGCTCTTCAGCTGCACATTTGTCAGAACTTGCAGCCTCACCATGCCTTACAACACTGTGTATGCCACTAAGCTTCTTAAATCTATCAAACCATCCTTTGCTGGCCCTAAATTCACAAACTGCAGCACTTGTTCCAGGCATTTTCTTTGCAAGATCCTCATGCAACTGCTTTGCCTTCTCACAAATAGTAGACTCCACTACACTGTCTCCCACTAATTCCTTTTCCTATGGAATTTGTGCATGGGGCTCAACAACAATTAACCATCTCAGACCACTAATTACCCAACAAAAGGCTGCAGTTAGAATGATAACAAATTCTCACTACAGGCAACACACTCCACCAATATTCAAAACACTCAACCTACTCACCATACAAAACATCCATACTTATTATTGCACCTATTACATACATAGAACACTTAACTCTGATATTAACCCTCCCCTCAAACATCTCCTTGCCAACCTCAACAGAACACATGACCATAACACAAGGCACAGATCACTCTTTGATGTTCCTCATGTCCATCTCACGCTATGCAAAAACTCAATGCACATAAAAGGCCCTAAAATCTGGAATTCATTACCTGTAAATATAAAAGAAACACTACCTGTTTACAAATTCAAGTCTCTTCTCAAAGTTCACTTACTCACTCAAAACCAAATAAATACTGAATAACTGAACCTTATAAATTGTATATCCAAAATGTTACTCACAATTATATCACATAAATGTTAAACCTAGGACCCAATCTAACTTTGTTATTTTTTTAAATACACTACCTAACAGAATACTCCATTCTACTGAATGAACAGCAATGCATGCAACCATATGAGCTGTCTTTGTAATACTCATTTGTGCTATATAGTTATCTGTTTACAATGTCTTATCACTGATTTCATCATTGCTTAGTTAATCTTAAGTTAATTTTAAGCCAGCCCATAATGCTATGCATATAAGTGGCTTTGGCATGCTGCTCTTACCTGTATTTTTTTGTACCTCTGTATGTATGCTTAAATTTCTAAATAAATAAATAAATAAATCCACAATAATAATAACTTTTCCATCTCTTCCATTATCGGTGTCCTTTGTTTAGTTAGAAAAGCTACTCCTTTTGCAACATTAGCGTCTTTGATTTGTTCTTTCTTTGCCAGGATGGATGTAATTGTTGATTTATTCTTGCTGTACATCCTGGCAAGTTCCATCACCTTCATACCACTCTCAAACTTTTCGATCACTTCCCGCTTAAATTCCATGGTGTTTCTCACTTTCTTTACCACAGGAACTTTACTAGGAACTTTCTTTGGAGCCATGGTTACTTATTTCACAGTTGCACTGTAAGAAAAACCACTAAAAACAATGGTAAACAAGTGAAATGTTTGGATGTATGAGCAGAAGCCTCCTCAGCCACCGAGAGACAAAGCCAAACTGAAGCACAAGCTGCCCCAGCCGGCGGATGGATGCATACAAAACCGCCGATAACCTAGCGAACGGCTGATAACTGGGTGCCGACAACCCCACCGATAACCGAATTGGCCGATAACCAAACCGGCCAATAACCGGGGGTCCACTGTATAATACTGAGCACATCGCCGGAAGCGCACATTAACCAGATAACTGCTGCAGCATCTGGGCGCCTGGCAAACCTGAGAATAGCATTCCGATACCTCAGTAAGGAATCGTTCAAGACTGTACACTGTATATGTCAGGCCCATACTGGAGTATGCAGCACCAGTTGGGAACCCACACCTGGTCATGGATGTCAAGAAATTAGAGAAAGTGCAAAGGTTTGCAACAAGGCTGGTTCCAGAGCTAAGGGGAATGTCCTACGAGGAAAGGTTAAGGGAAATCGGTCTGACAACACTGGAGGACAGAAGGGTCAGGGGAGACATGATAATGATATACACAATACTGCATGGAAGAGATAAAATGGACAGAAACAGGATGTTCCAGAGATGGGACACAGAAGCAAGGGGGTCACAATTAGAAGTTGAAGACTCAGATGAGTCAAAAGGATGTTAGGAAGCATTTATTCAGCCATAAAGTTGTCAGGAAGTGGAATAGTCTGGCAAATGATCTAGTGGAGGCAGGAACCATACATAGTTTTAAGACGAGGTATTATAAAGCTCGTGGAGCAGGGAGAGGGGGGACCCAGTAGTGGTCAGTGAAGAGGCAGGGCCAATAGCTGAGTCTCGACCCCTGCAACCACAATTAGGCGAGTACAATTAGGTGAGTACACACACACACACACACACTCACACTCACTCTCTTTTATGGTAAATAATCATGAAATGAACTAGTAAAAGCAATACTAACTTTGCAACTTCCACAAACTTCTCTAAAAATTCTTCATAGATGGGTCGCTGAACAAATATCCGGGAGGTACACAAGCACACCTGAAATAAAATTGTTTACAATTACTGTACATTAAAAATTAAAATCACATACATGATATTAAATACAGTAGACTGTTACATTACACTGAAGTTACATTCCTGAAAATGTTATGTAAATCCGTGTTAGATAAACTGAAGAACTTATGGGAACCCCAAAAAAGCCAAACAACTTTTTTTTAGACCTCCAGATCTTGCAAAAATAAAAGTGAATATGCAATTGTTGTGATGTATTATGTTGTTTTTACTGCTTAAGACTACAAATGCAACAAATAATAGTATTTCTTACCTTAAATTGTGGGTGCTGGTGTTTGTCGATGATTGTGAAGAGAATGGAACCTACAGGGCTGAGGTGGATGGTAGAGGTTCTGGTAATGAAGTTGATGGTTGTACTGGAGTGTGCATAAATTCTGTAATGGATTTCTGGACTATTTTACCCTGCAATACATTATACAGCTGATGGTAAGGGATCACCTAGAAAATCTTCCAGCTCCTGCCCCCAACAACTTGCTCCTGGGGGATTTCGATCTAAGGCACCTAAAATGGAGGAATGTAGCAAATAATGTTGTTGCAGATAACACCAAGAGGCAGCTTGGATGAAAACTTGCACACACACGAGCTTTTAAATCTCTGCACCAAATTCACCTTAAACCAGCAAATAATAGAGCCTACAAGACTGGAGAATACGCTGGACCTCATCTTCACTAACAATGATGATAAGATAAGATAAGATTTCGTTCGGATTTTTAACCCCGGAGGGTTAGCCACCTAGGATAACCCAAGAAAGTCAGTGCGTCATCGAGGACTGTCTAACTTATTTCCATTGGGGTCCTTAATCTTGTCCCCCAGGATGCGACCCACACCAGTCGACTAACACCCAGGTACCTATTTGCTGCTAGGTGAACAGGACAATAGGTGTAAGGAAACGTGTCGAAATGTTTCCACCCGCCGGGAATCGAACCCGGGCCCTCCGTGTGTGAAGCGGAAGCTTTAGCCACCAGGCCACCGGGCCATATCAGAAACATACTCAGATCACAACATAACAGAGATTCAGACATGTATGCTCAGGACCCCAGACCGACAAAATGTGATCAGTCACGAGGGAGCCCTCACCAAATTCAACTTCAATAACCAAAACATAAGGTGGGACCAAGTAAACCAGGTCCTAAATGATATAAACTGGGAGGATAGCATAAGCAACACAGATCTAAACCTATGTCTAGAACAGATTAACTCTGTGGCACTTGAGGTATGCTCAAGGCATATTTCTTTAAAGAAAAGGAGAAGATGTAAACTAGAAAGAGAAAGGCACTCCCTATACAGGCGAAGGCAAAGAATAACAGAGTAGCTAAAAGAGGCCAATATACCTGTAATATGTAGGGAGACACTGGTCAGAGAAATAGCAAACGTTGAACTACAGCTAAACGAATCTTACAGGAGTCAAGAAATGCGGGAACAGCTAAAAGCCATAAATTAAATTGAAAGAAACCCAAAATACCTCTTTTCTTATGCCAAATCAAAGTCAAGAACAACATCCAGTATTGGGCCTCTACTTAAACGAGATAGGTCCTTCACAGATGACAGAAAGGAAATGAGTGAGCTACTCAAGTCCCAATATGACTGTTTTTGGTGAGCCACTAACCAGACTGAGAGTCAAAGACCTAAATGATTTTTTTATGAGAGAGAGAGTTTGGCAGATCTGAACCTACCTGATATTATCATGATGCCAAACGACTTCAAAAAGGCGATAAATGACATGCCTATGCACTCTGCCCCAGGCCCAGACTCATGGAACTCATTGTTCATCAAGAACTGCAAGAAGCCCCTATCATGTGCTTTTAACATCTTGTGGAGAGGAAGCATGGAAATGGATCATCCCACATTATTTTTATTATAATCAAAAAGCGCTAAGCCACAAGGACTATACAGCGCTGCAGGGCAGGAAGGAAGCGAGGGCATCAGGTGGCAAAAGGAAGATGGATGAGTAATAGGTTATGGATAACAGCGGGGTAGTGGATGGTGAAAGGGTAAAGGGCAGCAAGAGACTGAACTAGAAAGGGCTGAGGGGAGTGCGAAAAGTATCATCAGAGTTTGTGGAGTAAATCAGTCGTTGTCAAGAAGTCAATGAGAGAGTCAGGATTAAAGGAGGGTCCATCAGCAAGAAGGGAAGGTAAAGAGAGAGTAGTAGAACGAAGACGACGTTGGATTATTATTATTACAATCAAAAAGAAGCGCTAAGCCACAAGGACTATACAGCGCTGCAGGGCAGGAAGGAAGCGAGGGCATCATGTGGCAAAAGGAAGATGGATGAGTAATAGGTTACGGATAACAGCGGGGTAGTGGATGGTGAAAGGGTAAAGGGCAGCAAGAGACTGAACTAGAAAGGGCTGAGGGGAGTGCGAAAAGTATCATCAGAGTTTGTGGAGTAAATCAGTCGTTGTCAAGAAGTCAATGAGAGAGTCAGGATTAAAGGAGGGTCCATCAGCAAGAAGGGAAGGTAAAGAGAGAGTAGTAGAACGAAGACGACGTTGGATTATTATTATTACAATCAAAAAGAAGCGCTAAGCCACAAGGACTATACAGCGCTGCAGGGCAGGAAGGAAGCGAGGGCATCATGTGGCAAAAGGAAGATGGATGAGTAATAGGTTACGGATAACAGCGGGGTAGTGGATGGTGAAAGGGTAAAGGGCAGCAAGAGACTGAACTAGAAAGGGCTGAGGGGAGTGCGAAAAGTATCATCAGAGTTTGTGGAGTAAATCAGTCGTTGTCAAGAAGTCAATGAGAGAGTCAGGATTAAAGGAGGGTCCATCAGCAAGAAGGGAAGGTAAAGAGAGAGTAGTAGAACGAAGACGACGACGGAGGTAAATTCTGCGTGCTCGTTGATAGAGAGGGCAGTCTAACAGAATGTGGCTAATCGATACTGGAACTTGACACTGCTCACAGAGAGGAACAGGGTGCCTCTCCATGAGATACCCATGAGTAAGACGAGTGTGGCCAATGCGAAGGCGGGAGAGAGTGGTCTCCCAACCTCGGCACCGATGACAAGAAGACGGCCAGTAACCTATGCTCGGTTTAATAGAATGAAGTTTGTTACCGAGCAGAGTTGACCAACGTTGTTGCCAATGGGTGCGAAGATGGGTAGCTATTGCAGCAAAATAGTCCAGAAATGGAACACCTCGATAGGAAATCGGTAGGTCATGTACTGCTGACCGCGCAGCAGTGTCTGCCTGTTCATTGCCCTGTACGTCGACATGACCAGGGACCCAACAAAAGCAAAATCTTTATGTTTGGTAGAGATACGGCGTAGCCAAAGTTGGATACGGAGAACTAGGGGATGAGATGTATCAAATTTTCGTATAGCCTGTAGAGCACTAAGGGAGTCTGAGACTACTACAAATGATGACACAGGCATAGATGCGATATGGATAAGTGCTGCAAGATTGGCATACAGTTCAGCAGTAAAAATGCTAGCTGAAGATAGTAAATGCCCCCGCACGACGCTGTCCGGAAACACTGCTGCGAATCCGACGCCGTCTGAAGACTTAGAGCCATCTGTGTACACAGCGGTGGCATGAGAATGGGAGTGGAAGTGATCAAGAAAAAGAGAGCGGGAAGCCACCGTAGGCAGTTGAGCTTTTGAGCAAGGGAGTGAGAAAGAACAGACCCGAACAGCAGGAACTTCACAGGGGGGTAGGGAAAAGTGAGATGCTACATGAACATATCAAGATGGTAACTGAAGGGAAGACAAGAGTGAATGTAGGCGAAGAGAAAAGGGACGGAGCAAACAGGGGCGGCGAACGAATAAAGAATGTCTACTAATATCGGTGACCATTCTATAAATGGAAGGATTGTGTAGATCGTGAGAGCGTACATAGTAGCGAAGGCATTGGGCATCACGGTGATCAGACAAGGATGGAACATTCGCTTCTGTATAGAGGCTCTCAACATGGGAAGAGCGAAAAGCACCAAGGCACAAACGTAATCCTTGGTGATGGATAGAGTTAAGGCTAGAGAGAGTAGCAGGAGAGGCCGCGGAATAAATCTGGTCACCATAATCGAGTTTCGATAAAACGAGGGCTGAATGTAGGCGAAGCAGAGTTCGACGATCAGCTCCCCAGGAAAGATGAGCAAGGGTTTTAAGAAGGTTAAGCCGGCTGTGACAAGTTGCCTTCAGAGAGGTAATGTGAGGTTTCCAGGATAACCGACGGTCAAAGAGAAGGCCTAGAATCCTGACTGTATCACATTCAGGGATACAGGAGCCATAGAGATACAAAGGATGATCGGAGATAACAGAGCGTCTAGTGAAAGTAATTTGGTGAGTTTTGGTACTTGAAAATTTAAACCCATGCGTGGTGGCCCAAGTGGAAACACGGTCGACCGCATGCTGGAGAGAAACTGCAATAAGGTGACAGTCAGCGCCTGCACAAGCAATAGCGAAATCATCAACATAGAGTGATGACCAAATATTGGGTGGAAGAACAGAGGCCAAATCATTTATAGCAAGGAGAAAAAGTGTTGTGCTTAGAACACATCCCTGAGGGACACCTTCAGCTTGGACGAAGTCCGGGGAAAGAACATTATTGACTCGAACACGGAAATGTCTGTCAGTTAAAAAGTTCTTAAGGAAGGATGGTAGATTGCCTCGGAGGCCTAAGGAATGGGCCTAGGCCAAAATATTATACCTCCAAGTTGTGTCATATGCCTTCTCAAGGTCAAAAAATATGGCAATAACTGAGTGATTATTCGCAAAGGCATTACGAACAAACGTATCCAAGAGTAGTAAGGGGTCTATGGTAGAACGACCCTTACGAAAGCCATATTGACTAGCGGAGAGACTGTTGTGTGTCTCTAAATACCACATTAAACGTCGATTTACGAGACGTTCCATCACTTTGCAAACTGCACTAGTAAGAGCGATGGGGCGATAGTGGGAGGCATCATGTCCTGTAGTACCCGGTTTGCGGAAAGGGAGAACAATGGCAGATATCCACAGCTGGGGAAGAACTTGTGCCCAAATAAGATTGAAGAGGTGTAAGAGGACTACAAGGGCTGACCGATGTAAATGTTGTAACATACGAATATGAATGTCGTCAGGCCCAGCTGCCGATGATCGGCAAGCTGAGAGCGTGGCCTCTAGTTCTTGAAGTGTAAAAGGCACATTATACTGTTCTTCTCTGAGAGAAGAAAAGTCCAAGGGTACTAACTCTCTGGCAGACTTTGAGGAAAGAAACGAGGGGCATAGATGGAGCCCTCGGGAAATACGGACCAGATGTGTGCCAAGTTCAATGGCAACGTTGAGAGGGTTTGCTACATCAACACCAGCGACCCGTAGAACAGGAGCCGGGTCAGGAGAGTATTTACCACTCAATTTCCTCACTTTTTTCCAGACTGCACTCATAGAAGAAGCAGAGGTGATGGTGGAAACATAGTCTCGCCAACAAGTGCGTTTAGCTTCACGGATGACACGGTGAGCGATCGCACGCTTCTGCTTAAAATCAAGAAGTCTCTCAGCGGTTCTATTGTACCGGTACCTGCCCCATGCAGCACGTTTCAAACGTACTGCACGAGCACAAGCAGGAGACCACCAAGGCACGCACTTCTGAGAATGCCTGCCTGAGGTTTGGGGTATAGAATGAGAAGCTGCGGTATAAACTGACGTTGAGAAGATGTGTAGGAGCTCATCAATGGAGGATGAAGAAGGAACCTCACTAAAAGCAGTGAGGTGTGAGTAAAGATCCCAATTTGCCCGATCAAATTGCCAGCGAGGGCTATGGAAAGGTGGTGAATAGGAAGGAGAAGTAAGAATGATCGGAAAATGATCGCTGTCATGTAAGTCTGGTAGAACAGACCAGGTGAAGTCTAGTGCAGTGGAGGAAGAGCAGACTGATAGATCGATGCAAGAGAGAGTATGAGTACGAGGATCAAAATGGGTGGGAGTACCCGTATTTAAAACATGGAGGGGGTGAGAGGCGAGAAAAGCCTCCAACTGGATGCCACGTGAGTCACAATGAGACCCCCCCCCAGAGGAAATGGTGGGCATTAAAATCACCAAGTAACAGAAGTGGTGGCGGTAAGGATGAAACAAGAAAGGCAAAGTCTGGGATAGAAAATGCCCGAGAAGGAGAGAGATATAAAGAACATATTGTAAACCACTCATTCAAGTGGATATGGGCTGCAGTGTAATGCAGAGAGGTATGGACAAATAGTTGACAGTACGGAATATCATTGCGTAGAAGGGCACTTTCATTAAAGGTCCCATCTGAGAAAGGATCCGAAGAATACAATAAATTATAGCCTGAGATAGGTTGGAAAACAGCTGAGTGTAATTTTGGTTCTTGTAAGCAAGCACCAACAGGGGAAAACCTGGAAAGCAACATCTGAAGCTCACCCCGATTACCCCTGAGGCCACGGATATTCCACTGTAAATAGGCCATGATTGGCAATGAAGAAAATATCAGGAATCTGTAGGTAAAGGCACCTACGGACTAGAGGGATTAGAAAAGTCAACGTGTGGTGGCATTGGAAGACGTTCAAGTAGCGAAGGAACGGAGTGTTGCGAAGAATGGGGTTGTGAAGATGGAGGAGAGGGAAGAGAAGGAACAGGAAGTGAATCAGTGTCCATTGAAGGTTTAGTCTCTGCAATATATTCTGAAATGGCTTCAAGTGTTTCTGAATTCAAAGATGTATGGGAGACCATATTGGAGATAGAAGGAGGAGGGTGAGTAAAGATTGGGACAGTAATGGACTGTACCAAAGTAGAGGGGGAGGGAAGAGTGTAAGGGACTGGAGATGAAGTGTGGGGGGGGACAGAAGAGGCAGAAACCTGGGAGGTGGCAGAAGAGGGAGAAACTTGGGAGGGGACGGGGGTGGAAGGCATAGTACGAGGAGGAGGGTGAATCTCCACACTTGTAATAGAGCTAGAGAGAGGGGAAGAACTAGGTACAGAGACTGGAAATGTAAAGTGTGGAGGTGGAAGAAGGGAAGGAAGGGGCAAAGAAGATTTGAGCAATGTGGATTTTTTGGACTTCTGAGTAGAGGGGCGATTGGTATTAGGTGTCGTACGAGGCCTTGTCGATACTGGGGCTTGTGAGGAAGGACGCGAAGATGTGAGAACAGACTGAGTTGTAGTCGGGACGTCAGAGCCAAGGACAGCAAAAGGATTAGATGCCGTAGTGGCTATGGGAGGGGTAACAACAGAGGAGGCTGCAGAAGATGGGACCCCAGAAGTGGGGGGATGTTTGGAAACACGAGAATAAGAAACACGGGGTAGTCTCCCTTGGAGGCGGAGATGAGTAACTGCCATAGCATAAGGGAGACCTTCTGCCTCTTTGAGGCAACGGATTTCACGTTCATTTAAGTAGACCTGGCAACGGCGGGAGTACGAAGGGTGAGCTTCATTATAATTAAGGCAAGATGGAGGTTGACTGCAAGATGTATTAGAATGGTCGTCGGCACCACAGACTGGGCATTCGGCCATAGATCTGCAATATTTCGCTGGGTGACCAAAACGCCAGCAATTTCTACATTGTTGCGGTGTAGGTATCACCTTTCGAACTTGTAACCGATGTCCTGCGACACATACAGAGGACGGGAGTTCTCGGCTGTCAAAAGTTAAACGAGCCACATTGCAAGGGTAACGTCTCCGCCCCCGGGCAGGAAGGACATAAGTGTCTACTTTGAGGATTGGGAGATCCTGGAGTTCCAGCTGTTCAAAAATGTCATTGCCACATGACTGGAAATTCTGTTGGACTATGGTATGGGGCAGAATGACAGTACCACTACAAGAATTGAGAGAAAGATGTTTTACAATAGTGATAGGAGTAGTATCGATTTTCGAAAGGAGAGAAAGATCATGAGCTTGGGTAGCATTCTGGACAGTGACGATGCGCATACCGCTCTTGAGAGCATGAAAGGAAATATCTCTACCAACATGATGCAGGAGCACTTTGCCAATACTATGGTCAGAAAGGTAGACAGAAGAAGAAGTCGGTCTTAAAGTAAAGAATTTAGTCCATTGTGTGGTCCGAAACTGAGCGTGGAGATGGAGTGCTTGACGTGTCAGTCTTTTCCGAGTAGAATGGGAAGGTAACGAAGGAGCATCATCAGGAGATTGACGTTGGCGTTTAGGAGTAGGACCGGAGTTGGTCCGGTGTGAAATGGGCGGGTGATTCGAAAATTTCCGTACCGTAGAGGGAGAAGCCGGAAGCATAGTCAAAGGAGAGCGGAGTTCAGACAAATCGAAGGAGTCAGTCGAAGCCCTGGTACCTGAAGCGGGTGAGGAAACAGCACCAGCAAGAGGTACAGGGGCATCAGGAGTGTCCGAAGAGTGGTCTAAACACAAGGCAGGGTCAGAATGGGGTGCGGTATCAAGAAGGAGCCCAGGGGTAGTGGGTTCATGGACTAGGGCTGCCATGGTTAGGTTATTCCTTTGCTTTTTGTTTTTAAGAAAAAAAAAGAAAGAAGAAAAGAAAATAAAAATAAAAAAAAGAATAAAAAAAGGGGGGAGCGGAGAGGAATAGTTCCCAGGAGGAATGAAAGGGCCGGAAATCTCCCTCCGCGCCCAAGAGGACCTCAGCACCGCTAGTAGCGCAGATGCAGCATGGAACCCGTGCCATACCCTACCCTTCATGCCAGTAAACCAGCAATCCGGGATAGCAACCTCACATCTGCCGAGCTACCTTGGTGGACAAAAGAGGGGGCGGCCGGATATCCACCACAAAGCATACCTCCTTCGTCCACCACCCCCGGAATCCGAAAGGTGGCTTCCAGAGATACACCCGTCACCCAAAAGACACCCAAAGCTACTCCGGGATACCGGAGAGGGATCGGGACATCCCCAGGCAATCCAGATTCCACGGCAAACTACGCCACCGCCAAGAACCTCAACGGAATGGGATGGACCCCGGTGTCCTTTCCCCTACCTAGGAACTAGCGCGCCTGTGGGAGAAATCCCAAAGGCCAAAAAGAGGAAGGGCAAAAGGGAGGGGTGGGGAGGAGGAGGAATGGAAAAAGGGGTGGATGGGGAGGATGGGATAGGGAAGGGGAGAATGGGGGGTAATTAGGTTCGGTCTGAGGAAGAAGACTGACAGGGCTAATTCCTCAGACCAAGAGCCTCTTCACCATGCCAAGGAGCCCCCCTTGAAGAGGATTCTGTTGTTTAATCTCCAGTTTTCCCAGGATTTACAGTTTATAGCTACTTTATTAAAGTACTCTATAGAGGGTACTTTAATAAAAGAGGTTACTTCATTAAAATACTCTTTAGAGGTCACTGTTAATAACAGTGACTTCTAGAGCAACTGATGACACCAGATGATGGTTTGTTTAGCATAAAAACCTATGGTGAGGCTGGTAGTGCATCTACATCTCAATCGTTTTTGTCTGCTGAACCATTAAGTCTCTTGTTATCTATGTCTCCCACATCTACATCTGCACCATCACCCTGTATGTCTCCACACCATTTGTAATGTTACTGCTGGAGCTTTACAGATCCTCAAACTCAGATTAAAGGTGATTCTGAGTCACCATTAGACAATACAGTAGTCCAAGCATAAGCTCATCCACCAGAAAACTTAAGAAAAATTACTTGACTCTACTGCACTGTACTATTATTTTTAGGTTTAGTACTGTAATTTACTGTTCTGTACTGTAAAACTGTAGTTTATTCCTACTGTGTCCCTAAGTGGCATCAATATAGCAGATCATGTCTGCTGCATTGGGAGTTTGCCCTTGTCTGGTAGTCCATCAATGGAGTGGACATAGTCCACTGTATTCATCCTTTCCATATAACAGATTTTTGAAAAAGCAGACACCCCCTCTACTGATCTGTTTTATTGCATTTTTACTCTATAATCAGGATCCCCTAATTTGCATATGAGTTGCCTCACAAGAGCCAGTAGGCCTGCTGCAGTTTTTCTTCTTTCTTATGTTCTTATTCTTGAGTTTCAAACTATAAGCAACCATTTTGAAGGAAAATAATATTAAGAAGGATAGTTATTTCACACACACTCATTTGTATTGTGGTTCAGAGATTATAAAATTTTAACTGGCTTCAAAATGCCTTGTTTGTAATTGAAGATCTGTGCAGCTTGGGTCAACTGTAAGCTGGGAACCTTCATTACTGAATAATTTATAAAAATTAAATGCAGTTTGAATGTTTGGCAACGTTTCTCTATAATACTACTACAGTCTTCTCTCTTATAAAGCTCCTCTATAGTTTTTTTTTGTAAATGCAATAAAAAACGTGCATACAAAATTGAACAGCACGTGAAAAGGCTTTAGTAGTATGTGCTGTTTTGGACACACATTTTCAATAGCATCTTGAAAAAAAAAACAGTAAAAGGTGAGTGTACTTTAATAAGAGGTGCTATCCAGAAGAGAGAAACTGCATCGAAGATACAGAAAAACAATACAATTAACAAATGTAGTACGGTAAAACTCCGGTTTTTGTCCACTTTTTTCGGCGAATTTTTACTCTGGGTTTCGTACATCGACTTGAAAATCATCCGTATCAGATGTGTCCGCCCACCTGGGACGCCACCGCCTGACTCATTCTGCCTCTGTCACTTGTCGAGTGAACAGTACTTCGCGTGTTCATCCATTGTTTTTGGTTATTGTTTATTGAGTGCGATTGTGAAATAAGCCACTATGGGGCCAAAGGATGTTCAGAGTGAGTGCCAGCCCTTTGGTAAAGGTGAGAAACACAATATAATTCAAGAAAGAGCTAGTATCAAAATATGAAAGTGGCATATGTGTGGCTGAGCTCGCAAGGATGTATGGGAAGTCCAAATCAACAATCAGTTCCATCCTGGCAAATCTTAATGATGCCAGAAACAGGCCTCTGTGGACAGATTTTTGTGGGACAGGGGTGCAGTGATTCTCAAGCTGGTCCTAGTGCCAGTAAAAGACAAAGAAGGGAAGTAACCCCGGATAGGGCTTTGATACCTGAAGTCCTTATGGAGGGGGATTCCCCTTCCAAACAATTAATTAATTCACTCACACTCTCACTCACACTCTCACTCACACTCTCACTCACACTCTCACTCACACTCTCACTCACACTCTCACTCACACTCTCACTCACACTCTCACTCACACTCTCACTCACACTCACACTCACACTCACACTCACACTCTCTCACTCACTCTCTCACTCTCACTCTCTCACACTCTCACTCACTCTCTCTCTCACTCACTCTCTCACTCTCTCACTCTCTCACTCTCTCACTCACTCTCTCACTCTCTCACTCTCACTCACTCTCACTCTCTCACTCTCTCTCACTCTCTCTCACTCTCTCTCACTCTCTCTCACTCTCTCTCACTCTCTCTCTCTCTCTCTCTCTCTCTCTCTCTCTCTCTCTCTCTCTCTCTCTCTCTCTCTCACTCTCACTCACTTTTACACAGGGTTTGACAAGGTTGAGGATCCCTAGTTTTATTGACAAGCTGTTCACAGGTTAAGGATTCCTAACTTTATTGACAAGCTAAGAGCTGTTACCTACATCAGCTCATTTGAAAGCATTTTTATTGTTATGAGACATACAAGTAGGGAACAGGATGAAGTTGGAGCCATCTGTGGGCCAGCATTTTCATTTGATCAACTGATGTTATCTTGTTGACATCATTAGGCTGTACGAATGTGTTCCATACTTGAGTCATCCTGGGTATATATGATCTCAGATGGAGTGATGTTCTGGAGAAGGGTACAGCCAGAGTGAAGTTGCTGCTTTCTGCCCATCTTGTGGCATAAAAGCTTGTTTCACTCTGTCCTTGAAGTGGATCCAAGTGTGGTACTTTGACAATATTGGCCTTGTACATAACAGTAAGGCCACCCACATCCCTCCTGTGTTGAAGGCTCTGCTGAAATGACAGATCTATCCAGGATGGGTCCAGGCGAGAGATAAGACGTCTTGCTCTGTTCTCCACTCTGTCAAGCAGTCGCAGATGAGAGGGGGGGCAGGCAAACCAAGAAAGTGGAGCATACTCAAGGTGTGAGCGCACTTGTGCCTCGTACAGAATCTTGCAACCCCTACTGTCAAGCAGATATGGCGAAGTGCTGTAAGCTTCCTGGCTGCCTTGTTTGCTAGATTTACAACATGGTTCTTCATGGTTTTTTTGGAGTCAAATTTCACCCCAAGAATATCAACTTCTCCAGGTGCCAACACCCTCCCATTCATCCTTACTACTGCACCAGCATTACCATCATGGTGCCTAGAGACGATCATCATTTGTGTTTTCTCAGGTGCAAATGTTACTTGCCATCTATTTCCCCAAGCTGATATAGCTCTTAGCTGGTGATTGATGTAGCTTAGAGCAGCTGGCATTTCTTCTCTTGGATAAGTGAATGTCAGTGTACAGTCATCTGCACATGCATGTGATTCTGGGATGAGATGAAGAAGGCCGTTGAAGTAGACATTCCATAACAATGGTCCCAGCATGCTTCCTTGTGGAACACTTGCCCCAATAGGATGTCTTGCTGATTCCGTTCCATTGAGAACTACACTTAGAGATCTACCATGAAGGTAATCACTGAGGAAACATAGCATAGAGCCTGCAATTCCCAGTGCTTGAAGTTTTGCTAAGAGGCCCTGGTGTCACACCCGGTCGAAAGCACCAGCAATGTCCAGTGCTACCACACAGCTGACTTTGGATTCATCCAGTGACTGGTGCCACTTAGTGGAGAGGTTTAACAACAGATCAGCAGCAGAGTAACCTTTCCTGAAGCCATATTGACGATTACAAAGTAGTGAGTGGTAGTCAAAAAACTCTGTCATTTGTCTTGAGATTATTGTCTCAAGGATCTTACCAGTGATTAACAGGAGTGACACTGGTCTGTAGTTGCTGATTTCTGCTCTGCTCTTCTTTTTGTGAACAGGGACTACATTTGCCTCTTTCCATAGAGAGGGCCATTTACACTGTACTAGGCAGTGCTGAAAGATGCAAGTTAGAGGTGCTGCTAGCTGGTCTGCACATCTTCTCAGCAATCTTGGGCTCAACTTGTCTGGGCCCACAGCCTTTTCTTGGTCAAGCGATTTAAGAAGGAAATGCACCTCCTCCTGCCTTATTGTCACCACTGACAGTTCTCTCTCTCTCTCTCTCTCTCCTTTCTCTCTCTCTCTCTCTCTCTCCCTCCCTCTCTCCCTCCCTCTCTCCCTCCCTCTCTCTCTCCCTCCCTCTCTCTCCCTCCCTCTCTCTCCCTCTCTCTCTCTCTCTCTCTCTCTCTCTCTCTTTCTCTCCCTCCCTCTCTCTCCCTCTCCCTCCCTCCCTCCCTCTCCCTCCCTCCCTCCCTCTCCCCCCTCTCCTACTCCCTCTACCTCCCTCTCCCTCCCTCCCTCCCTCTCTCCCTCCCTCTCCCTCCCTCTCCCTCCCTCCCTCCCTCCCTCCCCCCCTCCCCTCATTGCCTTCTTCCATACGCCAACAAGAGTCTTCAGTAAAGGTATGTAATAGTGATTTAAATGTTTATTTATCCATTAAAATTAGTGCTTTATATTTATTTCTCATTATTTTCTGTATCTAAAATTATAGATATTCTCTATAAAATGTATTTTTTGTTAATATTTTTGGGTGTCTGGAATGGATTAATCAGATTTACATTATTTCCTATGGGAAATATTACTTCGGTTTTCATCCATTTCGGATTTCGACCAACCTTCTGGAATGGATTAACCCTTAAACTGTCCAAACGTAGATCTACGTTTTTTCAACATTAGAAAGTATGTAAAAAAAACGTAGATCTTCTTATTGTTTAATAAGAAGATCGTAGATCAAAAAACTTTGATCTACTTTTTTTTTGTTATACTATTTGAAAATATGTAAAAAAACGTAGATCTACTTTTGGAGCACTACACATGTGAAATAGATCTGTTTGGACAGTTTAAGGGTTAAGGACGAAAACTGGGGTGCCACTGTATTAAAATAACATGCCTGCCCATATACAATAACAAATGTTATTAAAATACTGTGCTTACCTCTCCTTGATTGATGAATGAACCTCGCTTGAGTACATCAATACACCGCTGCAGGTCACAGTCACTGAACACCACTGCTGCATTTTTGCCACCCATCTGCAACATAGTGTCCCCAGGAAATGAGCACCCACCCAATGCACAATACTGCAGTAATTACACAAGTCTCTAGTATGTTCATATTATTACTGTACTGTATACAGTAGGACCCCATATCTGCAGGTCTAGTATCCACTGCAGGTCCTTGGAACGCATCTCCCACAGATACAGGAGTCCTACTGTACTTAATATAACACTAAAGCAAGTTATGCATATAAGAAAACCAAAAATATTAGTAATGTTAAAAGTTAATGTGTGTTATATAGTGTATAATTGTGTGGAATACAGTTAGTATTTTCTATTGTTAGTTTAATATCTTTATTATGCACCCCATACCCATCCTGTGGGCAGTAGTCAAGATATTACCCCATTGATGCTGTAAATTGTCAGTTACTGTTCTCAGAGGTTTTTTAATAAATGATCAATATATTTATTTGGTTTAATGATAAATAAAAATAAAATAAAATTTTATTTCTTTGCTAAGGTTACAATGTGTTTACATTTTATAATTTGATTGGTGCAAAAAAAGCCACTATCATGCCGAGGCATTTCAGGCAGACTAAACCTAATACTTATACAAGTCTAGACAGGTGGAGAGTGGTAGAATACAAATACAGTGGAACCTCTGCTTATGAGTTTAATCCGTTCTATGACCTTGCTCGCATCTGGATTTGCTCATTTGTAGTCAATTTTCTTCATTTAAATTAAATGAAATGGAATTAATCTGTCCCAGTGGAATTCCAGGCACGACAAAATACTTTAATAATACTTAATACATACTTTAATAATTCCCTAATATCAACTCTACGGCTTATTTATCTATCACAATTCATCTAATATGACATACCAAACAATATTAATAACATAGAAACATGATATATACACTAGAATGAAAGTCATTAGATATTTGAGCAGTGGAAGTGGAGGTGGTGGCACAACGACCATTGTTAACCCTTTGACTGTCGCGGCCGTATATATACGTTTACGAGGTACCGTGTTTGACGTACATATACTCATAAATTCTAGCGGCTTCAAATCAGGCAGGAGAAAGCTGGTAGGCCCACATGTGAGAGAATGGGTCTGTGTGGTCAGTGTCCACCATACAAAAAAAATTCTGGAGCACGCAGTGCATAATGAGAAAAAAAAAAACTCCGTTTTTTTTAATTAAAATGCCGACTTTGTGGTCTATTTTCGTATAGTATTTGTGGTTGTATTCTCGTTTTCTTGGTCTCATTTGATAGAATGGAAACTATTTTATAGAAATAGAAGTGATTTTGATTAATTTTACTATAAAAAGAACTTGGAAATGGAGCACAAAGTACGGGAAATGTTTGATTTTTGCCGATGTTCAAAAGTAAACAAATGATGTCATTGTCCAATAAATGTCCAAATAGCCATTCTAATATGCAGTCATGAATGGGTTGATGTAATTTTACAATTATTACAGTATTGCAGTAGTCTGCATAACAGTAAATCTTCTATTTTTTTTGTTTGAATAAAATTTCAAAATAAAAAGCAAGAGTAATATCACAGGGGCCTGGAGACATGACTGATGAACAAAGAAAATGTTATTTTAGAGCCAGGAATGTCTGCATTGTTCATTCTGGTCCTTATTTTGAAATTGTCATATTTTTTAATTTTCGTGAAATTGGCCAAATTGCAAATTTCTGACCATGTTATTAGGTAGTTGAAATCGGTAAATGGGCAGTTTCTTGTACTCAATTGATGGAAAAAATGGAGTTCTGAAGAAATAGCTATGAGTTTGGTTGACTGGAATAATGGAATTAGCCGAAAATAGGGCTCAAAGTGGGCGAAATCGCCAATTTGTAAATATCTCCGAGGTCGCTAACTTCAAGAGAGCGTAATTCCGTCAGTTTTCCATCAAATTTCGTTTTTTTGGTGTCTTTACAATCGGGAAAAGATTCTCTATCATTTCATAAGAAAAAATAATTTTTTTTTTTTTAAATTTTGTGACACCAGGAGACACCTCAGGATTGGGGGTTGCGACAGTCAAAGGGTTAAGAACATAAGAAAGAAGGAACACTGCAACAGGCCTAAGTCTTCTACTGGCTTATGCCAATGCCCCAACCTAGTCAGGTCAGGTCACATTCACTTAACCCTTTCAGGGTCCAAGGCCCAAATCTGGAGTCACGCACCAGTGTCCAAGAATTTTCAAAAAAAAAATTTATTTTTTCTTAGGAAATCGTAGAGAATCTTTTTGTGAAGGTAATAAAACAAAAAGTACGAAATTTGGTGGAAAATTGACGAAATTATGCTCTCGCGAATTTTGATGTGTCAGCGATATTTACGAATTGGCGATTTTGCCGACTTTGACTCCCATTTTAGGCCAATTACATTATTCCAATCAACCAAATTCTTAGCTATTTCACTAGTATTACTTCTATTCTATCGATTGAGCACAAGAAATCGCCAAGTCAACTGTTTCAACTACAAAATAAAGTGATCGGAAATTGTTAATTTGGCCAATTTAACACAAAGTTCAAAATATTCCAATTTCAAAATAGGGTCCAGAATGAACAATGTAGGCATTCCTGGCACTAAACTAACATTTCCTCTGTTCATTAGTTATGTTTTGAGGCTTTACAAATAAATTCCATTTTGATTTTTTATTCACATAATGAATTTTTATTCACACCAAAAAATAGAAGATTTACTGTTATGCAATACTGTAATAATTGTATAAATATCATCACCATATTTGTGAATGTATATTAGACCCACCAGCTGATGTGTATTAGACGTGTGAGGTCGTTTGTTTACTCTTGAATATCGGCAAAAATTTAACATTTCCGCTACTTTGAGCTCAGTTTCAAGCCATTTCCAGTGCTAAAACCAATCAAAATCATCTCTATTTCTGTAATATGTCTTCCATTCTATCGAATGAGACCAAGAAATCGCAAAATACAACTATAAAAAACACATGAAAAAACACTGCAAAGTTGCTGTTTTAATCGAAAAATCATGATTTCATTTTTTTTCTCTCATTATACACACTGTGCTGCAGGATCTGTTTTATGTGGTGCACACATACCACATAGATGTATTCTCTCATATCTAGGCCCAAATGTAAAACTCACAGTTTATCAGAGTGAGCTGAGCTCATGGCGTAGATCTACGGTTTGGACCCTGAACGTAAAGCCGTAGATCTACGGGACGGACCCTGAAAGGGTTAAGGAAGGAGCATGGCATCTGACCTAGTAGCACAAGCTAGTTTCGTAAGGAAAACAATAATAATAATAATATGTAATAAATAATAATATGTAATAAATAATAATATATAATAAATAATAATATAGCATTTACCTTGGAGAAAAGATGCTGGTGAAGGTTGATGAGGTAGAAGATACTGGGCACAGCGGCGTATGCTGTCAGGAGTTCATTTTGTTTCGTCCTTTTTCTGTTGCTTAATCGCTTAATTGCTACACTCTTAATGGTACACTCTTAACCCTTTGACTGTTTTGGTTTTATATATACATATTATGAGTCGATGTTTCCGACGTATTAATACACGTAAATTCTAGGGGCTTCAAATCAAGTGGGAGAAAGTTGATAAGCCTACATGTGAGAGAATGGGTCTGCGTGATGGGTGTGCGCAGTATGAAAAAAATCAGGGACTCGGTAGTACATTGTGCGACCGCCATCTTAGTAGTCCTTGTTCACGAAGCCTTGTGGTAAGAAGTACCTTACTCCTCGCTGAATTGGAGGTCTTCTGTACCAATGTGATAGTTCTAACAGTGATGGAAGTGCCAGTGAAAGTGAATTCCATGGTTTTCAGGAAGGCGTGACTGAAAGCAGTGCCCTGGATAACATAATTAGTGATGAAAACAAAGATGACCCACAACCTTCCATCTCTGGTGCTGGGCAGTCTCATTCATGTTCACCTGTACCAGGACGAAAAAGGAAACTATTTCCCCATGTACAGGACTTGGATGTGTGCAGTAAAAGTGATAGTGATAGTGATTTCCAAGTTATTGAAAGCAGCTAGAGTTGCGACAGTGAGGAGGAGTATTCTCCAGTGAAGAGCCAGTATGTACGACACAGCATGCGTTCTGGTAGTGTGCCATATGCCATTCCAAGGAAAAGGAATAAATCTTGGAGTACATCCTGTAGCCCTACACCACAAACTGAGAGTGAAGATGACAATGATGTTATTACAATTGGGATGCATAATGTGAGTGGGGCAGCAGGTGGTGGTGGTGTTGGCAGTGGCATGAGTCATGTGGCACCAGTAGCAGGCCATGCTGCTAACTCAGCAAAGCCACAACCAGCCTCAACCACCCCCACACTCCCACAACCTGCACATCCACAACCTCCACAACCACAACCACATTTTGTTGCAACCCCTGAATGGGTTACAATGTATATGTATATTACCTTCTCATGTAATTTTACATTGCTTATATTTGTGATAATAGCTAAATCGTGAATATATTGCTTTATATTATTATTTGTCTTAGTTACTTTTGTTAGGTAGGATGCAACATATTTTGTGCTCAGTTCAAGTCTTGATTGTCTAACTAGTGTAATTATCGCTCTTTGCTCGTTACTCTGCCAGCTTCTCGTTGCTGAGCTAAAGCTGTCCATGGAGCTATCACATGAGCAGGGGGGAGGGTGGGTGATCACACCTCGCCTGAAGTATTCAGTCTGGTCTAGACTCGCTTGGTGGTTGGATGTATTCTATACAAGACAAGCCTAAATCTCCCTTATTGGCCCTTGTTGGAAGATCGTCTCTTGTCTCATTATTCTTGTGAGTTCTGGAGACTCTGTTCACAAAACATTGCATAGACTTAGTGATTTTCGACGTTGTACTGAAGTTGTGTGTCTCTTAGACACTCTGAGCAACTCAGGTCCTGAGCTGTAGCTTCTGACCTAATTTGTACTGGTATCTGTGTATTATCACAGTCGGGGATTTTCTTATGCTGAACTTAGATTCAGTAGTATGGGAGTTTTGTGACTTTTGTGGAGGATCTGCTGATGGTCCCTACTAGCTGTCGTTATATTATTTATCTCCTTGTTCCTGATTCTGTGTCGCAGTTGCTTGTTATATTGCTATTGGACTTAGCATTCATTTTATTGTTCAAGCAAACTGTTCTGATTGCCAGTTGGTCAAGAAGTTAGTTTATGAGAGAACTTTGTCAGTCACTTATTTAAGTCTAGTCGAGTCTTGAGACTTAGCGAACTACTTAGAGCACTTACGCATACACAGAAACTTGTAAATATTTGTAATATCTTATTAAGTGTTAATGTACCAGACGGTACTTAAGAATTATAACTGTGATATGTGCTTTCAGCACAATAATATTGTACACGAGAGAAGTGATTAATATTATTTTGATTACTGTGATTAATTTAATTTGATATACGCCTAGACAACTTAATAAATTTATTAAATTTTAATTTCTCTAGTTAGTAGCCAACCAGTTGTAATCCTGAAGCACTAATAATTCATACTGAATTCTAATGGATAATTGGACAAGGATACTGACTAATTGTTACGAAAACCCAGTAACAGGCTGGATGCTAGAAGGGCAGTCCTTTCTAGTATTCACTGGAGATCTCTAAGCCTGGTCACAGACCGGGCCGCAGGGGCGTTGACCCCCGGAACTCTCTCCAGGTAAACTCCAGGTAAGCTTTTAGAATCGCGTTTTTTGCAACAAATGGGGGCCTGTCCGGGATGCTCTTGATCCAAGGTATTGGAGAAATTGTCCAGTTTGACATATTAGTAACTCTATACTCAAACACTTTGAGTACTTTCCTAATATGAAGACTTTGAGTTTTGTCTTGTACAACATACTAGGTGGATGTATGTACTTGACAGAGGCTCTTGATCCAAGGAGATGGAAATACTGTTTATGAGCTCTGGCTCTAAGACAACCAACACTAAAATTCCTATTAGGATTATAGTTTCCCATAATCACTCTCTCGTAGTACACTTATTTTCGTGGTGTATGCCGAAGTGAAACAGTTAATTGATACTCTGACTTTGTCTGAGTTGAGTACATTAAAACTTCAGACGTGTTGGCGAGTAGCCAAATACCTCGGTGTGATGTATAACAGGAATTACACCGCAGAAACTGTCAGAGCGTTAATTAAAGATATATTGTTTCCTGCTCAGACAGAGATGTCTGATTATGATTCAGATTCAGAAAGCCTAGTGTCACAATTAGAAAGTATAACTCTATTTGATGACATAGAAGAAAGAGCAACTAAGGCAGAAATGAGCCTAGTGTAGCTCAGTTCTCGCTCACGCCTTCCCTCCTAACTGTTAGTATGACGCAGCCTCATACTAGTACCATGTATGCTACACCTGTATCTACTTATCCTAGACCAGATCTAGACTCTCTAGGGACGGCTGGACTAGGTCCTATATCTCAGGAACAGTTTGAGAGGTTTGAACGCCTCATTATGTTGCAGACTGCACAGAGGAAATTGAACGAAGAAGATTTCCAGAGAGAAAATATTCGTCTCGGAAGACAACAGACTGATAGATCACAGGACACATTTAATGTGCAGAAAGCTGCATCCATGGTTCCTAAGTTTTTTGAGAGTGACTTAGACACCTATTTTGATGTGTTTGAGAACCAGGAACATGCTATGAACTGGCCACGTAAGCACTGGGCTACCTTGTTGCACACAGCTTTGACAGGAAGACCTCAAACTTGTACTGCTATTTTACCATTTGCCAAGTACATTAGTTATGATGCTGTCCAACAAACTATTCTAGAGACATATAACTTGTTGCCTGTAAGTTATCAACGTGCATTTCGTACATTACAACGACCGCAAGATTAAACTTGTGTAGTTTGCTCGTGAGAAAAAAGTTGCATTTGAGAGGTGGTGTAGGTCTTCCAAGAGTAACAACTACAACAGCCTTGTTCAGTTGTTACTACACGAAGAGTTTAGCAACTGTATGTCTGCTGACATACAAGAATATCTGATCGATTATACTACCTCAGATATTCTGGAAACTGCAGCATTAGCAGACAATTACGAGATTTCTCACAAACTTGCACGTACTAAAACACAGAGAAACAAGGTAACAAAATATTGTCCTAGAAGTTGGCAACCTAAATCAGCTGCTCATTGCCGGCCTGATGTACCTGCTACTGTAACTTCTCGTACCTTTACCAGGAAAACTCACAATCCTGAATCTGTCTCTGTGGCTAGACAGAAATCTGATATCGAGAAGAAGAAAGTTAAATGTACCTATTGTAACTGAAAAGGACATGCTAGAGAGTATTGCTATAAGTTAGAAAGAGATACGAGAGACAGTCGTGCGGCTGGTGCCCCCACACAAGTCGTATCCTCTTCCGAGCAACAAAGGCACCAAAATCCTAGTAATACCTCTGATCCTACTGTTTTAGATATTACTACTCAGGATAGACAACTAGCGTCAGAAAGTGTATCTGACGAAAAGATTCGTTCAGTGATGAGTCCTTAATTTTCGAGAGGTAAAGTAGGATCTGGCGAATCACATCTAACTGAGATAATTACTTTCAGAGACACTGGCAGTTATCTCACGTTATTAAGAGAAGATGTACTACCCATAACTGATGATACCTAATGCAAGATAGATGTATTGTTAGAAGCCTATGGAGGGGCTGTTATAAAAGTACCTCTGCACAAAGTTTACATTGAAACAAGCTATTATACTGGTTATATTTCAGTGGGTATATCCAGTGGTGTATTTCCTATCAGGTCAGTGGACTTGTTGATAGGGAACGATATCTTTCATGCTGGTATATGTAAAGAACCACTTGTGATTGATAACAACACTGATGATAATCATGCCATTGAAGCTTGTAGAGAGAAGCCTATTTTATTTCCTCTCAGCGCAATTACTAGAGCTACCTGGAGTTTACCTGGAGAGAGTTTCGGGGGTCAACGCCCCCGCGGCCCGGTCTGTGACCAGGCCTCCTGGTGGATCAGCGCCTGATCAACCAGGCTGTTGCTGCTGGCTGCACGCAAACCAACGTACGAGCCACAGCCCGGCTGATCAGGAACTGACTTTAGGTGCTTGTCCAGTGCCAGCTTGAAGACTGCCAGGGGTCTGTTGGTAATCCCCCTTATGTGTGCTGGGAGGCAGTTGAACAGTCTCGGGCCCCTGACACTTATTGTATGGTCTCTTAACGTGCTAGTGACACCCCTACTTTTCATTGGGGGGATGGTGCATCGTCTGCCAAGTCTTTTGCTTTCGTAGTGAGTGATTTTCGTGTGCAAGTTCGGTACTAGTCCCTCTAGGATTTTCCAGGTGTATATAATCATGTATCTCTCCCTCCTGCGTTCCAGGGAATACAGGTTTAGAAACCTCAAGCGCTCCCAGTAATTGAGGTGTTTTATCTCTGTTATGCGCGCCGTGAAAGTTCTCTGTACATTTTCTAGGTCGGCAATTTCACCTGCCTTGAAAGGTGCTGTTAGTGTGCAGCAATATTCCAGCCTAGATAGAACAAGTGACCTGAAGAGTGTCATCATGGGCTTGGCCTCCCTAGTTTTGAAGGTTCTCATTATCCATCCTGTCATTTTTCTAGCAGATGCGATTGATACAATGTTATGGTCCTTGAAGGTGAGATCCTCCGACATAATCACTCCCAGGTCTTTGACGTTGGTGTTTCGCTCTATTTTGTGGCCAGAATTTGTTTTGTACTCTGATGAAGATTTAATTTCCTCATGTTTACCATATCTGAGTAATTGAAATTTCTCATCGTTGAACTTCATATTGTTTTCTGCAGCCCACTGAAAGATTTGGTTGATGTCCGCCTGGAGCCTTGCAGTGTCTGCAATGGAAGACACTGTCATGCAGATTCGGGTGTCATCTGCAAAGGAAGACACGGTGCTGTGGCTGACATCCTTGTCTATGTCGGATATGAGGATGAGGAACAAGATGGGAGCTAGTACTGTGCCTTGTGGAACAGAGCTTTTCACCGTAGCTGCCTCGGACTTTACTCTGTTGACGACTACTCTCTGTGTTCTGTTAGTGAGGAAATTATAGATCCATCGACCGACTTTTCCTGTTATTCCTCTAGCGCGCATTTTGTGCGCTATTACGCCATGGTCACACTTGTCGAAGGCTTTTGCAAAGTCTGTATATATTACATCTGCATTCTTTTTGTCTTCTAGTGCATTTAGGACCTTGTCGTAGTGATCCAGTAGTTGAGACAGACAGGAGCGACCTGTTCTAAACCCATGTTGCCCTGGGTTGTGTAACTGATGGGTTTCTAGATGGGTGGTGATCTTGCTTCTTAGGACCCTTTCAAAGATTTTTATGATATGGGATGTTAGTGCTATTGGTCTGTAGTTCTTTGCTGTTGCTTTACTGCCCCCTTTGTGGAGTGGGGCTATGTCTGTTGTTTTTAGTAACTGAGGGACGACCCCCGTGTCCATGCTCCCTCTCCATAGGATGGAAAAGGCTCGTGATAGGGGCTTCTTGCAGTTCTTGATGAACACAGAGTTCCATGAGTCTGGCCCTGGGGCAGAGTGCATGGGCATGTCATTTATCGCCTGTTCGAAGTCATTTGGCGTCAGGATAACATCGGATAGGCTTGTGTTAATCAAATTTTGTGGCTCTCTCATAAAAAATTCATTTTGATCTTCGACTCTCAGTCTGGTTAGCGGCTTGCTAAAAACTGAGTCATATTGGGACTTGAGTAGCTCACTCATTTCCTTGCTGTCATCTGTGTAGGACCCATCTTGTTTAAGTAGGGGCCCAATACTGGACGTTGTTCTCGATTTTGATTTGGCATAGGAGAAGAAATACTTTGGGTTTCTTTCGATTTCATTTATGGCTTTTAGTTCTTCCCGCGATTCCTGACTCCTAAAGGATTCTTTTAGCTTAAGTTCGGTGTACTGATGGAGAAAAATACATGTAAGTTGTCAGCTGATAGTGTTTCCGCCACAGTCAAGCATCTCGTAGTGTTACCAGTTACATTTCGTGAACAAACCATTGATTTTGCTCACAATAGTCCCATTGGAGGACATTTGGGTGTCAAGAAGACACTCGGTAAACTGGCAAAACATTTTACTTGGCCTAAAATGAAGGAAACAGTAGCTGATCATGTGCGACGTTGCCACGTGTGTCAAGTGACAGGCAAGCCAGCACACACACCTCCACCTACACCTCTCACTATGTTCACTAGTAGCAAAGTTCAGTTCATCTGGACTAGTGATTGTTCAGATTTGTTCAAAAGGTTGAAGCATCTGCTTTCCTCTGTTCTTGTGAAGAGTCCTAATTTCAATCTTCCCTATTTACATATAGAGGCAAGTGGTTATGCAGTGGGTTTTGTGCTGCTCCAACAGTCAACATCCACTGATATTCTCCATCCTATATGTTACTATTCATCTAAGCTTATACACCAGAAAAATTATGCCACTATTGAGAAAGAGGCTCTAGCTCTTGTGGTGTCCTTTGAACATTTTGACGTGTATTTGGGCACTTCCCCATTTAAAATTAACGTAATTTTATGCCCAAATACCTTTTGTTACTTGCTATGTCAAATTCAGTAGAGTAACTTAATCCCTCCAGCCCATATTAACTATATATACTCATGTCTAATTAATCTATTTATATATTCACAGTAGTAATGATATGTGTGTGGGAGGAGACAGAAGCTGAGTGATGAGTTTGTAGTGTGGTGTGGGCGATGTACTGCGTGACGGAACACTGTCCTGCCGCAGACCCCCCCCTCACTACACACCCTAAGCTGTTTCATACTCAGATGTCCATACTGCATAGCATTCCACAACCACTACTTAAGAGTGGAATGCTGTCTCCTGTCTATCTCACAAGACTATTTTTCATATGCAGTCTTCACTATCATCGAGCCTCAATGTGTCATGCTTGTCTACGCTATCCTTTCTCTACACTGATGTACATAACCACGAGTATGCAGAGATATGATACTGTGTACTGCCCTAGTACTAGGGGCATAACTTAGTGATATAGACACTGTGAAATTATAGAAGTGCTTGGCACAAGAGTGACTCTGATTAATGTTTATATTAAATTGTGTTAGTAAAGTAACCTGAGTAATCAGTAATAATGTGAAAGACATTAACGCAACTCCTAGTGCGACCGTTTGTCATGTTGGGAGGTGTTGCAACCCCTGAATGGGTTACAATGTATATGTATATTACCTTTTCATGTAATTTTATATTGCTTATATTTGCGATAATAGCTAAATCGTGAATATATTGCTTTATATTATTATTTGTCTTAGTTACTTTTGTTAGGTAGGATGTAACATATTATGTGCTCAGTTCAAGTCTTGATTGTCTAACTAGTGTAATTATCGCTCTTTGTTCGTTACTCTGCCGGCTTCTCGTTGCTGAGCTGCAGCTGTCCACGGAGCTATCACGTGATCGGGGGGGGGGAGGGTGATCACATCTCACCTGAAGTATTCAGTCTGGTCTAGACTCGCTTGGTGGTTGGATGTATTCTATACAAGACGAGCCTAAATCTCCCTTATTGGCCCTTGTTGGAAGATCGTCTCTTGTCTCATTATTCTTGTTAGTTCTGGAGACTGTTCACAGAACATTGTATAGACTTAGTGATTTTCGACGTTGTACTGAAGTTGTGTGTCTCTTAGACATTCTGAGCAACTCAGGTCCTGAGCTGTAGCTTCTGACCTAACTTGTATTGGTATCTGTGTATTATCACAGTCGAGGATTTTCTTATGCTGAACTTAGATTCAGTAGTATGGGAGTTTTGTGACTTTTGTGGAGGATCTGCTGATGGTCCCTACTAGCTGTCGTTATATTATCTTCTTGTTCCTGATTCTGTGTCGCAGTTGCTTGTTACATTGCTATTGGACTTAGCATTCATTTTATTGTTCAAGCAGACTGTTCTGATTGCCAGTTGGTCAAGAAGTTAGTTTGAGAGAACTTTGTCAGTCACTTATTTAAGTTTAGTCGAGTCTTGAGACTTAGCGAACTACTTAGAGCACTTACGCATACACAGAAACTTACTTGTAAATATTTGTAATATCTTATTGTGTTAATGTACCAGACAGTACTTAAGAATTATAACTGTGATATGTGCTTTCAGCACAATAATATTGTACACGAGAGAAGTGATTAATATTATTTTGATTACTGTGATTAATTTAATTTGATATACGCCTAGACAACTTAATAAATTTATTAAATTTTAATTTCTCTAGTTAGTAGCCTACCAGTTGTAATCCTGAAGCACTAATAATTCATACTGAATTCTAATGGATAATTGGACAAGGATACTGACTAATTGTTACGAAAACCCAGTAACAGGCTGGATGCTAGAAGGGCAGTCCTTTCTAGTATTCACTGGAGATCTCTAAGCTTTTAGAATCGCATTTTTTGTAACACCTTTCAATATCAAGCACCCACCAGAAGACTGCATCTGGGATTGGCAGCAAGGTGCCAATTTAGTTCCCAATCCGCATGACTTTGATGAAACACAAAGTGGAACAATGCCACTGAACTAGAATGCTCTCAGTTATTCTTCGATGAACCCCTGATGGAAATTATTGTCAGTGAAAGCAACACATACTATGAGTACACCATGGCAAACACAATTCTTTCACCAAGGTCACGGCTACACCAGTGGAAGGACACAACTGTGGCAGAGATGTACCCGTTCTCTCCCACAATAATGCTTATGCCACATGTGTATAAGCACACACTCACCACATACTGTTCAATGGAACGCCTGATTTCAACTCCAGGTTTTAGTGATATTGTACCATTGAATCGATTTTTGCTACTGTTACGTATGCTACATTTCTCAGACAAAACAAGATCTGACAGAAACGACAGGTTATACAAGATCAGGAATGTGTTTATATACCTGAAACAAAAGTGCTGTATGTATTTTTATCCTTCACGAAGCTTGTTATTGATGAGCCTTTGATTTTCTTCCAAGGCAGACTGTTGTTCAAACATTATATACCAAGCAAGAGGAAACACTTTGGTATAAAGTTATTTGTACTGTGTGATTGCAAAAGTGGTCTGGTTTTGGATATAATTGTGTACACTGGCAGTAATACATTGAGAGATACCAGGAAGTTATTGGGTATCTCTGATGATGTGGTTAAAATAATGATGAAACCATATCTTGGTAAGGGGCATATATTATATACTGATAACTGGTACACAAGCCATTTACTCAATGATTTCTTGCGAGTGAACATGACAGACGTGTGTGGCAGAGTTCATGGAAATTGTAAGCATATGCCTAGGTTCGACGCAGGCACTCGTAGAGTTGAGGTGCAGGTGTTTGCTGCCAGTGACATCATGGCATTTCGGTGGTATGACAAATGTGATGTCATATTGTTGACATCAGTTCATTGAAATGGAATGGCAGACAGTGGCAGGCAGAACAGAGAGACCAATGAACCCATTCTAAAACCTGCAGCTGTGATAGACTACAACCTCAATATGTGCTTAGTGGACAAATGTGACATGCAGATTGGGTTTGCTGATTGTGCTTGCAAGAGTTGTAAGTGGTACATAAAACTTTTTTTCCATCTTCTTGACACTTCCATGCTGAATGCTTATAACATGTACAAGTTGAAGACCAACAACAAACCAAAATATGGTGAATTTTTTTTGTCAGTCATCAGACAAATAATATTCAAGTACCAAGGAACAACACCTGCAATAGACCAGTGCCCACGAAATTACCAACACATGCCCTCTTGTCTAAGGCCTGGTGATCACTACCCCATACAGTTTCCTACTACTTTCAAGTGCTCAGAAGAGGTGTTTTGTCTGTGCACATACCACAAAATGCCCACAAAAATGCAGACACTCATTTTATGTGTGAGGAGTGTAAAACTCCACTGTGCATAACACAGAGTTTCAAAGACTTCCACAAGCTGCAGCAGTTCTAGGAAAGTGTTCAGTGACTGTACATTTGTATATATATTATAGAACAATAGTAATAAATAATTTTCTGTATTGTTGGTTTGTGTAAACAAGTTTTGTAAACAATATAATAATGATAATGTTTTTTGGTAAGAAAAAATAATTTTTTTTTAATATTTTTTAACATAGAATGATAGTTTCAAAAATGGGCTTGCAACAGTCAAAGTGTTAATGCTACACTGTTAATGCTACACTCTTAGTTTTTATTTATCAATGATGTCCTGATTTAATTCCATGGAAATCTTCCTCTTTTTCTTCTCAGCATTGTCCTTTGCACTTGCTTTCTTAGGACCCATGGTTAGAAACAAGAAATTCTGCAAAATAACTGCGCTAAATGTACGGATATTACGAGAAGTATCTCCATTGCCAGTTGAAGCACACGCAGATTGTTTTCATACACGTAATGCCATCTTGTGGTGGTGTTCTCAAACTCACTTATACGTAGTATTATTATAGTATTATTTATTAGTAGTAGTACACATGTACACATGTGATTGGTGGAATGATGAAGTAAAGGGTGTGATAAAAGAGAAAAAGGTAGCTTATGAGAGGTTTTTACAAAGCAAAAGTGTTATAAGAAGAGCAGAGTACGTATATGGAGAGTAAAAGAAAGGTGAAGAGAGTGGTGAGAGAGTGCAAAAGGAGAGCAGATGATAGTGGGAGAGGCACTGTCAAGAAATTTTAATGAAAATAAGAAAAAATTTTGGAGTGAGTTAAACAAGTTAAGAAAGCCTAGGGAAAGTATGGATTTGTCAGTTAAAAACAGAGTAGGGGAGTTAGTAGATGGGGAGAGGGAGGTATTAGGTAGATGGCGAGAATATTTTGAGGAACTTTTAAATGTTGAGGAAGAAAGGGAGGTGGTAATTTCATGCACTGGCCAGGGAGGTATACCATCTTTTAGGAGTGAAGAAGAGCAGAACGTAAGTGTGGGGGAGGTACGTGAGGCATTACGTAGAATGAAAGGGGGTAAAGCAGCTGGAACTGATGGGATCATGACAGAAATGTTAAAAGCATGGGGGGATATAGTGTTGGAGTGGTTGGTACTTTTGTTTAATAAATGTATGAAAGAGGGAAAGGTACCTAGGGATTGGCGGAGAGCATGTATAGTCCCATTATATAAAGGGAAAGGGGACAAAAGAGATTATAAAAATTATAGAGGAATAAGTTTACTGAGTATACCAGGAAAAGTGTACGGTAGGGCTATAATTGAAAGAATTAGAGGTAAGACAGAATGTAGGATTGCGGATGAGCAAGGAGGGTTCAGAGTGGGTAGGGGATGTGTAGATCAAGTGTTTACATTGAAGCATATATGTAAACAGTATTTAGATAAAGGTAGGGAAGTTTTTATTGCATTTATGGATTTAGAAAAGGCATATGATAAAGTGGATACAGGAGCAATGTGGCAGATGTTGCAAGTATATGGAATAGGTGGTAAGTTACTAAATGCTGTAAAGAGTTTTTATGAGGATAGTGAGGCTCAGGTTAGGGTGTGTAGAAGAGAGGGAGAATACTTCCCGGTAAAAGTATGTCTTAGACAGGGATGTGTAATGTCTCCATGGTTGTTCAATATATTTATAGATGGGGTTGTAAAAGAAGTAAATGCTAGGGTGTTCGGGAGAGGGGTGGGATTAAATTATGGGGAATCAAATTCAAAATGGGAATTGACACAGTTACTTTTTGCTGATGATACTGTGCTTATGGGAGATTCTAAAGAAAAATTGCAAAGGTTAGTGGATCAGTTTGGGAATGTGTGTAAAGGTAGAAAGTTGAAAGTGAACATAGAAAAGAGTAAGGTGATGAGGGTATCAAATGATTTAGATAAAGAAAAATTGGATATCAAATTGGAGAGGAGGAGTATGGAAGAAGTAAATGTTTTCAGATACTTGGGAGTTGACGTGTCGGCGGATGGATTTATGAAGGATGAGGTTAATCATAGAATTGATGAGGGAAAAAGGGTGAGTGGTGCATTGAGGTATATGTGGAGTCAAAAAACATTATCTATGGAGGCAAAGAAGGGAATGTATGAAAGTATAGTAGTACCAACACTCTTATATGGATGTGAAGCTTGGGTTTTAAATGCAGCAGCGAGGAGACGGTTGGAGGCAGTGGAGATGTCCTGTCTAAGGGCAATGTGCAGTGTAAATATTATGCAGAAAATTTGGAGTGTGGAAATTAGGAAAAGGTGTGGAGCTAATAAAAGCATTAATAAGAGGGCAGAAGAGGGGTTGTTGAGGTGGTTTGGTCATTTAGAGAGAATGGATCAAAGTAGAATGACATGGAAAGCATATAAATCTATAGGGGAAGGAATCCTTGAAAGGGTTGGAGAGGGGGTAAAGGAGGTTTTGTGGGCGAGGGGCTTGGACTTCCAGCAAGCGTGCGTGAGCGTGTTAGATAGGAGTGGATGGAGACGAATGGTACTTGGGACCTGACGATCTGTTGGAGTGTGAGCAGGGTAATATTTAGTGAAGGGATTCAGGGAAACCGGTTATTTTCATATAGTCGGACTTGAGTCCTGGAAATGGGAAGTACAATGCCCACACTTTAAAGGAGGGGTTTGGGATATTGGCAGTTTGGAGGGATATGTTGTGTATCTTTATACGTACATGTATATGCTTCTAAACTGTCGTATTCTGAGCAGCTCTGCAAAAACAGTGATAATGTGTGAGTGTGGTGAAAGTGTTGAATGATGATGAAAGCATTTTCTTTTTGGGGATTTTCTTTCTTTTTTGAGTCACCCTGCCTCGGTGGGAGATGGCCGACTTGTTGGAAAAAAAAAATGTATTATAATAATTTATATTATATTACATATATTATTATATAATTATTATATTAAACTTATTATTATTATTACAGTGGTACCTCGGGATACAAATAGCTCAAAACTCGAACAATTATGTAAGTGTATTTATGTAAATGCTTTTGTAAGTGTATTTTTGGGGGTCTGAAATGGATTAATTTAATTTACAATACTCCTTAAGGGAACAAATTCGTTCGGTATCTGCACTCAGTCTTCTGGAACGAAATAAATTCGTATCCCGAGGTACCACTGTATTATTATTATTATTATTATAATAATACTCTTGCTAACCATTTGGAATTTTTATTCACACAAAAAATAGAAGATTTACTGTTATGCAGACTACTGCATTATTGCAATAATTGTATAAATAATGTCAACCCATTCATGACTGCATATTTGGAATGGCCACTTGTACAGATATTGTTTACTCTTGAACATTGGCAAAAATTGAATATTTCTGCTACTTTGAGCTCAATTTCAAAGGTACTTTTCTTCAAAAATCAATCAAAATCATATCTATTGCTGTAACATATCTTCCGTTCTATGAAATGAAAAAAAAAAAAAATAATGCTGCTGCTAATGCTAATGCTAATGATGCTGCTAATGCTAATGCTGCTGCTGGTAATGGTAATGATGCTAATGCTCCTCCTCCTCCTCTCCCTCTCTTTCATGTGCGGGTTATTTGTGTATAAGAACAAGAACCCCTCACCAGCGTCAAGGAACCTCCCTTGAGGCCCACTCGCATCTGGAAATTTTGCACGCGTCTGGAAGCAAAAAACTGACCGAGCGATTGCTTGTATCTGGAAAAACTCGCATGAGGTTCCACTGTATTCAATATTTTACTTTATTATTATTATGAAGTAGTACAATTTATGACACAAACATACACTTTTAAGTTTGCAATTAAGTTTATTATTAATATGAGGTAGTACAATTAGTACATATTACCAAATACAGTGGACCCCCGGTTTGCAATATTATTTCATTCTAAAAGTATGTTCAGGTGCCAGTACTGAACGAATTTGTTCCCATAAGGTATATTGTGAATTAGATTAGTCAATTTCAGACCCCTAAACATACACGTACAAATGCACTTACATAAATACACTTACATAATTGGTCGCATTGGGAGCTGATCGTAAAGCGGGGGTCCACTGTAAAGCATTTTTCTTTCATATACTATTTATGTTTGTTTTATGCATGCAATGTATTATTTTTGTTGTATTACAATTCCTAGTTAAGTCTGCCTGAAAAGCTTTGTATAACTAGACTTTTCCATGTAAGATATAAATAAGGTAGATTAATCTATGTAACAGTAATGTATCTTCTTGGAAAAAATAATAATGGTTTATTATTATTATTATTGTTATTTTTAAAGACATGATGAATTGGACATAATTCTGCAAAAAAACTTAATGAATTCCCTATTGCATCATTCAGCCCAATTAGTGGCGGAGGCTTGATCCTCTGTTTGCTAATCATGACCATTCCTAAAAGCCACATACCCAACTGAATACTCCTCTTCACTCTAGAATCACCTTAGTAAACTGTTAATACGGTATACTCACTTCAAGTGATAATTTTTTGAACATTGGAGCGGCAACTTGAGCAATGTGTCTGCCAGTGACTGTAGAGCCAGTGAATGAGATCAAAGGAACATCAGGATGTGTTACAAGAGCCTCCCCTGCAGTTGGTCCTAGACCAAACACCATGTTCACTACACCAGCTGGGAAATCTGCTCACAACACAAAAGATACATTACAATCACAGCCTAAGACAGTGTTAGAGAAGTTTTTTAACATGGCATACTACACGTACAGCATGTACACTACTGTAATACAGGAAAGATAAAAATACTTCCCATTTCCAGCCATCATCTCAGTCACCACCACAGCCATCATCTAGGTCACCACCTCAGTCACCACCACAGCCATCATCTAGGTCACCTCAGTCACCACCACCACAGCCATCATCTAGATCACCACCTCGGTCACCACCACAGCCATCATCTAGGTCACCACCTCAGCCACTACTACAACCATCATCTCAGCAACCACCACAGCCATCAACTAGGTCACCATATCAAGTCACCACCACAGCCATCATCTCAGGCACCACCACAGTCACCATTTCAGACACCACAACAGTCACCATTTCAGGCACCACCACAGTCATAATCTCAGTCACCAAAACCACATCTACCATAATCACCACTTTAGGTACTTCCTATGGCACCAACACAATCACCACTTTAGGTACTTCCTCAGGCCCCATCACAATCACCACTTCAGTTCACATCTCTGGCCCTGCCACTGCATCATCTCTACAACTACCATCACAAGCTCCACCACTACAACTACCATCCCTGCATTACCACTACAGCTACCATCCCTGCATTACCACTACAGCTACCATCAGACCCTACCACTGCAGCTACCATCACAGACCCCCCCCACTGCAGCTACCATCACAGACCCCACCACTGCAGCTACCATCACAGGCCTTTATACTTATTAAATTTGTATGGACATGGAAAACCTGCAAGGATCACACATCACCTTAGGAAATTATTGGCAATCAGATTTGATCCAAGGAAGGGGATAGCTCTGATTCCTTGGATCAGTAGCCTTTAACCAGCATCAAGGGACCCCCAAATTGAAGGGCTAAGCCCATGAAACTTGACCTACCAACTTCTTGGAGAATTTTACAGAACATGTAGGCAGTGACAGAGGTCATTTCTGATGGCTTGGCAACAACTGTGTTGCCACACATCAGGGCTGGGGCCAGCTTAAATGTAAGGAGATAGAGTGGTAAGTTCCATGGACTGATTAGGCCAGCCACGCCCATAGGCTCTCTCAGAGTGTAGTTGACAACACCTGCCTCAGGCTGAACATTTGACCTGCATATAAAAACAGTTTATCATACATGTTTTTCTCCATTATAGTATATACATTTAGTCTGAAACTTCATCCATTTGCATTAACATACTAGACTTTTCTACAATTACTAAAAGCATCTTCAAAAAAAGTTATCTTTACTCTTACCTAAATGTATAAATTGTTAGTCTCATAAAAAATGCAATGTTTGTGGTACCTGTTAATACCTAAAGACAGATTTAAGTTCTTCTCCAGTCTGCTCTCTGTGGTAACAGCCGGAGGTTGCAGACTGGTGACTCTTTAAGGCTTGGCTAGTAGTAGTATTAGCAGTAGTGATGAGATAGTAGCAGTAGCACAAGAATAATCAGGGACAGAGCTAGTCGCAACAGTTACAAGTGAATGGGAAACAAGGCAGAGAATGGCAGAAGACAGAACTCGAAGGAGGAGAAAGTAGTAGTAACAGTAGTAGTGAAGTAGTAACAGAAGTAGTAGTGTAGTAATAATAATAGTGGTGTAGTAGTAATGGTGTAGTACTAACAGTAGTAGTAATGTTGTAGTAATAGTAGTGGTAGTGATGTAGTAGTAATAGGGGTGTAGTAGTGATAGTAGTAGTAGAAATAGTAGTGGGGTAGTAGTAGTACTGAAAGTGGAAGAAGTATTAGTATTGAAAGTGGAAGTAGTAGTGGTGGTGCAGGAGTGGTAGTAGCAGTAATGGTGCAGGAGTGGTGGTGGTAGTGGTGCAGGAGTGGTAGTAGAAGTAGTGGTGGTAGTGGTGCAGGAGTGGTAATAGTAGTAATGGTGCAAATGTGGTAGTGGTGGTGGTGCAGGAGTGGCAGTAGTAATGGTGGAAGAGTGGCAGTAGTACTAGTGGTGCAGGAGTGGTAGTAGTGGTGCAGGAGTGGTGGTAGTAGTAGTAGTGGTGCATGAGGGGTAGTAACAGTAATGGTGCAGGAGTGGCAGTAGTAGTAGTGGTGCAGGAGTGGTAGTAGTAGTGGTGCAGGAGTGGTAGTAGTAGTGGTGCAGGAGTGGTAGTAGCAGTAATGGTGCAGGAGTGGTAGTAGTAGTGGTGCAGTAGTGGTAGTAGCAGTAATAGTGCAAGAGTGGCAGTCCTAGTAGTGGTGGTGGTTGTAGTAGTAGTGGTGCAGTAGTAGTAATGGTGCAAATGTGGTAGTGGTGGTGGTGCAAGAGTGGCAGTAGTAGTAGTGGTGCAGGAGTGGTAGTAGCAGTAATGGTGCAGGAGTGGTAGTAGTAGTAGTAGTGGTGCAAGAGTGGTAGTAGCAGTAATGGTGCAAGAGTAGCAGTGCAGGAGTGGCAGTAGTAGTGCAGGATTGGTAGTAGCAGTAATGGTGCAGGAGTGGTAATAGTAGTGGTGCAGTAGTGGTAGTAGCAGTAATGGTGCAAGAGTAGCAGTACTAGTAGTGGTGGGGGTGCAGGAGTGGTAGTACTAGTGGTGCAGGAGTGGTGGTAGCAATAATGGTGCAGGATTGGCAGTAGTAGTAGTGCAGGAGTGGTAGTAGTAATGGTGCAGGAGTGTTAGTAGTAGTGGTGCAGTAGTGGTAGTAGTAGTAATGGTGCAGTAGTGGTAGTAGCAGTAATGGTACAAGAGTGGCAGTCCAAGTAGTGGTGGGGGTGCAGGAGTGGTAGTAGCAATAATGGCACAGGATTGGCAGTAGTAGTGGTGCAGGAGTGGTAGTAGCAGTAATGGTGCATGAGTGGTAGTAATGGTGCAGGATTAGCAGTAGTAGTAATGGTGCAGGAGTGGCAGTAGTGGTAGTGGTGCAGGAGTGGCAGAAGTAGTAGTAGTAGTGGTGCAGGAGTGGTGGTAGTAGTGTTGCAGGAATGGTGGTAGTGGTGCAGGAGTGGTAACAGCAATAATGGTGCAGGAGTGGTAGTAGTAGTAGTGGTGCAGGAGTGGTAGTAGCAGTAATGGTGCAGGAGTGGTAGTAGTAGTGGTGCAGTAGTGGTAGTAGTAGTGGTGCAGTAGTGGTAGTAGCAGTACTAGTAGTGGTGGGGGTGCAGGAGTGGTAGTATTAGTGGTAGTATCAATAATGGTGCAGGATTGGCAGTAGTAGTGGTGCAGAAGTGGTAGTAGAAGTAATGGTGCAGGAGTGGCAGTAGTAGTTGTACTGGTGCAGGAGTGGTAGTAGCAGTAATGGTGCAGGAGTGGTAGTAGTACTAATAGTGCAAGAGTGGTAGTAGTAGTGGTGCAGGAGTGGCAGTAGCAGTAGTGCAGGAGTGGTAGTAGTAATGGTTGTGGTGCAGGAGTGTTAGTAGCAGTAATGATGCAGGAGTGGTAGTAGTACTAATAGAGTAAGTGGTAGTAGTAGTGGTGCAGGAGTGGCAGTAGCAGTAATGGTGCAGGAGCCATAGTAGTAGTGGTGCAGGAGTGGTAGTAGTAGTGGTGGTGCAGTAGTGGTAGTAGCAGTAATGGTGCAAGAGTGGCAGTACTAGTAGTGGTGGGGTGCAGGAGTGGTAGTAGTAGTGGTGCAGGAGTGGTAGTAGCAATAATGGTGCAGGATTGGCAGTAGTAGTGGTGCAGGAGTGGTAGTAGCCATAATGGTGCAGAAGTGGTAGTAGCAGTAATGGTGCAGGAGTGGCAGTAGTAGTTGTACTGGTGCAGGAGTGGTAGTAGCAGTAATGGTGCAAGAGTGGTAGTAATGGTGCAGGATTAGCAGTAGTGGTAATGGTGCAGGAGTGGCAGTAGTAGTAGTGCATGAGTGGTAGTAGTAATGGTGGTGGTGCAGGAGTGGCAGTAGTAGTAGTGGTGGTGGTGCAGGAGTGATAGTAGTACTAATAGTGCAAGAGTGGTAGTAGTAGTAGTGGTGCAGGAGTTGCAGTAGTAGTGGTGCAAGAGTGGCATTAGTAGCGGTGCAGGAGAGGTAGTAGCAGTAATGGTGCAGGAGTTGTAGTGGTAGCAGTGGTGCAGGAATGGCAGCAGTAGGTTTAGTGGTGCAGGAGCGGTAGTAGTAGTGGTGCAGGAGTGGTAGTAGTAGTGCAGGAGTGGCAGTAGTAGTAGAGGTGCAGGAGTGGAGAGCAAAACATTGCCACAATAAATGTCACATTAGTTGCACTTGTGTCCTTTTACTTTACATATTGTCGGTAATTCTACCAACTTTATTGCAGTAGTAGTAGTAGTGGTGCAGGAGTGGTAGTAGTAGTGGTGCAGGAGTGGCAGTAGTAGTAGTAGTGGTGCAGGAGTGGCAGTAGTAGTAGTAGTGGTGCAGGAGTGGCAGTAGTAGTAGTGGTGCAGGAGTGGCAGTAGTAGTAGTAGTAGTGGTGGTGCAGGTGTGGCACTAGTAGTAGTGGTGGTGGTGCAGGAGTGGCAGTAGTAGTAGTGATGCAGTTGTAATGAAGAAATAGTAGTAGTGCGTAAGAATATTAAAACAGAGGAGAACTGCAGGAAAGCTACTGGCCCAGGGACATTGGACTAAAAACCCTGTGGGATAATATCCCCATAGGACAAGCCACCAAGGCAGGAAACAAGAAAGGCAAGCAAAGTACATGAAAGGGGAAGATGTAAGGTGAGGAGGAGGCAAATGTCAGGTCAAGTCAAGAGCGTTTTGAAATTTAGAGCATTAGACAACGTAATGAGAAAAGCAGCTATCAACAGACACAAGCAAGGCATAACATTCATGTTAGGAATGTTGTGTATAAGGGATGCTTTAATAAGGCGGCACCTGTAATGACAAGAAAAAGGGTAGATAGTTTTGGCTAAGCTTGTGCAAGAAAGGTATAAAATACCGACAATATGAAAGTTAAGACACATGTGCAACATCTGGATATCTTTATTGTAGACGTTTTGCCATCCAGTGGCTTTATCAATACAGATTCTAGGACATAATAGGAAGACAGTAGAACTATATACAAAAGATGAGGTAATCAGTCCCTCGGCCTTGGAGTTAGTGTTCACAGCATCGTGGTGGAGGAGAATCTGGAGCAAAGACAAGAAGACTGGCGGTTATATAGGCGTCAGTGGATAGGGACGGGCAGCAGACGAGGGCAAAGTCACTGGTAGGCGGGATTCCCCAGTGGAAGTAGGTCCTTCCCAAAGAGATGGGTTAGTTGCAGCAGCCGTGAAGAAGGTCTTGTAGATGTCCTCTGAACCAAGATTCCATGATGTTGCAGTGTCAACATCACTGCAACATCATGGAATCTTGGTTCAGAGGACATCTACAAGACCTTCTTCACGGCTGCTGCAACTAACCCATCTCTTTGGGAAGGACCTACTTCCACTGGGGAATCCCGCCTACCAGTGACTTTGCCCTCGTCTGCTGCCCGTCCCTATCCACTGACGCCTATATAACCGCCAGTCTTCTTGTCTTTGCTCCAGATTCTCCTCCACCACGATGCTGTGAACACCAACTCCAAGGCCGAGGGACTGATTACCTCATCTTTTGTATATAGTTCTACTGTCTTCCTATTATGTCCTAGAATCTGTATTGATAAAGCCACTGGATGGCGAAACATCTACAATAAAGATATCCAGATGTTGCACATGTGTCTTAACTTTGGCTAAGCTTGATGAACCATGTTCATCACATAGGGATATGGCTTTGCATGGGTGCATTCGTATTTTCCCTGTCAAGGGGAAACTTTGTCAAGTCTAGTGAGTTTTTCCTGGATCTCCACCAATTCAATTCAAAGTTTATTCTCTATAAAGATTACAATGTTGAATTTACAGAATTTGGTTGTTGTGTGGTTTACATGTAGTTAAATAATGATTACAGAGTGTACCACTAGAATGCCTAGCATGGCTAGGCATTTCGGGCAGACTTAGTTTAATTATTTTAAAATATTACAAATTATGAGGTAAGTTGGTATTATGGCTAAGTGACTAAATACTAGTTTGTGAGTTTAGCAATGTGAATGCTTTTGTTTTGGCACAGTACATAGTTTCAGTATTGGAGTATCATAGGATTCATTATTTTAAGATTGAGATTAATATTTCTGTTTATGGTCAAATGGGTGAGTGAGTGTAAGTGTGAACCACCAGGTGGTATTCGTGTAGTTAGTTGATGGGGTTTATCAGGGAGATAAGATGTTTTCTAATGGTAGGTTTGAAGGTGATGAATGTGTCTGCAGTTCTAGAGTTCTCAGGTAGGGTGTTCCAGATTTTAGGGCCTTTGACATACATTGAATTTTTGTAAAGGTTTAGTCGGACATGGGGAATGTCGTAGAGATGTTTGTGTCTGGTGTTATGCCTGTGGGTTCTGTCACAACTATCAAGAAAGCGTTTTAGGTCAAGGTTGATATTGGAGTTTAAGGTCCTGTAGATGTAGATTGCACAGTAGTGAGTGTGGATGTACTGAACAGGGAGTAAGTTTAGATCTGTGAAGAGTGGGGGGGTGTGTTGCCAGGGATGGGATTTAGTGATTATTCTTACTGCAGCTTTTTGTTGGGTTATTATTGGCTTTAGGTGTGTTGCTGTAGTTGATCCCCAAGCACAAATAGCATAGGTGAGGTATGGATAAATAAGTGAGTGGTATAGTGTGAGAAGGGCATTTTGCGGCACGTAGTATCGTATCTTGGAGAGGATCCCAACTGTTTTGGATACTTTTTTGGTTATGTGTTGGATATGGGTGCTGAAATTCAGGTTGTTGTCAAGGTATAGGCCTAGGAATTTGCCCTCATTATGTCTGGTAATTAGAGTGTTGTTGATCTTAATGTTAATTTGTGCATCTCCTGCTCTGCTACCAAACATAATATAGTAGGTTTTGTCAGTGTTAAGCATAAGTTTATTGGCTGTCATCCAAGTCGATATTTTGATCAGCTCCTCGTTAACAATGGTGTTGAGGGTGGCAAGATTAGGGTGAGAGATGACATAAGTCGTGTCGTCAGCAAAGAGAATGGGTTTCAGGTGTTGGGATACGTTTGGAAGATCATTGATGTATATGAGGAAGAGCAGGGGACCAAGGACACTTCCCTGCGGAACTCCAGTATCAAGTGGCCGTATTGTTGATGCTGTGTCTTTAATGGTAATATACTGATACCTATTAGTAAGGTAAGATTTGAAATAAGCAAGCGCATGGCCTCTTATACCGTAATGGTCAAGTTTGTGGAGTAGGATGTCGTGGTCTACTGTGTCAAAAGCTTTTCTTAGGTCAATAAAAATTCCTAGTGGATATTCCTTATTTTCCAATGCTGTGTAAAGCAGATCTAGCATTTTTATGATTGCATCATTAGTGCTTTTATTTTTCCTAAATCCAAATTGGCAGGGGTTGAGTATGTTTTGTGCTGTTATAAATGAATATAGTCTCCTGTGCACGAGTTTCTCAAAGATTTAGGATAGCAATGGTAAGTTTGATATTGGCCTATAGTTGTTTAAGTCTGTAGGGTCACCACCTTTATGTATTGGTGTAACCCTTGCCATCTTGAGTAGTTTCGGGAAGGTGCTAGTTTCTAGTGACTTGTTAAAAAGTAATGAAATAGCATGTGAAAGGATATGGGCCGCTCACTTGTACAGTAATGGTGGGACACTAGACAGATTCCCTGAGTTGTTTTTAAGTGACTTTATAATCTCGGTGACTTCCGAGGGCTCAGTTGGTGCAAGATAGAAGGAATTTGGGAAATTCCCATCTAGGTAGTCCCCGGAATGGGCATTAGTATGTGGGATTTTATTGGCGAGATTAGATCCTATGGTTGAGAAGTCATTTATCTTGTTAGCTGTGTCAGTGGGATGTAGTGGTGTTTCATTAGGTTTAGTTAGGACAATATTCTTGCTTTTTTTCAGTCTGTGGGTCCCTAGAATCTGAGAGAGTGTTTTCCAGGTCTTTTTTATATCTCCTCTAGTGTCTGTGAATCTACTGGAGTAATATAGTTGTTTGGCTTTCTTTATTACTTTGGTGAGAACTGATGAATAGTGTTTAAGAATATCTTTGTGTATTAAGCCCTGTCTATATTGCTTTTCATATTGGTGTTTCTTGTCAATGGATTTCAGAATGGTGCTGGTTAGCCATGGGCAACCAAGCCGTTTGTTTGTGATCTGTTTCGTTTTTATAGGACAATGTTTGTTGTATAGTCTAAGTAATTTGTTAAGAAAAATGTCTGTCCAGTCATCAATACCATTGGCCTTGGAGAATTCTGTAGGCCAGTCAACAATCTCTAGGTCAGTTGTGAACTTCCTTATTGAGGCCTCGTCATGGAGTCTAAATGAGACTTTGTTGTATTCAAGTGGTGGTTTATTAATGTTTGTCAGGAGGAAGGTAGGGTAGTGGTCTGTAGTGCTATCTGTGATTATCCCTGATTTAAGGGGGGCTAGTATATTGGTCCATATGTGGTCTATTATGGTTGCACTTGTCTCAGTGAGCCTGGTTGGTTTAGTTATTGTTGGTATGAGAAGTGTGTTGTTCATATTGTTGATGAAATCAGTTACAGGCTGATCATCTAGTAAGCCAAGGTTGATGTTGAAGTTTCCAGCTAAGAGAAGGTGGTGCTTATTCATTTGTCTGTTTGTTATTAGTGACTTTAATTTCTCACTGAAATTTGGGATGTTTGTGTGAGGTATCCGGTAAATGGCACCGATTGTTATAGGTGTCTTAAGGTTTTTTACAGTAAAATTAGCAAAAATGTATTCCCCATATTCATCACTAAAGCAAGTGGTGCTAATACAAGATAACTGGTTAGAGTAATAGATTGCAATACCACCCCCAACTTGGTTTGGTCTGCAGTTGTGAATTGCTGTGTATCCTGGTAGAGGGTAGATATCTATTGTGTCCTGCTTAAGCCAGGTCTCAGTAAGAATAATGCAGGAAAAGGGTGTCTTTAGTGATTCAAGGAGTGCCAGGAGGTCATCATAGTGTTTGCTTAAGGACCTGATGTTGTAGTTAAGTACTGATAGGCTTTTAGCATTGTTTAGGATAGTCCTGGCTTGTGATGCTGTGTAATAAAGGCAGTTACTTTCCAACAGGTTTTGATTGGGTGTCAGATTATGGAGGTTTAGATCAGGGTCAACGTGATCAATCATCTTCTAGGTTTAAATTATGGTTATTTATATCCTGAGTTATGTGTTGAGTTCTAGTACTGATATCTGTAGTGGTGGGAAGCTTGGATAAGTATATAGCTAGAGTATTTTGGTCATATAGAGTATAGTCACTACTACACATAATGAAGTTGATGTTGTCTATGTGTTGTGCTGGAATGAACTAAAGTACAACTAGGTATAAACTAATAATATAAAAATACAAATTTAAAATAGAACAAGACTCTCACTTGTAATTGCACTAAGGTCTAATATAATGACTTTTGTGGAGTCTATGTTTTGAGCTAGAATGAGCTATAGTACAACTGAGTTTAATCTAATAATATAAAAAAGGCACAAGACTCTCTCAATTGTAATTGCACTAAGGTCTTATATAAGTTGTTTACAAGAATTAGAGTATAACTAGATTTAAATTGACAAGATAAAATATACAAGTTAAGGTAGCAAAAGAATAAAAAAAGTAGAAAAAAAAAAGATATTTGAGGTAGTTGGTACTAGTTAGCAAAAGATAGTTAAGGGCCTTGAACAATAATATAATTGAAATATACACTAATTGCACACACAATATAGTCACTAAGATATGAAAACAATCTTAGAGTAGGAATTATAATATAAACTTATAATATAAAAATACAAATTGAAATGGTACTTGCAATTGCACTAGAGTCTGGTATAGGTTGTTGACAAGATCAAGAGTATAACTAGATTTAAATTGACAAAATAAAATTCACAATTAAAGTACCAAAAGAATAATAGTAAAAAAAAAAAAAAATGGTAATGTCTTGGTTATAATATGATAGTAAGATGGTAGACAGGTACACAGGTACAAAGGATAATATAAAGGTTGGAGTTGAATATACAAACTTGATAATTTGGCAACAAAATGTTATGGGAAGTATAAAATAATGTTTAATGTACAAAAGTAAAATTGACTGGTAGTAAATATGGTGTTTAATAAAATTTTAGTAAGTAATAATGATTACAAAAAAAGTGAAAAAGTAATGTTTATTTCATTCAATATTGCACTGGTAGTTATACTAGAGGTTATATGGCAGTACAAGGTAATTAAGAGTACTCTAAGATAGTAAATGTGGTATTAAAACAGGTAAAGGTAATTAGACAAGTAATGGTTATTAAACATCAAAAATGTTAAGAGTAAATTGAAATTATAGTAAAAATGATAATTATTAATTTTAGCAAGTAATATCAATTGATAGTATTTAAAAAAATATGAGGTAGTAATATGGACAGAGAAAGTATCAATTCAGCTAATGTTTAAGCAAACAATAGTAAATAAGAAAATTACATAAGGTGACTTATGCTTACTAGTAAAATTACAAAATGAGGTAGTTGATTATTTAGTTACTAAGAGATTGTACAATGAAATTTGAACAATAATGGAGCAAAACATACACTACACTATGTAGGCTTTTAAGTTGGACATTGTTTAGTTATTCTCTGTAAGATTAGTATCCCTGAGAAATCGTGATAGATCATTCTCGTTCGTGATTGTGTACAGTTGACCTACATTTGTTTTCCTAACAAGAATTTTCCCATCCCGTGTGAAGCATTGGTGTATTGTGTCGTTATTCTCCCACTTAAGTTTTCTGACTCTATACAGGAGGTTCTGACGTTTTTTGCCTATGCTACCTGTTACGGGTTCAGTGTTATCACTGCCAACCCGGCTTATAGTGCAGTATTTGCAGGGGTGAGAAGGCAGAGGAGCCCTTACTCATCATGAGGCTTCTTTTGCCACTTTGCATTCAGATGCGAGGCTCCTCTCCTGAATTGTGGCCTCGATGTGTGTATGGTTAGTGGTTGGCTTCTCTCTTCCCTTCTTGAATAGTACCCAAAGTTTTCTTTTTGTGGGCAGACTTTGGTTATTTTCTTAGAGCATGATACTCTTCATGCTTAAAGGCTATCCTTACTGACAGGCCAAAAAGAAGAGGATAATAATGTTGGTTTTGGATGATTGCTAGTTAGGATATTTAATGTGCACAGATACCAAGAGTCATTCATGTGTTCACTGTAATCCTTGTTGCTCTTGTCTTGATTGGTGATTTACTTGGCTCTCATTTCACTGTGTATGCAGAGTCCCTATCTGCTCTGAACAAGGATGTGTTCTGTTGGTGCCTGGGCCATAATTGGTGTCTAGGGAAATGAGAGGGCAGATGCCAGGGGAAATATTGCCGTAGCAAGCCTACTCTATAGAATTTACCATACAATGACTTCATAGACCATATCCACAGATATGCCCTTGGAAAGTGGCAGTAAGTTATACAGGGTTGGGCAGGACGTGGGTGTTTCACCTTCAACAGGACTGTCGACTGAGGCTCAGATAAACACACCTCAGTCATAGCCACATGTTCGCAAATGCTCCTGCTTCCTTCCCTCTCCCCTTCCCCATTGTAGTTTGTGTGCCGCTGACTGCGGAACACATTTTTAACAGTTTGCCCACTGCTTAGGCTTTCCACCTACACCATAGCTTTTATAACTACTCAAGTGGCTGTAGGGATCTCGAGGAACTTTCAAGGGTCTTTCCATATAACGTAGGGGGATTTTTAACTGATGCTTGCTATTTTAACTTTGTATAGCAGTATTTATTTGTGTTCAGTATTTTATTCGTGTTCATTGGTTTTATTGTTTTTTTTTTTAGTTTTATCTTTGTTTTCATTGTGTTGTATATAATTTTTAATTGCTAAAAGTGATGTTGAGTTACCTACACAGCATTCAGTAAATATCACAACTATTACTACTATTACTGCATTGTGGGTCTAATTGTCTAGCATAATTATTCATAATGTAGTGTGAAGATGAGTAAATTGCATTAATGTGTAAGAAATAAAATACTGTGGAACCTTGGTTGTCGAACTTAATTCGTTCCAGATGTTGGTTTGACAACCAAAATGGTTGACAACCAAACCAATTTATCCCATAAAGAATAATGTAAATAGACCAAAAATTACATAATTTAATAATGTATTAACTACTACATAAAACAATGTATAAAATTATAAAGCACACAGAAACTGCAAAAACGAATACTAAATGAAAATTTAATTGAAATACATACTGTACAGTAAATGAAAATTTAACTGCCTCTTACCTGTCAGAAGAGAGCTAATGACAAATCTTGCAGGAGAAAGCTGGTAGGCCTACATGTGAGAGAATGGGTTTGCATGGTCAGTGTGCACAGTATAAAAATCCACAGCACAAGTGCATGAGAAAAAAAACTGCGACTATGTTTTTTGGCTTAAAACAGCGACTTTGTGGTGTATTTTCACATGGTATTCATGGTTGTATTCTCGTTTTATTGGTCTCAACTGATAGACTGGAAGATATATTACAGAAATATAGAAGACTTTCAATGGTTTAAAGAATAAAAGTAGCTTGAAATTGAGCTCAAAGAAGCTGAAATGTTCGATTTTTGCTATTGTTGAAAAGTAAATAAATCACATCACGCGTCCAATACACGTCAACTGGTGGGTCTAATATTCATTCACGAATGATCTGACATTATTTATACAATTATTTCAATTATGCAGTAGTCTGAATAACAGTAAGTCTTCTATTTTTTAGTGTGTGAATAAAAATTCAAAATGAAAAGCAAGCATAATATAAGAGGGGCCTGGAGACGTGACTAATGAACAGATAAAATGTTATTTTATTACCAGGAATGTCTACATTGTTTATACTGGACTCTATTTTGAAATTGACCTCTCTTGAATTTTGTGTGAAATTGGCCAAATTAGAAATTTCAGATCACTTTATTGTGTAGTTGAAATATATAGATGGGCAGTTTCTTGTACTCAGTCAACAGAATAAAAGGAGTTCTAACAAAATAAATATGAGTTTAGTCGACTTGAGCAATGGAAATGACCCAAAATAGGGCTCAAAGTGGGCAAAATCGCCGATGCCTAAATAATGCTGAGACCGCTAACTTCGCAATAGCGTTATTCCTTAAGTTTTCCATCAAATTTCATACTTTTTGTTTCATTACCTTCACAAGATGCACAGCAAGAGCTCAAGAGATGTTTACATCATGCATGTTAGTTGCTATATTGGCCCACGCTGTGGACTCTGGTGATCACGTGATCCGAGCCTTGTCAGTTGACATTCAAGACCACGTACGAGAACCAGAGCTGAATTCCATGTTCAAAAACCCATTTGTTCAATAACTAGTCTGTTTGACAACCAAGGTTCCATTGTATAATCTCTATTTACCTTAGCAAATAGCTTTCATTCAATACTTATTTTTTAATAAATACCACATAAAAACATTTGTATCATGCAAGAAAGATTATTATTATTATTATTATTATTATTACAATGAAGCACCAAACCCACAGGGTTGTACAATGCCTGAGAAATGGGAGGTGCTCAGCTGGAATTCCTTGTCGGTATTTATTACCAAGGTTTATACCATGAGCCCTTTACTAGCAACAAGAGTCTTCTCCTGAAGGGAGATTAATTAAGCTAGTCTTCAGTCCTTGTTGAACCAATGTTCTTTGTATTGAAATACCTACTTGTTAAGCTGGTGAGGAATGGTATGGGCAAAATGTTTGAGATTAAGTACAGCTCTGGGAATATCCATATTCTTAGCAAGCCACACAGGTTTACCCTGGTCCTGGGATTCTGCAACAGCAAACTCTTCCAGTCTTGATTCTAGCAGATCAGCAACTTTCAAGAGGTAGTTTGCACGTTCTTGAGCAGATAAACTTGACCATCTATAAAATAAAATATGTTAAATCATTTATTGTCTCTTCAATCATAATAAAACTCTAGGAATATATTTTGACAGCCAAAGGCTGTGTTTGTTTTCAGGGCTTTTAGAATGATTCAAGAAATAGTAAGTGTAAAGTTATGGATCACTTCTAGATATAATAAACAAAAGACATACTTTGGAAAAGCCCTTTTGGCAGCTGCCACAGCAGCTTCAACCTCAAGCTGGCCAGAGTCTGGCACCTTGGCCCAAACCTGTCCAGTACTAGGGTCATAAGAGTCCAGTAAACGCTTGCAAGGCAACATTGTTCCAGCGATGAAATTATTTAGCACCAGCACTTCCTCCATCATGCCTGGAAATAAATATATTTACATTAATATTGCATTATATTCACAATAAAGCTCTTGATCCATATGGGTTGTTCAGCAGAATGTATTTAGAATGAAGCAGTTGACTTCATATGAAAAACCTAGCTGTATAACCATTGTGGGTTTAGTGCTTAGTTTTGATTGTAATAATAATATGAAAAATTAAATGTCAACATACCTTCCTGCATTTTCAGCTTTGTAGCTACATCATAAATAGTGGTCCTTATGACCCTGTAAAACTAACTGTTCTATTACTGTGTTTTTTGAGGTTGAGCTCCAGCTCCTGAGCCTTTTAACCTTCACTCTACTATAATTTTTGCCTCCCTTAGGTTCCATTATGCATTTTTGTAATATATGGGGTAAACCTCAGCCAACACTCTTCCTACATCATATTCGCAACCTGAGAGTTGATCCTGTCACACCCCCAGCTGATAATGCACATAAAAGGTACAGGCTGTTCAACTGCCTTCCAGCATACATAAGGAGTATTACCAATAGACCCCTGGACGTCTTCAAGAAGGCGCTGGACAGGCACCTAAAGTCAGTACCCGACCAGACAGGCTGTTGTTCATACGTCGGGTTGCGTGCAGTCAACAGCAACAGCCTGGTTGATCAGGCCCTGATCCACCATGCGGTCTGGTCACAGACTGGGCCATGGGGGCGCTGACCCCCAAAACCCTCTCCAGGTATACTCCAGTACAATGTGTAATAATGTGTTTGTAAAGTCATGGTAAGCACTGCTTATGCTATAAAACTTCTCTTCAAATGAAATATCTATTTTATTTAATATATTATTGTATATTTCTTGCATTTTTATTCCTGTTTCTGTGAATTTAAACCTGATGTAATTGAAGTTCAAACTTTTGAAACTTGTTAGACAAGTGGAATACACAGTTTGGAACGTGCTGTATCATTATCATGGCTCACAAAATCATAATGACATGATTGCAAACAAACCATACCACGGATGGGGTTAGAACCCACAATCAGAGAGTCGCAAAACTCCAAACCGACGCGTTAGCCACTGAACCAGCTATCTACAATAAGAGTCATCCAGCTAGGTATATTTCTACACCTATGCTAACCTTCCTATGGTGTAGAAATATACCAAGTTGGATGAATCTTATTGTAGCTAGCTGGTCCAGTGGCTAATGCGTCGGTCTGGAGTTTTGTGACTCTCTGATCGTGGGTTCTAACCCCCCACCCATGGTACGATTTATCATTATCATCTTTCCTGCTGGGTAGAATGATACACCACTGTCAGATGAAAGCTGAAAACTATTAGGATTCAAATCAGTCAAATATGCCATGAAAACCATTCTGATGATAACCTTTCCAATCAGAAATATTTGTTTCCATCAGAAATATTTGTTCCTGCCTAGAGATTTAGGCAGGGAAAGCGGATTCCCAAATTGAGGATTCTCAGTTTTGATGCTCTTTGTCATTATGTTGGTTGCGAAAAGAATTTCCTGTGCTTGCTTTTCACTGATATTACAGTACAGTGGACCCCCGGTTAACGATTTTAATCCGTGCAAGAGGGCTCATCGTTATGCGAAATAATCGTTATGCGAATTAATTTTCCCCATAAGAAATAATGGAAATAAAATTAATCCGTGCAAGACGCCCAAAAGTATGAAAAAAAATTTTTTTTACCACATGAAATGTTAATTTTAATACACACAAACTGAAAAAGGCATGCACAATTACATGACACTTACTTTTATTGAGATCTGGTGATGATTGATGGGATGGGAGGAGGGGAGAGCATTATCTTCTTACTGTTTAGAAGGGGAATCCCCTTCCATTAGGACTTGAGGTAGCAAGTCCTTTTCTGGGGTTACTTCCCTTCTTCTTTTAATGCCACTAGGACCAGCTTCAGAGTCACTGGACCTCTGTCGCACAACAAATCTGTCCATAGAGCTCTGTACCTCCCGTTTCTTCAAGACTTTCCTAAAATGGGCCATAACATTGTCATTGAAATAGTCACAAGCACGGCTTGCAACAGCTGTGTCAGGGTGATTTTCATCTATAAAGGTTTGCAGTTCAAACCACTCTGCACACATTTCCTTAATCTTTGAAGTAGGCACAATGGATTCCACAACTGGCATAGGCTTCTCAGGGTTAGCCCCAAACCCTTCAAAATCTTTCTTAATTTCCATACTAATTCTCACCCTTTTTACCACAGGGTTGGCACTAGAAGCTTTCTTGGGGCCCATGGTCACTTATTTTCCAGAAACACCACCGAAAACACTGTAATAATACGAAATATTCCGAGTGTATGCTTGGATGTTACCGCGGAGGCTGGCTGGTAAACAATGGGACGGCCGGCACATGTGAGGGCACATTGGACGCGTCTCGGACGAAAATCGGTATGCGGGTTTTTAATCGGTATGCGGGGCAAAAATTTTGCGATAAAAGTAATCGTTATGCGGAAAAATCGCTATGCGATGCCATCGTTATGCGGGGGTCCACTGTATAACTATAGCATTTTCTTTAGTATTTTTATCACTGAAATTACAGCTAAGAGTGTTTCCATGTCAGAAGAATTAAAAGATAAAACTATAAGAGAAATCATGAGTCAATTTTATAAAGATGAATGACTTGGAATAGGTTTACAGTGAGGTACTTACCCTTTGTTAATTATTCTATAATAAATGAATCTTTAGAGCACAGCTTCTCTGCTGCCTTGAAAAATGGCAGAATGAAACAATGAGGATCATCCTAGGATGTCCCCGTACCACCAAAATTCTGAACATGTGACAAGAACATGCCAATCCAAACAACAGAGACCGTGTCACTGAAAGAAATATTCTCATTGGTGTTAATATGTTCAGCCAAATCCATCCAAATCCTTACACAGGAACACTCCATACATTTTTGTGAACAAATGAATCATTAAAAAAAAATGGAACTGACCTAAAAATGAATCAGATACATGATCTGTGTCAAGTACGACAACAGCGACACTGAGAAACTACCTCATTCCAAGCCACTATCCTTTGCTTTCCCTGAAGAACCAAATTAAATCGCATGTATTATGAAAACAGATTACAAAACATCAAAGGAGATATAAACAAGACCTGGAAAACCCTATCTGAAATTCCAGGAACTAAAAGGATATCCAAAAACAAAACAATCAAATTAACAAAATCAGATGAACCCCTACTCCCACCAACTGAAACAGCAAACAGACTCTATGTTTTCTTCACTATAGGAAAGAATCTAGCAAGCAAAATCCCAAGATCAAACACCCGTCCATCAGACTATCTCACAGGCACCTACCCACATACACTATTCCTAGCCCAAACCAACCCAACAGAGGTCTTGCTCATCATCAACACCCTTAAGAACAAGGCAGGAGATATAAACAACTTGCCTACTTTTATGTACAAAACAGCTTCACAAGTAGTCACCAATTATTGCAACACTCTTTAACAAATCCATTGAGTCCTCCACCTTCCCAGGAGTTCTCAAAATAGCGAGGGTTACCCCGATCCACAAAGGAGGTTATCAAGCTGACTTGAATAACTATAAACCAATTTCTAACTTACCACTACTCTCTCAAATCTTTGAATTAATTTTTCATACACGGATCTATTCCTACCTCATCTCAAACAACATACTAAACCCCTGTCAGTTTGGATTCAGGAATAATAAAAGCATAAATGATGCTATTATACACATGCTAGAGCTAATGTATACTGCTCTCCAACTGAGATTTTTCATTGGCTTATGTAAAGCTTTTGATACAGTAGACCATGAATTGCTGCACACTAAATTAACACACTATGGTATAAGAGGCCATTCCCTCAACTACCTAAAGTCATACCTTAGTAACAGACGCCAATACGTGTATGCAAATGGTGCAAACTCTTCCCCACAACCAATCACGGTAGGAGTCCCACAGGGAAGTGTCCTAGGACCACTCCTCTTTCTCATCTACATCAATGACCTACCGAATGCATCACAGCTACTCAAACCCATATTATTTGCAGATGACACTACATACGTCTTCTCACACCCAGACCCAGCCATACTCGCCAACACTGTCACTGCTGAATTGCAGAAAATATCTACCTGGATGATGATGAATAAACTTACCCTAAATACTAACAAAACATATTTCATTCAGTTTGGAACCAGAGCTGCAAATGCTCCACTTAACATAACACTAAATGGATCACCCATCACAAGACTCGCAGAGGGAAAATTCCTAGGAATCCACCTAGACAGTTTACCTGGAGTTTACCTGGAGAGAGTTCCGGGGGTCAACGCCCCCGCGGCCCGGTCTGTGACATGTGGTAAAATTTTTTTTTTTTCATACTTTTGGGTGTCAGGCCTGTATTTCATTCAGTTTGGAACCTGGTGGATCAGAGCCTGATCAACCAGGCGTGTTCCTGGTGGATCAGAGCCTGATCTGTTACTGCTGGCTGCACGCAAACCAACATACGAGCCACAGCCCGGCTGGTCAGGAACCGACTTTAGGTGCTTGTCCAGTGCCAGCTTGAAGACTGCCAGGGGTCTGTTGGTAATCCCCCTTATGTATGCTGGGAGGCAGTTGAACAGTTTCGGGGCCCCTGACACTTATTGTATGGTCTCTTAACGTGCTAGTGACACCCCTGCTTTTCATTGGGGGGATGTTGCATCGTCTGCCAAGTCTTTTGCTTTCATAGTGAGTGATTTTCATGTGCAAGTTCGGTACTAGTCCCTCTAGGATTTTCCAGGTGTATATAATCATGTATCTCTCCCGCCTGCATTCCAGGGAATACAGGTTTAGGAACCTCAAGCGCTCCCAGTAATTGAGGTGTTTTATCTCCGTTATGCGTGCCGTGAAGGTTCTCTGTACATTTTCTAGGTCAGCAATTTCACCTGCCTTGAAAGGTGCTGTTAGTGTGCAGCAATATTCCAGCCTAGATAGAACAAGTGACCTGAAGAGTGTCATCATGGGCTTGGCCTCCCTAGTTTTGAAGGTTCTCATTATCCATCCTGTCATTTTTCTAGCAGATGCGATTGATACAATGCTATGGTCCTTGAAGGTGAGATCCTCCGACATGATCACTCCCAGGTCTTTGACGTTGGTGTTTCGCTCTATTTTGTGGCCAGAATTTGTTTTGTACTCTGTTGAAGATTTAATTTCCTCGTGTTTACCATATCTGAGTAATTGAAATTTCTCATCGTTGAACTTCATATTGTTTTCTGCAGCCCACTGAAAAATTTGGTTGATGTCCGCCTGGAGCCTTGCAGTGTCTGCAATGGAAGACACTGTCATGCAGATTCGGGTGTCATCTGCAAAGGAAGACACGGTGCTGTGGCTGACATTCTTGTTTATGTCGGATATGAGGATGAGGAACAAGATGGGAGCGAGTACTGTGCCTTGTGGAACAGAGCTTTTCACCGTAGCTGCCTCGGACTTTACTCTGTTGACGACTACTCTCTGTGTTCTGTTAGTGAGGAAATTATAGATCCATCGACCGACTTTTCCTGTTATTCCTTTAGCACGCATTTTGTGCGCTATTACGCCATGGTCACACTTGTCGAAGGCTTTTGCAAAGTCTGTATATATTACATCTGCATTCTTTTTGTCTTCTAGTGCATCTAGGACCTTGTCGTAGTGATCCAATAGTTGAGACAGACAGGAGCGACCTGTTCTAAACCCATGTTGCCCTGGGTTGTGTAACTGATGGGTTTCTAGATGGGTGGTGATCTTGCTTCTTAGGACCCTTTCAAAGATTTTTATGATATGGGATGTTAGTGCTATCGGTCTGTAGTTCTTTGCTGTTGCTTTACTGCCCCCTTTGTGGAGTGGGGCTATGTCTGTTGTTTTTAGTAACTGTGGGACGACCCCCGTGTCCATGCTCCCTCTCCATAGGATGGAAAAGGCTCGTGATAGGGGCTTCTTGCAGTTCTTGATGAACACGGAGTTCCACGAGTCTGGCCCTGGGGCAGAGTGCATGGGCATGTCACTTATCGCCTGTTCGAAGTCATTTGGCGTCAGGATAACATCGGATAGGCTTGTGTTAACCAAATTCTGTGGCTCTCTCATAAAAATTCATTTTGATCTTCGACTCTCAGTCTGGTTAGCGGCTTGCTAAAAACTGAGTCGTATTGGGACTTGAGTAGCTCACTCATTTCCTTGCTGTCATCTGTGTAGGACCCATCTTGTTTAAGTAGGGGCCCAATACTGGACGTTGTTCTCGACTTTGATTTGGCATAGGAGAAGAAATACTTTGGGTTTCTTTCGATTTCATTTATGGCTTTTGGTTCTTTCCGCGATTCCTGACTCCTATAAGATTCCTTTAGCTAAGTTCGATGCTTGCTATTTCTCTGACCAGTGTCTCCCTACGCATTTCAGATATATTGACCTCTTTCAGCCGCTCTGTTATTCTTTTCCGTCGCCTGTAAAGGGAGCGCCTGTCTCTTTCTATTTTACATCTACTCCTCCATTTTCTTAGAGGAATAAGCCTTGTGCATACATTGAGTGCCACCAAGTTAATCTGTTCTAGGCATAAGTTGGGGTCTGTGTTGCTTAATATATCTTCCCAGCTTATATCAGTTAGGACTTGGTTTACTTGGTCCCACTTTGTTTTTGTTATTGAAGTTGAATTTGGTGAATGCTCCCTCGTGACTAATCTCATTATGTCGGTCTGGGGCTCCATGCATACATGTCTGAACCTCAATTATGTTGTGATCTGAGTATATTGTTTTTGATATGGTGACATTTCTTATCAGATCATCATTGTTAGTGAAGATGAGGTCTAGTGTATTCTCCAGTCTAGTAGGCTATTATTTGCTGGTTTAAATTGAATTTTGTGCAGAGATTTAAAAGCTCGTGTGAGTGTGAGTTTTCATCAGAGCTGCCTCCTGATGTTATTACTGCAACAATATTATTTGCTATATTCCTCCATTTTAGGTGCCTTAAGTTGAAATCCCCCAGGAGCAAGATGTTGGGTGCAGGAGCTGGAAGATTTTCCAGACAGTGGTCAATTTTTAACAGCTGTTCCTGGAATTGCTGGGATGTTGCATCCGGAGGCTTGTAGACTACCACAATGACTAGGTTTTGGTTCTCGACCTTTACTGCTAAAACTTCCACTACATCATTTGAGGCATTAAGCAGTTCTGTGCAAACAAGTGACTCTGCAATGTACAGGCCAACCCCCCCCCCCCTTTTGCCTGTTCACTCTGTCACATCTGTATAGGTTGTAATCTGGGATCCATATTTCGTTGTCCAAGTGATCCTTTATGTGGGTCTCAGTGAAAGCCGCGAACATTGCCTTTGCCTCTGCAAGCAGTCCACGGATGAAAGGTATTTTGTTGTTTGTTGCTGGCTTTAGACCCTGTATATTTGCAAAGAAGAATGTCATCGGACTGGTGGTACTATTGGTACTGGGGGGGGATTTTTTTTCCGGCATTAGTGTCTGTATCTGTTGGTTTGGAGTGGAGGCCATCGACTGTGGTTCCACTCCAGGAATGACTGGATTTCGTGTACGATTTCTGCCATTTCCTGCCAGTTTTTTTCCTTTCTGGCACTAAAAAACCTCTCCCTCTTCAGTGGCTGTGGCTACCCAGCTTTTCCCATGGCCTGGATGTTTTGTATCTTTTTGTCCCCTTTAGATGGTGTGCCTGGCAATTTAAGTTATAGCACAGTCTTTCCTGTAATGAAGAGGTACACATTTCAGGGTGAAAAAGCTTAAAGGAAGTGAGTTTGCATTTTCCTGTTGTCATATGGGCACGGCATTTTCTAGGGTGGTCATAGTTGCACGTCATGTCTGTTTTTCCAGATTTCCCATGTCTGCAGATACCAAGTGCATAGTATGTGCACAGGCTTGGTTTCCGTTTGCCTTGGGTTTCTGTGACTGTATTCCCTGTTGGTGCATGTTTCCCTGTCTTATTCCTATCCTCCCTAGCACCAACAATGGAGCTCCCACCAGTTGTTTTTGGTAATATATCCTCACTATTTCTAGTGGAGTCCTCTTGTTTGCTATTTCCTGTGGTATTTCTAGTTTGCAATATTGGTTTTATCTTATCTTTGACTACACTTGTTTCCCCACTACGGCTCCTGTCCCCTATGAGGTCATTTATATGTATTCCTTCCTGCATATAATTCCCAAATACCTGGACAAAATCTCCAGCTTCACCATTACTGTCTCCCAGGACAGCACCTCCAGCTTCACCATTACTGTCTCCCAGGACAGCACCTCCAGCTTTACCATTACTGTCTCCCAGGACAGCACTATCAGCCCCACATTTACTGACTACCAGGACATCACCTCCAGCCTTACAGTTTCTGACTACATGGCCAGTATCAAGGGCAGTACCATTCAGCCCAGACTTTTTATGTTCCCATCTGTTGTAGATTATTATTATTATAATCAAGGGGGAAGCGCTAAACCCGGAGGATTATACAGCACCTGGGGGGGGGGGATGTGGAAGGCATTCAGGCTTAATTCGGGGAACTGGAGCACAGATTCAATTCCCTAAATCAAGAGCCCCTCACCAACATCCCATCTGTTGTAGAAAGCTTCCAGGTTTTCTACGAAAGCAGCTTTGATGTTATCCTCTTTTAATACCCTTGTGATTTTAGTCCACAGATTTATCTCATTTGGGCATACCCAAAAACACTTCCCTGTTTTAATACTGCTTGTAGCTAGTTCTTGGATATCTGCACAAGGGGCGTGACACCAATTTCCACAAAAATGACAATTTATCCATGTGGAAGCCTGTTTGTTTGACTGCAGACTACACAGAGCTTCATAATGATTTGAATACTCTTGAATACTCTATTAATAACCTCCTTAACCCTTTGAGGGTCGACAGGCCCTCTCCGAAACTCGTTCTCAGGGTCGGCTAAATTTAAAAAAAAAAAAAAAATTATTTTCTCTTATGAAAAGATAGAGAATCTTTTCCCGATCATAAAGACACCAAAAGTTTGAAATTTGATAGAAAACTTACGGAATTATGCTCTCGCAAAGTTAGCGGTCTCGGCGATGTTTACGCATCGGCGATTTTGCCCACTTTGAGCCCCATTTTCGGCCAATTTCACTGTACTAGTCGACAAAAAACATGAATATTTCGCTAGAACTCCATTTTTTCTATCGAATGGGTGCAAGAAACCACTCATTTATGAAATTCAACTATCCAGTACAGTGGTCAGAATTTAGCAATTTTGCCAATTTCACTCAAATTTCAAAAGATGCCAATTTCCGAATAGGGTCCATAATAAACAAAGACATTCCTGGCACTAAAATGACATTTCCTCTAGTCATTAGTCATGTCTCAAGGCCCCTCTTATATTCTTTTGCTTTCCACTTTGAATTTTTATTTTCACAAAAAATATAAGATTTACTGTTATGCAGACTACTGCATTAGTGCAAAAAATGGTATAAATATTATTGGTGCACTTGTGAAAGAATATTAGACTCACCAGTTGACGTGTATTGCACGCTTGGCACGATTTGTTTACTTTTGAAGTTTGGTAAAAATCGAACATTTCTGCTACTTTGAGCTCAATTTCAAGGTACCTTTCTTTGTAAAACCAGTCAAAATCATCTCAATTTCTGTAATATGTCTTCCATTCTATAAAACGAGACCAAGAAAACTAGAATACAACAATAAATACCATACGAAAATACACTGCAAAGTCGCTGATTTATTAAAAAAAAATGGTCAAAGTTTTTTTTTCTCATTATGCACTGTGTGCTGCAGGATTTTTTTTAGACTGTGCACACTGACCACATAGACCCATTCTTTCATATGAAGGCCTACCAGCTTTCTCCCACTAGATTTGAGGCCGCTAGAATTTATGAGTACTAGTACGTCAAAAACCCCTAAGCGTAAGACGTACTAGTACGACAAAAACCCTCAAAGGGTTAAATGAAGCTCTAGCTATTTGTATTTCTATTTCTAACTGTACTTGTATATTGGACAGCTTACCGTGTACGTTCCTGATTTATATTTATTGTTTGTGTTTGATAAGGGCGCCTACAACCCCATCCGTTTACAGTCTGCTTTATTGTCCAACGAATCCGTTTGAAACCGGTCAAGGGTTCGGACCAGTAGCCTCAAATTCCAGACACATACAACAAACTTCCAAGAAAATCTCACAGTAGGCATACTATCAAAGATACGGTACTATGTTTCACAATCAGCTCTCCTTACACTGTATCACTCACACATCTACCCTTATCTCACATATGGAATTTGTGCATGGGGGTCAACAACATCAAATCACCTAAGGCCACTAATAACCCAGCAAAAGACTGCAATCAGAATAATGATAAATTCCCACTCATGACAGCATACTCCACCTCTATTCAAAAGTCTAAATTTACTCACCATAAAGAACATCCACACTTATTCATGTGCCTACTACATACATAGAACAATACACGCAAACATAAACCCTCCACTCAAACTTCTCCTCACCAACCTTAACAGGACACACGACCATAACACAAGACACAGATCTCTTTTTGATGTACCCCATGTCCATATCACACTGTGTAAAAACTCTATGCACATAAAGGGCCCCAAAATCTGGAAGTCATTACCAGAACATACTAAAGAAACCAGGCCTGAAAATCAATTTAAGACTTCTAAAAAATCACTTACTCACCCAGGACTAAATAATCAACACTCAATATTTAACATTACAATAATTCTCCCAATTACTTATTATTATTACAATCAAAAAGAAGTGCTAAGCCACAAGGGCTATTACTTAAATCTTAAAACTTCAAGACAACGTATAGCAAACTGATCATCTTTCATATACATTGTAATGTGACAAATTTATACAACTATAATGCGTTAGTATCAATATGTTCAAATTTCATTGTTTCAAATATGTACTCAATTGTACTTCATATTGTAAATTGTTTACTGTAATTTTTAACACTGAACTTTTCATTGCTTGTTAATTTCAAGTTAATTTTAAGCCTGCCCATAATGCTCTGCATACAAGGGGCTTTTGGCATGTACACCAACTACAGTGGACCCCCAGTTATCGGCCGGTTTGGTTATTGGCCAACTCGGTTATCGGCAGGATTTTCAGTGCTCGGTTATCGGCAGTTTTGGACGCGTCCATCCACCGGCTGGGGCAGCTTGCGCTTCAGTTTGGCTTTGTCTCTCGGTGGCTGAGGAAGCTTCTGCACATACATAAAATTCAAATTCAATTCAAATTCAAAGTTCATTCTCTATAAAGATTACAATGTTCAATTTACAGAATTTGATTGTTGTGTGGTTTACATGTAGTTAAATAATGATTACAGAGTGTACCACTAGAATGCCTAGCATGGCTAGGCATTTTGGGCAGACTTAGTTTAATTCTTTATTTTAAAATATTACAAATTATGAGGTAAGTTGGTATTATGGCTAAGTGACTAAATACTAGTTTGTGAGTTTAGCAATGTGAATGCTTTTGTTTTGGCACAGTACATAGTTTCAGTATTGGAGTATCATAGGATTCATTATTTTAAGATAGAGATTAATATTTCTGTTTATGGTCAAATGGGTGAGTGAGTGTAAGTGTGAACCACCAGGTGGTATTCGTGTAGTTAGTTGATGGGGTTTATCAGGGAGATAAGATGTTTTCTAATGGTAGTTTTGAAGGTGATGAATGTGTCTGCAGTTCTAGAGTTCTCAGGTAGGGTGTTCCAGATTTTAGGGCCTTTGACATACACTGAATTTTTGTAAAGGTTTAGTCGGAGATGGGGAATGTCGTAGAGATGTTTGTGTCTGGTGTTATGCCTGTGGGTTCTGTCACAACTATCAAGAAAGCATTTTAGGTCAAGGTTGATATTGGAGTTTAAGGTCCTGTAGATGTAGATTGCACAGTAGTAAGTGTGGATGTACTGAACAGGGAGTAAGTTTAGATCTATGAAGAGTGGGGGGGGTGTGTTGCCAGGGATGGGATTTAGTGATTATTCTTACTGCAGCTTTTTGTTGGGTTATTATTGGCTTTAGGTGTGTTGCTGCAGTTGATCCCCAAGCACAAATAGCATAGGTGAGGTATGGATAAATAAGTGAGTGGTATAGTATGACAAGGGCATTTTGCGGCACGTAGTATCGTATCTTGGAGAGGATCCCAACTGTTTTGGATACTTTTTTGGTTATGTGTTGGATATGGGTGCTGAAATTCAGGTTGTTGTCAAGGTATAGGCCTAGAAATTTGCCCTCATTATGTCTGGTAATTAGAGTGTTGTCGATCTTAATGTTAGTTTGTGCATCTCCTGCTCTGCTACCAAACGTAATATAGTAGGTTTTGTCAGTGTTAAGCGTAAGTTTATTGGCTGTCATCCAAGTCGATATTTTGATCAGCTCCTCGTTAACAATGGTGTTGAGGGTAGCAAGATTAGGGTGAGAGATGACATAAGTCGTGTTGTCAGCAAAGAGAATGGGTTTCAGGTGTTGGGATACGTTTGGAAGATCATTGATGTATATGAGGAAGAGCAGGGGACCAAGGACACTTCCCTGCGGAACTCCAGTATCAAGTGGCCGTGTTGTTGATGCTGTGTCTTTAATGGTAACATACTGATACCTATTAGTAAGGCAAGATTTGAAATAAGCAAGCACATGGCCTCTTATACCGTAATGGTCAAGTTTGTGGAGTAGGATGTCGTGGTCTATTGTGTCAAAAGCTTTTCTTAGGTCAATAAAAATTCCTAGTGGATATTCCTTATTTTCCAATGCTGTGTAAAGCAGATCTAGCATTTTTATGATTGCATCATTAGTGCTTTTATTTTTCCTAAATCCAAATTGGCAGGGGTTGAGTATGTTTTGTGCTGTTATAAATGAATATAGTCTCCTGTGCACGAGTTTCTCAAAGATTTTGGATAGCAATGGTAAGTTTGATATTGGCCTATAGTTGTTTAAGTCTGTAGGGTCACCACCTTTATGTATTGGTGTAACCCTTGCCATCTTGAGTAGTTTCGGGAAGGTGCTAGTTTCTAGTGACGTTAAAAAGTAATGAAATAGCATGCGAAAGGATATGGGCTGCTCGCTTGTACAGTAATGGTGGGACATTAGACAGATTCCCCGAGTTGTTTTTAAGTGACTTTATAATCTCGGTGACTTCCGAGGGCTCAGTTGGTGCAAGATAGAAGGAATTTGGGAAATTCCCATCTAGGTAGTCCCCGGCATGGGCATTAGTATGCATGATTTTATTGGCGAGATTAGATCCTATGGTTGAGAAGAAGTCGTTTATCTTGTTAGCTGTGTCAGTGGGATGTAGTGGTGTTTCATTAGGTTTAGTTAGGACAATATTCTTGGTTTTTTTCAGTTTGTGGGTCCCTAGAATCTGAGAGAGTGTTTTCCAGGTCTTTTTTATATCTCCTCTAGTGTCTGTGAATCTACTGGAGTAGTATAGTTGTTTGGCTTTCTTTATTACTTTGGTGAGAACTGATGAATAGTGTTTAAGAATATCTTTGTGTATTAAGCCCTGTCTATATTGCTTTTCATATTGGTGTTTCTTGTCAATGGATTTCAGAATGGTGCTGGTTAGCCATGGGCAACCAAGCCGTTTGTTTGTGATCTGTTTCGTTTTTATAGGACAATGTTTGTTGTATAGTCTAAGTAATTTGTTAAGAAAAATGTCTGTCCAGTCATCAATACCATTGGCCTTGGAGAATTCTGTAGGCCAGTCAACAATCTCTAGGTCAGTTGTGAACTTCCTTATTGAGGCCTCGTCATGGAGTCTAAATGAGACTTTGTTGTATTCAAGTGGTGGTTTATTAATGTTTGTCAGGAGGAAGGTAGGGTAGTGGTCTGTAGTGCTATCTGTGATTATCCCTGATTTAAGGGGGGCTAGTATAGTGGTCCATATGTGGTCTATTATGGTTGCACTTGTCTCAGTGAGCCTGGTTGGTTTAGTTATTGTTGGTATGAGAAGTGTGTTGTTCATATTGTTGATGAAATCAGTTACAGGCTGATCATCTAGTAAGCCAAGGTTGATGTTGAAGTCTCCAGCTAAGAGAAGGTGGTGCTTATTCATTTGTCTGTTTGTTATTAGTGACTTTAATTTCTCACTGAAATTTGGGATGTTTGTGTGAGGTATCCAGTAAATGGCACCGATTGTTATAGGTGTCTTAAGGTTTTTTACAGTAAAATTAGCAAAAATGTATTCCCCATATTCATCACTAAAGCAAGTGGTGCTAATACAAGATAATTGGTTAGAGTAATAGATTGCAATACCACCCCCAACTTGGTTTGGTCTGCAGTTGTGAATTGCTGTGTATCCTGGTAGAGGGTAGATATCTATTGTGTCCTACTTAAGCCAGGTCTCAGTAAGAATAATGCAGGAGAAGGGTGTCTTTAGTGATTCAAGGAGTGCCAGGAGGTCATCATAGTGTTTGCTTAAGGACCTGATGTTGTAGTTAAGTACTGATAGGCTTTTAGCATTGTTAGGATAGTGCTGGCTTGTGATGCTGTGTAATAAAGGCAGTTACTTTCCAATAGGTTTTGATTGGGTGTCAGATTATGGAGGTTTAGATCAGGGTCAACGTGATCAATCATCTTCTAGGTTTAAATTATGGTTGTTTACCATTGTTTTTAGTGATTTTTCTTGCAGTGCAACTGTGAAATAAGTAACCCTGGCTCCAAAGAAAGTTCCTACTAAAGTTCCTGTGGTAAAGAAAGTGAGAAACACCATGGAATTTAAGCGTTAAGTGATACAAAAATATGAGAGTGGTATGAAGGTGGTGGAACTTGCCAGGATGTACAGCAAGAATAAATCAATTACATCCATCCTGGCAAAGAAAACAAATCAAAGACACAAATGTTGCAAAAGGAGTAGCTTTTCTAACTAAACAAAGGACACCGATAATGGAAGAGATGGAAAAGTTATTATTATTGTGGATCAAGGAAAAAGAATTAGTGGGAGACAGCGTAGTGGAGTCTACTATTTGTGAGAAGGCAAAGCAGTTGCATGAGGATCTTGCAAAGAAAATGCCTGAAACAAGTGCTGCAGTTTGTGAATTTAGGGCCAGCAAAGGATGGTTTGATAGATTTAAGAAGCGTAGTGGCATACAGTGTTGTAAGGCATGGTGAGGCTGCAAGTTCTGACAAATGTGCAGCTGTTCATGAATTCCAGGGCTATGTAAAGGCTGAAGGATTCGAATCCCAACAAGTTTTCAATTGTGACAAAACAGGCCTGTTTTGGAAGAAAATGCCAAACAGGACCTACATTACCCAGGAGGAAAAGGCACTGCCAGGACACAAGCCTATGAAAAACAGGCTTACTCTTTTGTTGTGTGGTAATGCTAGTGGGGATTTCAAAGTGAAGCCTTTACTTGTGTATCACTCAGAAAATCCCAGAGTGTTTAAGAAAAACAATGTCATGAAAATAGATTGTGTGTGATGTGGAAAGTTAATCATAAGGCATGGGTCACAAGGCAAATTTTCAAAGATTGGGTTAATGATGTGTTTGGCCCAAGTGTGAAAAAATACCTCCTGGAAAAGAAATTGCCACTCAAGTGCCTCCTGTTACAGGACAATACTCCTGCACATCCTCCAGACTTGGAAGAACAAGTGTTTAGGGACTTCAGTTTTATAAAGGTGAAGTTCTTGCCTCCTAACACCACTCCTCTTCTCCAGCCCATGGACCAGCAGGTCATTTCTAACTTCAAAACACTCTACACAAAAGCAGTGTTTCAAAAGTGCTTTGAAGTGACCTTGGACACTCAGTTGACCCTGAGAGAGTTCTGGAGGAATCACTTCACTATCCTCCATTGCATAAGCCTTATAGGTAAGGCTTAGGAGGGAGTGACTTCCAGGATTTTGAACTCTGCTTGGAGAAAACTGTGGCCAGGTTGTCTCCAAGAGAGGGATTTTGAAGGGTTTGAGACTCACCGTGACCTTGACCCAGCTGACCCTGTGGACTCTGTTGTGTCTTTGGGGAAGTCCCTGGGGTTGGAGGTGAGTGGTGAGGATGTGGAAGAGTTGGTGGAGGAACACAGGGAAGAGCTTACCACTGAAGAGCTGCAAGAGCTTCAACTTGAACAGCAACAGATTGCAGCTGAGGAACTTGCTTCAGAGGAGGAGGAAGAGGGAGTGAAGGAGGTGCCTTCTTCAGAGATTAACCCGTAAACAGCCCAAACGTATATATACGTTTTTTTAACATTTGAAAGTATGTAAAAAAAGTAGATCTTTATTTATTTTTGTTATATTTGAAAATATGTAAAAAAAAACATAGATCTACTTTTGGAGCACTACACATGTGAACGTAGATCTGCTTGGACCGTTTACGGGTTAAAGAGGTGTGCGCAATGTGGACCAGGGTGCAAGCTTTTGTAGAGAAGCACCACCCTGACAAAGCAGAAAGAAGCCATATCTGCAACATATTTAGTGACAAAACCCTGTCCCACTTCAGGGAAATCTTAAAGAGATGCCAGAAACAGAGCACTCTGGACAGTTATTTTGTGAGACAGGGGTCCAGTGACTCAAGCTGGTTCTAGTGGCATTAAGAGACAGAGAAGGCATTACTACCTGAAGTCTTCATGGAGGGGGATTCCCCTTCCAAACACTACTCCCTCTCTTCCAGAAGCCAGCATTAGCCTTCAATAAAGGTATGCAATACTTACATAATTGTAAAAAAAAAATTATTTTTTTGTGAATATTTTTGTTTGGAACGAATTAATTTTATTTCCATTAATTCTTATGGGAAATATTAATTCGGTTATCGGCCATTTCGGTTATCAGCCGACCTTCAGGAACGGATTACGGCCGATAACCGGGGGTCCACTGTACTATAATCCATTGTATAACTATGTAACATCTGAAAATAAACTATATGAATATATATGAATATAACCACAATATCAGCTTGAAGTCAAGCATGATGCCTTAAGTTGTTTGGATTATTATATTACAGTAATACCATCATCGGCAGCACTGTATGACCCTTGTAGGTTTAGCGCTTTTTTATGTATTACCATCATGGGAGCGCTAAACCCACAGGAATTATATAGCACCTGTGGGGGGATGGGGGATGGACGACATTCAGGCTTAATTCGGAATTGGAACATAGAACTAATCCAATAGATCAAGAGCCCCTCACCAGCATCAAGGAACCTCCCTTTAGGGACTAAGTTGTTTGGATTCTTTAGTTACACAACGTTCTTGTCCACAATTTGTATGTGTTGATAGCTCTGTTCACTCATCTGTACAGCTGGTAATACCAGTGAAACTTACATCAACATTTGGTATTCTACCCTTAAAATTAATTTGATTGCTATGCTTCTTGCACTCAAATGCATCCATGTGTGGGAAATTATGTGTATGAAGTTTACAGGCACAGTCCTGAATTATTACACATATACATAATTTGGGGAGGGCACAACTAAAACAGACGTAACAACTACTGATATTAGTTGTACCTCGAAGATGGGTAGGATTTTTGTGACACTGGGTGGCAACAGTTTCCCTCCTTCAATACCTACCCACTCATCCCACACTCACATAAGCTGGACCTTTAAATAGTTATGAATTATTAAATTTAAGCCAGTAACACTAGTAAATTATGTTTGTGGACTGTAGTATATGGATTATTAATGACCTGACTTAAGATTTCATTCGGATTTTTAACCCCAGAGGGTTAGCCACCCAGGATAACCCAAGAAAGTCAGTGTGTCATCGAGGACTGTCTAACTTATTTCCATTGGGGTCCTCAATCTTGTCCCCCAGGATGTGACCCACACCAGTCGACTAACACCCGGGTACCTATTTGCTGCTAGGTGAACAGGACAATAGTGTAAGGAAACGTGTCGAAATGTTTCCACCCGCCGGGAATCGAACCTAGGCTCTACTAATTAGTAGTCTGGTTCACAATATATACATATTTATTGGAGAATGTATATAGAGAATGTATGTAAATTACATATAACAATTTTTATATTATACAATTAACTAATTATAAATACAAAAATTTAAGAAACACACTTACCCCAAATATTACTTGGGTCCTACATCCTAACGCTTCCCTAACATTCGGATATAGTAGAGGTTGGCCAACATGGCCATGTACTGTAGTGAACTGGGAAGGTTAAATGAAGTGTGCCACATTTCTAGACAATGTCGTTTCTCTTTATATTCCACTTGTCAACTTTATTGTAGCTGAGTCATCTTGAATTTCACAATTACAGGAGCCCACAACATTTACTTATTTCATAGTCCTCCATTCATGCTTATACACTGTTTATCGATTTTTTCTCTATTACACTCTCCAATTGTTTTATACTACACATTATTTTAACGCCACCCCCTTCCCCCCAAACCTGTATGTTGGTTCTCTTGTGACTCGAAACCTTTCCAAAAATCACACCAACAATACATTTACATTAAGTTACATATACAGTAGGGCTCTGCTTTACAGCGTTCTGCTAATATGGACATTTCAAATTATGGCCAAAACTCTCTATACGACTCCCCCCACCTGACACACTAATACAGCCACCTCTGAGAGCCACCCGGTTTGTTTACATTCTCTGTGAACATGTCTCTCCTTTATGTCTGGAAACCTTCCAAAATTTCAAGGTTTTAAAGTTATTTCATATTTTATATATACGTACTCTGATAATTATACTTATGCGTACCTGTACCTAAATAAACTAACACATTGTGCTGGCATGCA
>NC_091300.1:35373142-35465642 GCF_038502225.1 Cherax quadricarinatus | reverse complement strand
ACAATAAGTGTCCGGGGCCCAAGACTGTTCAACAGCCTCCCACCAGCCATAAGGGGAATTACCAATAGACCCCTGGCTACCTTCAAGAGGGAACTGGGCAGATACCTAAAGGTAGTGCCGGATCAGCCGGGCTGTAGTTCGTACGTTGGACTAAATGCGGCCAAAAGTAACAGCCTAGTTGATCAGGCCCTGATCCACCGGGAGGCCTGACTGTGGACCGGGCAGCGGGGGCGTTGATCCCCGGAATACCATTCAGGCAGACTCAGTGAGGTATATATTACACACGCGCGAGCACACGCACGCGATATACATAGAGCCAACATTTATACTAAGGTCAAATCACGTTAGGCTGACCATCCAAAGTGGTCAGACCACTAAAACGTTCTTACCTTTCTCTTCCTATACACTTAAAACCGTTTTTTTTTCTTTATTCTTCCCGAATCTTTTCAACCATCCCCTCTCGTTCTTGTTATCGTTCTTACAGCTTAACAAATAAAATATACAATAAGAGTGCAGGCGGCACTGAAGCTTTAGAGGCGTCGTGCAAGATATTGTGTATTCCAAGAGCTTGGTACCAGTCATACGTGCTTGCTGTCATGTAGTACAACAGTGACCAATGTTCTTCAAAACTGAACTGTACTACGACTCAGCAGTAGCGGGATGTCAATGCTGTCGATGAATTTGAAAAAAAAAGGAAAGCAGTTTCTAGCTCTTGACCTCAATACTGCGACTTAAACATGAATGGGATGCCCTTCCTATTGTTGCCTTTTGGAAGGAGAATAGTAGTTTCTAGCCCCCATTTCTTAAACACCAACTAACCACGTACCTTTCGTTACTAAGAATTTTACAACAGATTTCAATTAAAGATGAATACATGTCAACTGGTGGAAATAAATGGTATAAAATACCGACACAATGGAAATATAAACACAAATGCAGTATAATGTGATCCAGTATAATGGATCACATTATACTGCATTTGTGTTTATATTTCCACATGTCAACTGGTGTTGATAGAGAGCTGTACCTTTCTTTACCTCATTCTTTAGCAAGAGTGCATAGAACAGCTTGGCATAAGTAGATCTGAAATAAACTTGGCATAAAAATATCTAAAATCAACAACACGGAGGATGAGTGGGTGTTGAATGTTGAGGAAGAGGAGTGGAAGCAGTGAGTGCTGACCGGATCGTTTGGGCAGGCCTGCTGACCACAAGCCCAGCAGGGCAAGGAAGGTAGGTATACACAGTATAGAGTCGGCAGGGCAGGTATGTACACCACAGCCACAAGGGGCCCCAGGAGAGCGCTGAAGGCGCCAACAAGCTCTATTAAGAGAACGCTGACAGCGCTAGCAGAGTCCCCAGGAGAGTGTCCCATCCATGTTAGGGGCAGCACGTGCCCTCCAGTCGGGTGCCTCAACACTAACCTCACAGAGGGCTATCAGCGGCACACTCACCCCTACCTATCCTCGGCTCAGGCAGACCAAAATATTCGATATGGGGGTTAAGTCAGGTTAATGGAAGAATTAAAAACACAAGGGGTAAAACTGAAAAAAATACATATATAAAAATTAACGATATCCAAAGCAAAAATTAGCAGAACAAATTACAGACATTCCACAAATAATCTGTACTTGCATCAATGGGCAATACTAAGTCAGAATAGTAATGGCACGTTTTATTCCAGCATGATTGCATCAGAACGTGACCTGCTCTTACACGGTCCAGGAAGCTTTGTTGCAGCGTCTCTCCAGCTTCACACAATGCAATATTCCACCATGAAGAACACATGGATCTGGTACCTGCCACAAGGTACGGTACTGCAAAAATATATTTGTACCTCACCAAATTATCTAAAACTGATGTTTCTGAATACTACGGTAGCTGGAAGAATTACTTAGAAAATGAATTCTGGCAACATATTTTTCGATAACAGACTGACTAGTGTAGTTAGTTTTCTTAAGCTCAGTGATCCAAGGGTAGCTTGTCTTTCTCAATAGTTCAGCGCCTCGCAGCTGCCACTGATCACATTTTACATAAAATCAGAAGCTGATCACGCGTTCAACCAGGAAACCTAGTCTTGGACCGAGTAGCCTGAGCAAGTGATCCCGGAATCGACTACTGATAAGTTTATTCAAGTATACACAAATACAGTTACACAGATTTTCATACATAGCAGCATGTGTGTGTGTGTGTGTGTAACCTATTGGTATCTTGGGTTCCTGGTAACATGTGTTCATTTGTGGCGACATCTGCGTCAGTTCAGGACTTAGTGCAATGCTGGTTTGGAACAGGGACTGGTCCCTAATATGTACACAGCAATCACTCCATACGAAAGCAAAAGACTTGGCAGGCGATGCAACATACCCCCAGTGAAAAGTAGGGGCGTCACTGGTACACTAAGAGAAAACACAATAAGTGTCCGGTGCCCAAGACTGTTCAACAGCCTCCCACCAGCAATAAGGGGCATTACGGGAAGACCCCTGGTTGTCTTCAAGAGGGAGCTGGACAGATACCTAAAGACGGTGCCGGATCAGCCGGGCTGTGGTTCGTACGTTGGACTGCGTGCGGCCAGCAGTAACAGCCTCGTTGATCAGGCCCTGATCCACCGGGAGGCCTGATCGTGGACCGGGCCGCGGGGGCGTTGATCCCCTGAATGCCCTCCAGGTAGACTCCAGGAACACACTTGATCACTCATGTACGGTAGAGACGGTGCACTTGTCCTCTCCAGTGCATGTACCACTTCTAGCTACACACACACACAAAAACTAGGTGTACAGTATGAAAATGACATAGCATCAAAAGTCAAGACTGACCCGAAGCTGTTATACAGCCACATCAGGAGGAAAACAACAGTCAAGGACCATGTAATCAGACTGAGGAAGGGTGATGGGGAATTCACAAGCAACGACCGAGAGGTATGTCAGGAGCTCAACACGAGATTTAAAGAAGTATTTACAGTGGAAACCAGTAGGACTCCAGGAAATCAGAACAGGGGGGTACACCAGCAAGTGCTGGATGAGGTACATATAACCAAGGAGGAAGTGAAGAAGCTGCTATGCGAACTTGACACCTCAAAGGCGGTGGGACCAGACAACATCTCTCCGTGGGTCCTTAAAGAGGGAGCAGAGATATTGTGTGTGCCATTAACAAAGATCTTCAACACATCATTTGAAACTGGGCAACTCCCTGAGGTATGGAAGATGGCAAATGTAGTCCCAATTTTTAAAAAGGGAGACAGACATGAGGCACTAAACTACAGACCTGTATCACTAACGTGTATAGTATGCAAGGTCATGGAGAAGATCATCAGGAGGAGAGTGGTGGAGCACCTGGAAAGAAACAAGTGTATAATTGACAACCAGCATGGTTTCAGGGAAGGAAAATCCTGTGTCACAAACCTACTAGAGTTTTATGACAAGGTGACAGAAGTAAGACAAGAGAGAGAGGGGTGGATCGACTGCATTTTTTTGGACTGCAAAAAGGCCTTCGACACAGTTCCTCACAAGAGGTTACTGAAAAAGCTAGAAGATCAGGCACACATAACAGGAAAGGCACTGCAATGGATCAGAGAATACCTGACAGGGAGGCAACAACGAGTCATGGTACGTGACGAGGTGTCAGAGTGGGCGCTTGTGACAAGCGGGGTTCCACAGGGGTCAGTCCTAGGACCTGTGCTGTTCTTGGTATATGTGAACGACATAACGGAAGGGATAGACTCAGAAGTGTCCTTGTTTGCAGATGATGTGAAGTTAATGAGAAGAATCAAATCGGATGAGGATCAGGCAGGACTACAAAGAGACCTGGACAGGCTGCAAGCCTGGTCCAGCAACTGGCTCCTTGAGTTTAACCCTGCCAAATGCAAAGTCATGAAGATTGGGGAAGGGCAAAGAAGACCGCAGACACAATATAGTTTAGATGGCCAAAGACTGCAAACCTCACTCAAGGAAAAAGATCTGGGGGTGAGTATAACACCGAGCATATCTCCTGAGGCGCACATAAATCAGATAACTGCTGCAGCATACGGGCGTCTGGCAAACCTACGGATAGCGTTCCGATACCTCAGTAAGGAGTCGTTCAAGACCCTGTATACCATTTACGTCAGGCCCATACTGGAGTATGCAGCACCAGTTTGGAATCCACACCTAGTCAAGCACGTCAAGAAATTAGAGAAAGTGCAAAGGTTTGCAACAAGACTAGTCCCAGAGCTACGGGGATTGTCCTACGAAGAAAGGTTGAGGGAAATCGGCCTGACGACACTGGAGGCCAGGAGGGTCAGGGGAGAGATGATAACGACATATAAAATACTGCGCGGAATAGACAAGGTGGACAAAGACAGGATGTTCCAGAGATGGGACACAGACACAAGAGGTCACAATTGGAAGTTGAAGACTCAGATGAATCGAAGGGATGTTAGGAAGTATTTCTTCAGTCATAGAGTAGTCAAGTCGTGGAATAGTCTAGAAAGTGAAGTAGTGGAGGCGGGAACCATACATAGTTTTAAGGCGAGGTATGATATAGCTCATGTAGCAGGGAGAGAGAGGACCTAGTAGCAATCAGTGAAGAGGCGGGGCCAGGAGCTATGACTCGACCCCTGCAACCACAAATAGGTGAGTACAAATAGGTGAGTACACACACACACACAGGAGCTGTGAATCGACCCCTGCAACAACAATTGGGTGAGTGCACACACCCTTCACTCGTTACTCTCACACATCACATGATCCAAAATCACCCACACCACATCACTCTTACACTATTACTATGTCTCCGACCTTTACAAATTCCCCGTCAAGGCAGCTTGTCATACATATACACAGTTCTCATTAAAAATTCACGAGTAAGGAGAAAAGTTACAATGATCATCAAATTATACACCAAAGATTGTTACCCTAGCAACCTAACATCATAAATTACCTGTACGACAGCCACATCTAGCATCAAATCCTCAGGGTCGAAACATCATGTGGGGCGGTGGCGGGGGAGGTGGTGGGGGAGGGTTGAGGTGGTGATGGAGGTGGTGGGGGATGGATGGAGGTAGTGGGGCAGGTGGAGGGGAAGGGCGGAGGTGGCGGCGGCAGCAGTGAAGGCACTGTACCCCAGAAGTGTTGCTGACACAGGTGTACAACACCCACGCACGCCCACCACACACACAACTGGTCATGGAAACAGTTCCGTGTTGGGGTGGAGAAAACACACACACACATTTGTAGGTTCCGACACCCCTCCCCCCCCTCCCTTCACACCCACAGGTACATAGAGTTTTAGGTTTCAACACCACCTTTCCCCTCCACTCACATACACAAGAATCGAACCTATTCAAGAAGCTCCTGAAACTCTAGGAGCTGTAGCTCAACGTCTTTGAGAATCAGAATCTGTACCTCAACACCTTTAAGATATCCAGAAGCTGTAGTTCAACGCCCTCAAGAGCTCCAGGAGCTGCAGGCCAACACCCTAACAAGGTACACGAGATTGTAGTTCAATATTGAGAGGCCTAGGTTTGCCACAGGTATGTCACCCTTAAGAAGCCCAAGAACTGTAGCTCAGCACTCTACAAATGATAACCCACACACTAATTTTATATCCTCGTGCACCCATTACCCATCCTGTGGATGGTACCTCAAAAGATTACAGAGGCTTAACTGGTCCAGGGACTGAAGTCAAACATTACGTCGGCTTAACAAGCTACAGAATATTAATGAGATGTTTACAATTACAGTGCATTAAATCACACAGTTAATAAAGGATAATTTCATCAAAATTTAACAAGGCCTTTGATATACCTTTGATGAAGTTCGAAAGTCTTTCTACTCCCAGAGCCCGGCCATGGGCCAGGCTCGTCTACTGCTAGGCTGGTCATCCAGGCTGTTGCTACTGGAGACTTGTTGCCCCACATATCCATCACAGCCTGGCTGATCTGGCACCTGGTGAAGATACTTGTCCACCTTCCTCTTGAAGACTTCGACACTTGTTCCAGCAGAGTTTCTGATATCTTCTGGTAAGATGCAGAATAATATGGGACCACGGATGTTGATACAGTGTTCCTTTAGTGTGCCCACAACACCCCTGCTTTTCACTGTGTTTATTTTGCACTTCCTCCCATATCTCTCGCTTCAGTATGTTGTTATTGCAGTGGGCAGATTTGGGACCAGGCCCTCAAGTACCTTTCACGTATATATTATTAAGCATCTCTCTCTCCTCCGCTCAAGCGAGTACATATTTAAGACTTTAAGGCTTTCCCAAGTAATTTAAATGCTTTACTTGCTCTATGTGGGCCATAAACGATCTCTGTATTTGTTTCAGCTTTGACATGTCTCCTGCCCTTAAAGGGGCCATCAACACTGAGCAATACTCCAAATGTGGGATCACTAACGATCTGAAAAGTGTCACCACTGGCATTATTTCCCTTGTTTTGAAGGTTCTCATTACCTACCTTGTCATCCTCCTGGCTGTCGTGACCTTTGTTTTACTGTGTTCTTTGAAAGAAAGGTCAGCTGTTATAATTATGTCCCAGACATTCACGTGTTTCTTTCGTTCTACTTGACGATCCTCTTAAGTTTTATATATAGTGGCCGCAGAAAAAAAAATTATTAATATCCAACGCAAAAAAAAATCTATACTAGATTTTGGTGTATACATTTCACTTGAATTTCCGCCATAAGAAAAGTGTGATAGCTTAGTGTACTGCAGCCCGTCTTGCTCCAACGTTCCCCACCACCCCACGCTTCAGTGCTTTCCAGAGCTCGATGATGGAGGATTGTTACGTTGTTACTCAATGCCCATTTTTTCACTCGACCACGAACTTTGCCATGCTATATCTCTGCTCCAAGTGGTCAGAATGGGTCGAACTAAACTTTCAATTGTAGAGAAGACTCGTTCACTAACCCTATTAGAGCAAGGCATGCCTCACTCCTAGGTGGGAGTGAGGCAGTTGCCTCACTCCCACCTGGCACCCTACCACCTAGGAAAGTGGGGTCTGGGGCCCCAAAAAAGACTTCTCTTCGCACAGACAAGATCCTGAAGAGGGAAGTGTTATCAGATCCTGCCATAACAGGCGCAGACCTCAAGAAAAAGCATCCTGCACTCCTGAAAGACGTCGCAGTGCGAACCATTCAGCACGACGTGCCGCCAAGAAGCCCATGCTAACTGAAACCATGAAGAAGAAACGGCTTCAGTTCTGCAAGAAGCACAAGGATTGAACCTCAGACCAGTGGTAGAGGGTGATGTTCAGTGACGAGAGTACCTTCAGGCTCGTCAGGAGCGGCTGTAAGACCGTCTGTCGTCCCAGTGATGTAACCCGTTATGACCCGCGGTATGCAGTGAAGACAATGAAGCACCCTGACAGTGTAATGATCTGGGGTGCTTTTAGTGGTGACAATACTTTCTTCCTAAGAACATTACGATGAAGGGAAGTAATTATATCGAAAAGTAAGGGACCACATGCTGATATTTTGGAGCATTCACGAGCCCCTGCTCATAAGTCAAAATGAGTGAAAAAGTTCCTCGAGGACAATAGTATCAGTGTTTAGGAGTGGCCAGACAGTTCCCCTGGCCTAAATCCTATCGAAAATGCCTGGCATGTAATGAAAAATGAGACTGCAGAAGCCTGACCCACCAACATGACAGACCTGAAGGAGGCACTGAAGAAGCTTTGGATCAATATGGACGCCTCCCTCTCCATCCTCGCCACTTCGATGCCCAGACGACTTCAGATGGTGATAAAGAACAATGGTAACATAACCAAGTACTAGTTGGAAGCTAAAAAGTGAAAATAAAATACCTGTACATACATTGTTGCATTTTTTCATTTTGTCCAAAAATTATTAATGTATAGATTTTTTTTTTTTGCGGCCACTGTACAGCGTTCCCTTTGAGTTCTTCATTCTTTCCATACCTAAGCAGTTGTTACCTATCACCACTGAACATCATGTTCTCCACTGCCCACTAGAAAACAATGCTTATATCTTCCTGTAATTTTTTTCAGTATCTTCTACCGAGATGACCTTCATACTTATTTTAGTGTCATCTGCAAATGATGATACAAAACTGTGATGGGTGTTCATATCTATGTCTGCTGTGAGGATGAGAAATAGCAGAGGTACCAGGACAGTGCCTCGGGGAACTGAGCTTTTTACCTCGCTGTGAATTTAACAAAACTCATCAAATATCGGTATTTGTCTTAAAATGTTTGATCTGAATTGTGCACACATACCCATCATGTGGGAAATCGTCAACAGATCATGCTACACCCAACATCAGTGCCCCGAACTCTCCCATGCACACTAAACACCATGTACACCGGAAAACGGCAAACTCATGCGTTTGTAAACAAGACCATTGGATGAATGACATGTGCCGTCGAGGAAAACAAGGACTGGTACTTGTGCATACGCTGAGGCCCTCGTTAGGCAAAGTGCCACTTCAAGTGCCTGGCTCCACGGTTCAGGAAGCTGAAGTTGAGGAGTGAGGATGTGGAGGAGGGGAAGTTGTTGGCAGGTAGAGAGTGGATTATTTGGTAGCAGCGGAGACGATGGAGAAGCTGAGGTTTGGTTTTAATGTTCTGAAGTTTTCGTCTAAATTTATTACCTGCCTATTTCAGTGTCACTAACTAATTTTCGATATTTCTGGTCTCTCCTAGATCAGCCCAGGGGCAAGTCGCTTGAAAGTGTTCACATCTAACTCTATTTATATTAACCCTCTCTCTATTTTATCTGTTAGCAGCAGCGTCCAACTGAATATTTGCCTCTTGTCACAAGAATCTTACTTTTTTTTTTTTATCAACGAGAACGCCCACAACAACACAATCTTAGGGTGACCAAGGGTACAAAAGGAGCCCATCGTGGCATACCGACGTGCTGGAGCATCAGTAATGAGATACTCGCCTGCATTACCGTCCAGAAGGAAGATGGTGCTGACAGCCACCCGTGTGGTGGAGGCATCTAACTTTCAGTATGGTAGTCTCGGTTCAGTCTCTAACAACCGGGTTGTTGGTTATCACCGGACGGTGTTAATGGCGACTCTTATACGTATACGAGAATACAGGTTGTACAGAAGTGCACTTTACGGATTCTAGTAACACACAGCTCCTCACGCTTACACGTCTCCAATAATGTTAGCATGTGGGGGAGGAAAGTGAAGCGGCACTTCACGGGTTACAAGCTGTCCAATGGATTTTGTTGACTGCAGGTGAGGACATAGAGACGAAAGTATGAACTACTTAACACAGAGGAGGAGGAGGAACGAACTATCATCGCCGCCGCCGAAGGCACCGGTTGCCTGTTGACAGCGTCAGTACAGCAATAAACACCACCAGATAGTCTAGGGACACGGGTCCAAAGACTTGTCTGTTGACTAACGCGAACTACCCTAGTATTGACTCCCTCACGAGGGAGGGGCAGTACACTGACCCTGCTGTGGATGGTGATCCACGTGCGGTCGATAGGTCTTAAATGTAAGTTCCCTGTCACTTCCTCTCGTGGCCAGTTCTATGTTCCACATTTTCCCTCAACACCACAAATGCAGACACCCTGGGGTTTGTGGTGTGCACAGATGACGCCAGACTCTATTGACCTTGAGATCAAATTGTCATAGTCGTTGTGATGCTGAGTGTGAACATAAAGACACAAACATCAGGAGGATAGCAACACTCCCTGCCTATATTATATACATACACACACACACACATAATATAATATAAAGTGTATAAACTAAGGGAGGAGGAAGTTCGGGTGAAACATAAGCAACTACTGGCAGAAAGGTGGGCTGGTTTAAGTATGAGTAGTGGGGGGGGAGGGGTTGAAGAGGGTTGGAATAGTTTTAAAAATGCAGTATTAGAATGTGGGGCAGAAGTTTATGGTTATAGGAGGGTGGATGCAGGAGGAAAGAGGAGTGACTGGGGAATGATGAAGTAAAGGGTGTGATAAAAGAGAAAAAGGTAGCTTATGAGAGGTATTTACAAGGGAGAAGTGTTATAAGAAGAGTAGAATATATGGAGAGTAAAAGAAAGGTGAAGAGAGTGGTGAGAGTGTGCAAAAGGAGAGCGGATGATGAGTGGGAGAGGCACTGGCAAGAAATTTTAATGAAAATAAGAAAAAAATTTGGAGTGAGTTAAACAAGTTAAGAAAGCCTAGGGAACGAATGGTTTTTCAAAATAATTATAAATTACCACTTTTATCAGCTAATGTATGACTCGAGTCACTACTACAAATTAAGTTTAACATAAAACAAAATATATGACCATAGTTAATGTGATGGATGTAATTTATGTAAACCAAAGCAGGCGACCTCGAGGGTGTCATAATGGTGTCTTATACCGACACTACCACCTTCACTTCACTCCCCCCTCCTGCACACCACCATCACAACCAACACCATCCGCCACCACCGCCGCCATCATCGCCACATTCGCCACCACCGCATCCACCATAAACACCATCGCCGCCACCGCCGCCACCATCGCCATCTCCATTGCCCAACCACAACCCCTTCACTAAAACCACCATATTCCCCTTCTACCATAACAGCATTCTTCACTACCCTCCCCACCAGGACAACCTCACCTCATAGTGCTATTATTCTCTCCCCACCACAAGCACAGTGCCTCTACCCTCCTCTCACCACCATTGCAACCACTGTCACCAGACTGCTGCTAATCCCCTTCAGCACAATAACCACCACCCTTCATCACCATACTGCTGCTACACCGCCTCCACAACGCTCTTCACTACCACATAACCACCCTCCACCACAAGCCTACCCTCCACTACCACCACATAACCACTCTACACTACATGACCACCCTCCACTACCACATGATCACCCTCCACCACCACATGACTCCCCTCCACTACCACATGACTACCCTACACCACATGACCACCTTCCATTACATGACCACTCCATCACATGACCACCCTCCACCACCACCACATGAACACCCTCCACCACCACATAACCACCCTCCACAACCACATGACCACCTTCCATCCCCACATAAGCACCCTCCACCCCCACATGGCCACCCTCCACCCCCACATTACCACCCTCCACCACCACATGACCACCTTCCATCCCCACATGACCACCCTCCACCCCCACATGACCACCCTCCATCCCCACATGACCACGCTCCACCATCACATGACCACCCTCTATCCCACATGACCACCCTCCACCCCCATGACCACCACCTCAAGACCACCCTCCATCCCCACATGGCCACCCTCCATCCCCACATGACCACCCTCCGCCCCCACAAAACCACCCTCCACCATCACATAACCACCCTCCATCCCCACTCTCCACCCCCACATGACCACCCTCCATCCCCACATGACCACACTCCACCATCACATGACTACCCTCCACCCCCACATGACCACCATATAACCCCACATGACCACCCTCCACCACCTCATGATCGCCCTTCACTCCCACAAGACCACCCTCCACTCCCACATGACCACCCTCCACCCTTACATGACCGCCCTCCAACCCCCATATGACCACCCTCCACCATCACATGACCAGCTTCCATCCCCACATGACCACCCTCCACCTTCACATGACCACCCTCCACCTCCACCCCAACATGACCACCCTCCACCTCCACATGACCACCCTCCACCTCCACATGACCACCCTCCACCACCCCAACATGACCACCCTCCACCTCCACCCCAACATGACCACCCTCCACCTCCACCCCAACATGACCACCCTCCACCTCCACCCCAACATGACCACCCTCCACCTCCACATGACCACCCTCCACCTCCACCCCAACATGACCACCCTCCACCTCCACATGACCACCCTTCACCTCCACATGACCACCCTCCACCTCCACCCCAACATGACCACCCTCCACCTCCACATGACCACATACTGTCATTTTGGGATCCTATTTTCCAGAGTACACAATGAAAGGAAGTAACACATTAAACCCATTCAATACTGCACCTTAACTACTGGGAACGCTTGGAAGCACTTGACTTGTACTCGTTGGAACGCAGGAGGGAGAGATATATCATAATCTACACTTGGAAAATCTTGGAAGGAATGGTCCCAAATCTGCACACAGAAATCACTCCCTACGAAAGTAAAAGACTGGGCAGGCGATGCAAAATGCCCCCAATAAAAAGTAGGGGCGCCATTGGTACACTAAGAGAAAACACCATAAGTGTCCGGGGCCCAAAACTGTTCAACAGCCTCCCATCAAGCATTAGGGGAATTGCCAATAAACCCCTGGCTGCCTTCAAGAGAGAGCTGGACAGATACCTAAAGTCAGTGCCGGATCAGCCGGGCTGTGGCTCGTACGTCGGACTGCGTGCGGCCAGCAGTAACAGCCTGGTTGATCAGGCCCTGATCCATCGGGAGGCCTGGTCATGGACCGGGCCGCGGGGGCGTTGATCCCCGGAATAACCTCCAGGTACTCTCTCGTTTATCCTGGCTCAGCCCAATATCAGGCCCTTGTTTAAAGCAGATGGAACCTAAATTCAGTATTTGATTTGCGTGCGGCCAGCAGTAACAACCTGGCTGATCAGGCCCTGATCCCTCGGGATACCTGGTCATGGACCGGGCCGCGGGGGCGTTGACCCCCCGGAACACCCTCTATGTGGACTCCATGTACACTGATGACAACACAGGAACGAGCGAAATACTAAGTCAACCTAACTCTTGTTCTGCGAGACGCTAATCAGACTAAACATTAACAATCAAAATAATTTTTTCATGAATGGAGTGAAAACAATAGAGTGAGAGATGTAGGAGCCATGTTAGAGGATCACAGCAGCATTGCTATCACAAATGCAAGGAAACTGATACTCTGGGAAGGTGGATAGAACCTCAAATTAAAGATGCCAATCCAGAGTCTTTTGATATACCTTTGATGAGTTTCGAGAGTTTTTTATACTCCTGGAGCACAGTCTGAGCCAGACGAGTCTGGTGCTTGCCTGGTCAACCAGGCTGTTGCTGCTGGCGTCCCGCTGGCCCACATATCCATCACAACCTGACTGATCTGGCACCTACCTGACCATACCAAAGAGGATCAAAGAAGATACGCTCGGCAAAGTTCATTAAAAGATAAAATTAGTTACTCCACCACTTAGCAGCCTCCACTGAAGTGACCACTTAAATTGCCAAGAGGTGTGAAGAAGCTTCCATACCACTTAGTAACCACTTAGGTTTATTTCTAGGATAGCACTATCCCCTTGCAGTATAACTTCGGTAAGCATTTTTTAAGATAAATAAAAATACAATAAAATAGAATATAAACTATTTAATACCAGTAATACTAGAATTCATGTGAATTTAGTAGACAAATTATTTATTCATCAAAGGCATATTAAAGGTGCGCCGTACAACTCCACAGTCAGCTGAATTCTTCCTCCTTCCGAGTTTAAAAAGCTTCATTGCCTTAAATAAGTCAAAACACAGGGGAGTCCTCACACCGCAAGAAAAGCAAGATACATCATAATTTACATCTGGAAAATTCTGGAGGGTTTGGTGCCAGAAACAGAAGAGAAATAAGTACACTAAGAGTAGAACGACCAAGACCCTTCCGTTGTACATAAGGGGAATAACCAACGGACACCTATTTGTTTTCAAAGGGGAACAGGATAAGTTCAAGTCCCTGATCACGATAAAGTGCCTAAGTTTGGACTGTGTGAAGCTAGCACTAACAGCCTGAATGATCAAGGGAGGACTCGACAACCAGGGCGATTATCCCAGGATTCTTCTTCGGGTAACCATATACCAGAGTGCACAGTACCTCTCACCAGGGCTAACACAGCCTGCACCATCTCTCAAGAGCACAATAGTCACCATACTTCAGTATCATGAACACGCTTAAAAATTATTCACACTGCTTGTGGAGTTCAGCCCAGTAAATGCAAGGAACTGAACGAAAAAAAAAAACGAGAACCAAAAATAGAGTACAGCCAGGAAAAATTATTGAGGGGGGGGGGAAGGAACTGCTGATATCAGAGAAAGAAGAAAAGACCTGGAGGTCAGCATCATGACAAACATATCACCAGGGGGTACACAAACTTGGATAACAACGACAGCAGACACGAGACGCACTCAGGAGCCTAAATAAATCAATTTTAGGACACTATAAATGACATGTTTAAAGCCTATCATAGTGTGTGCAGACCCCAGCTTGGAAACCCTTGCCTGATAAATCACATGCAAAAGCTAGAGAAGATTCAAAAGTTTGCAACAAGACTTGTCCTGTAGCTGAGAGGAATTCTATACAGACTGAGAACTGAATCTAACATTAGACAGAAAGACTGGATATAATCACGATATACAGAATCTTAAGTTAAATCGAGAGAGTAGCGAGTGTCTTGAATAAGGGACTAGGAAGGTCACATGTAATGAAAGGAGGACTCAAAAGAGAAGGTGGAGACTTTCCCCATTCACAGCTTCAGGGATAGATATGACCGAGGCCGAGACACCAGAATCCAGTAGTCATATCTTCGCAAAAAGTGTGTTTGTACCTTAGCAAATACAACTCTGAGTACGCAATTTGTATATTTGTACTGTACTTTAATACTTCTACAAAGAACACTCTACCGTACTGCTAATACTTAAACTGTATATTATGTCTTACTAGAACAATATTGTCGTGTCTCATTATTAAAACAATAGTGTTATGTTCTACAAATCATTTAATATGTCTCATGTCAAAAAAAATCGAGGAGAATCCATACATGTTGAAACTAGTCCTGACAAAAACTCTATTGGACAATGTACATATTGCTTGAGACACTTCACAAAGAAAACAATAAAACACAGTGAAGGCATTCATGTTGAGATTGTTAAATCAATAGAGAAGAAATACTTCACTGCAGTCTGTTTTTGGCAGTGAAGATGTCAACACAAGCTCATGATAACAAGTAAAGGAAGATATAAAACTACAGACTGGAAGGAGTTTGAGAAAAAAAATGGCAAGGGAAACACGAAACAGAAGTGCAGACGCTACAGTGGGGGAAAAAAATCAGCTCAAAAACTGAAATACTGAGAAAACACTTTAAAAAGCTGTAATGAATTTGCTAAGAAAAGAAGTGTGTTGGGGACCTCTCAAAACTCACCTTCACTACCATTCAAGTTCAAGAGATCAAGATAAGTCCAAGTTCATTATCTGATTGTTCTGATGAGTCCACTACCGCTTGTTTTACTTTAGTACAGAAAACAGATTCGTGCACAAAACTACTGAATCAGACGCCAGACCTGCAGTTTGCCAGTGTTGTATGCTTGTGGGTTGCACATTTGTTATGTATCTATTGATAATTGTTGTTTAATTATAATTTATCAAAAAGTTACATTCTATACTGTAACAATACAGATTTCTGTAATTATTTTTTTCTGATTTACAAGAAGAACATTTTCATTTTATACTTTATTATGAAATATTATAACGTAATATGTTTACATTCTATATGTAAAAATTCAATATTCATATCAGTGATCTGCATTCCGTTAATGATTTACTTAAATTTGAGTTGTGCTACACAGTATTTAATGTATACAGTAACATTATAGTACTTTTTTTATAGGACATGTTAGGCCATGTCAGACCCAGGTTTTTTAAACTTAAAAACTTGGTCTGGACGAGTGACAACCCTGAACACAACAGCAGCAGTGATGCAGTACTGCCCATCCGTAGGAACTAAAAATAACCGTAGCATAATAAGTAGACATGAGCAAGGCTGAGCCTGCAGCTCACTACTCAGCTACGACCCACCATCAATGACTGCTGGCAGCAACACTGTGTAGAGAACCAGAATACACTGGCCCGACCCAGACAGATATTGTAGAGGGGAGGAGAGAACTGACAAGGAATGGAGGGTGAGGACAGGAGTAGAATAAATAAAAATAAGAGAGGAAGAGAAAGCAGATGACAGGAAGGAACTCAACAGCTGCAGAGCGAAGATGACCAGCTGGTGCAACTTGTGATATGGAACGCGGCCACTAATATGTTACATCACTCTTTTTCTTTTTTCTGTCTTCCTCTCATTAAGTATGAACGTATCTACACACACACACACACACACACACACACACACACACACACACACACACACACACACACACACACACACTCCTCCCATTAAGTATGAACGTATCTACACACACACACACACACACACACACACACACACACACACACGTAAGTCTTTTGTATATGTGAATGATATGACGGAAGGGATAGTCAGATGTATCCCTGTTAATAGACGACGTGAAACTAATGAGGGGAATACAAGCGGACGAAGACCAGGAACGGCTACAAATGGATCTGGACAGGCTGCAGCCCTGGTCTGACAAATGACTCCTGGAGTTTAACCCATCAAATGCAAAATTATGAAGCGTGGGGAAGGAGAAAAAAGACCGCAGACGGAGTATAGACTCGGGAGGCAAAGGCTGCAAACCTCACTCAAAAAGCACTTTGGGGTGAAAAATCATACCGAATATATCCCATGAGGAGAACATCAACAAAATAACTGCTGCAGCAATTGCTTGTCTGGCAAATCTAGGAATATCTTTTCGACATCTAAGGAGTCATTCACGACAATTTACACCGTGAACGTCAGGTCCATATTGGAGTATGCAACACCTGTATGGAACCCACATCTGGTCAAGCATATCAAGAAACTGGAGAAAGTACATAGGTCTGCAACAAGACTAGTCCCGGAACTTCGGGGTATGTTCTATGAGAGGTTAAGGAAACTCAACGAGATGACACTGGAACACAGGGGTACTAAAGGGAGCATGATAACTAAGTACAAAATACCAAGAGGAACTGACAAGGTGAAAATGAACAGAATGTTTCAGAAATGGGGAAACTGGAACACGAGGGAACGGTTGGAAGTTAAAAACTCATCTGAGTCATAGAGACATTAGGAAGTATTTCTTCAGCCTTAGAGTTGTTAGTGGAGCAATCTGGAGAGTGAAGTGGTAGAGGCGGGATACATACATATCTTTAAGAAAGGGTACCATAAGGTTCTTGAAGTCAGGAGAGAGTGGACCTAGTAGCGACCAGCAGAGGGACGGGGACAGAAGATATGAATCGACCCCTGCAATCATATATATACACACACACACTAACATAATCAGTTCATTATTATTTTCAAATGCGAGTCTTGTGTTGTAATGTTTAGTGAGCAATTGATACACTAGACAAGACAGACATAAGTTGTACAGTCTCAGGGTTTCTCTTTAAGTAACTAATGTCCTGTCACGTAGCTTCCTTCATGACTAGCCACAGTAATAAGGGTCCATCAAACACAGTAAGCTACGCAAACCTGAATAGGCTGAACAATGTGTCTGGCAGCTTGAACAAGATGAACATTGTGTCTGGCAGCTTGAACAATAAGCTGAACAAAGTATCATGTGACTCAGAGCAGTAGCCGATGTTGAGTTACACACTACACCCTAGTGCTGAGTTACACACTACACCCTAGTGCTGAGCTACACACTACACCCTAGTGCTGAGTTACACACTACACCCTAGTGCTGAGTTACACACTACACCCTAGTGCTGTTACACACTACACCCTAGTGCTGAGCTACACACTACACCCTAGTGCTGAGTTACACACTACACCCTAGTGTTGAGGTACACACTACACCCTAGTGTTGAGGTACACACTACACCCTAGTGTTGTTACACACTACACCCTAGTGCTGAGTTACACACTACACCCTAGTGCTGAGTTACACACTACACCCTAGTGCTGAGTTACACACTACACCTTAGTGCTGTTACACACTACACCCTAGTGCTAAGTTACACACTACACCTTAGTGCTGTTACACACTACACCCTAGTGCTGAGCTACACACTACACCCTAGTGCTGAGTTACACATCACACCCTAGTGTTGAGGTACACACTACACCCTAGTGTTGTTACACACTACACCCTAGTGTTGAGGTACACGCTACAAACTAGTGTTGTTACACACTACACCCTAGTGTTGAGGTACACACTACACCCTAGTGTTGTTACACACAACACCCTAGTGTTACACACTACACCCTAGTGCTGAGTTACACACTACACCCTAGTGTTGTTACACACTACACCCTAGTGCTGAGTTACACACTACACTCTAGTGTTGAGTTACACATTACACCCTAGTATTGAGTTACACACTACACCCTAGTGTTGAGTTACACTCTACACCCTATTGTTACACACTACACCCTAGTGCTGAGTTACTACACCCTAGTGTTGTTACACATTACACCCTAGTGCTGAGTTACACACTACACCCTAGTGTTGTTACACACTACACCTTAGTGTTGAATTACACACTACACCCTAGTGTTGAGTTACACACTACACCCTAGTGTTGAGGTACACACTACACCCTATTGTTACACACTACACCCTAGTGCTGAGTTACACACTACACCCTAGTGTTGAGTTACACACTACACCCTAGTGTTGAGTTACATACTACACCCTAGTGTTGAGTTACACACTACACCCTAGTGTTGAGGTACACACTACACCCTAGTGCTGAGTTACACTACACCCTAGTGTTGAGTTACACACTACACCCTAGTGTTGAGTTACTACACCCTAGTGTTGAGTTACACACTACACCCTATTGTTACACACTACACCCTAGTGTTGAGTTACACACTACACCCTATTGTTACACACTACACCCTAGTGATGAGTTACACACTACACCCTAGTGTTGAGTTACACACTACACCCTATTGTTACACACTACACCCTAGTGATGAGTTACACACTACACCCTAGTGTTGAGTTACACACTACATACTAGTGTTGAGTTACACACTACACCCTAGTGTTGAGTTACACACTACACCCTAGTGTTGTTACACACTACACCCTTGTGATGAGTTACACACTACACCCTAGTGTTGTTACACACTGCACCCTAGTGTTACTACACCCTAGTGTTGTTACTACACCCTAGTGTTGTTACTACACCCCTAGTGTTGAGTTACACACTACACCCTAGTGTTGTTACACACTAAACCCTAGTGTTGCTACTACACCCTAGTGTTGTTACACACTACACCCTAGTGTTGTTACACACTACACCCTAGTGTTATTACACACTACACCCTAGTGTTGTTAAACACTACACCCTAGTGATGTTACACACTACACCCTAGTGTTGTTACACAATACACCCTAGTGTTGTTACACACTACACCCTAGTGATGTTACACACTACACCCTAGTGTTGTTACACACTACACCCTAGTGTTGTTACACAATACACCCTAGTGTTGTTACACACTACACCCTAGTGTTGTTACACAATACACCCTAGTGTTACACACTACACCCTAGTGTTGAGTTACACACTTCACCCTAGTGTTGTTACACAATACACCCTAGTGTTGTTACACACTACACCCTAGTGTTGAGTTACACACTTCACCCTAGTGTTGTTACACAATACACCCTAGTGTTGTTACACACTACACCCTAGTGTTGAGTTACATACTACACCCTAGAGTTGTTACACACTACACCCTAGTGTTGTTACGCACTACACCCTAGTGTTGTTACACACTACACCCTAGTGTTGTTACACACTACACCCTAGTGTTGAGTTACATACTACACCCTAGTGTTGTTACACACTACACCCTAGTGTTGAGTTACGCACTACACCCTAGTGTTGTTACACACTACACCCTAGTGTTGAGTTACATACTACACCCTATTGTTACACACTACACCCTAGTGTTGTTACACACTACACCCTAGTGTTGAGTTACGCACTACACCCTAGTGTTGTTACACACTACACCCTAGTGTTGAGTTACGCACTACACCCTAGTGTTGTTACACACTACACCCTAGTGTTGAGTTACACACTACACCCTAGTGTTGTTACACACTACACCCTAGTGTTGAGTTACACACTTCACCCTATTGTTACACACTACACCCTAGTGTTGAGTTACACACTACACCCTAGTGTTGTTACACACTACACCCTAGTGTTGAGTTACACACTACACCCTAGTGTTGAGTTACACACTTCACCCTAGTGTTGTTACACACTACACCCTAGTGTTGAGTTACACACTACACCCTAGTGTTGTTACACACTACACCCTAGTGTTGAGTTACGCACTACACCCTAGTGTTGTTACACACTATACCCTATTGTTACACACTACACCCTAGTGTTGTTACACACTACACCCTAGTGTTGTTACACACTACACCCTAGTGTTGAGTTACACACTACACCCTAGTGTTGTTACACACTACACCCTAGTGTTGAGTTACACACTACACCCTATTGTTACACACTACACCCTAGTGTTGAGTTACACACTACACCCTAGTGTTGTTACGCACTACACCCTAGTGTTGTTACACACTACACCCTAGTGTTGTTACGCACTACACCCTAGTGTTGTTACACACTACACCCTAGTGTTGAGTTACACACTACACCCTAGTGTTGTTACGCACTACACCCTAGTGTTGTTACACACTACACCCTAGTGTTGTTATGCACTACACCCTAGTGTTGTTACACACTACACCCTAGTGTTGTTACACACTACACCCTAGTGTTGTTACGCACTACACCCTAGTGTTGTTACACACTACACCCTAGTGTTGTTACACACTACACCCTAGTGTTGTTACACACTACACCCTAGTGTTGTTACACACTACACCCTAGTGTTGTTACACACTACACCCTAGTGTTGAGTTACACACTACACCCTATTGTTACGCACTACACCCTAGTTTTGTTACACACTACACCCTAGTGTTGTTACACACTTCACCCTAGTGTTGTTACACACTACACCCTAGTGTTGAGTTACACTACACCCTAGTGTTGAGTTACACACTACACTCTAGTGTTGTTACTACACCTCAGGCTGGGTTACACCACACCTCAGGACTGGTTTCCGCTCATTATTAAGATTGAATTGCAAAGTCAGTTTTTTAAGACATCTAAACTGTTAAATAAAACACTGATAAACAATTTGCTGTAAACATGCAGATATCATAAACCAACTTTTTAATTAATAATTATTTAAGAATTCTCAGGAAAATGCTGCTGTTGCGTTTTTAAGATACTACATTATGGAAAATGTTGACGTATTTTATTTTGGAAAGACATAAATATAGCACGAGGTTTGGGTACAAGTCTAATGCTCTGTTTATTCATGTAAAATATTTGAATAATACTAATTAGATTTAGACTGTTTTGGTTGAAAACATGTAAGTTAGTGGCAAAACGAAATTCGTATTGCACGAACGCAATAATTATATAAAGTAACTGGGGTTCAAACTCGCCCTAGTGGACTGCATCAGAGGGTAGCTTAGTGATGTGGTCACTAAGATATTTAGGAACAAACAGTGACTCAACCAGCTCTGGTCCCACTGTTACAGTTGCTCACTGTAGGTTTCCAGACAATATTAAATGAAGTGGCAGAGGCCTATCATACTTTTAAAACTGTGCACAGTTTTAAATGTATGATAGGCTTCTGGAAATCAGGAATTAGTTAAACCGACCGATATGGGTTAAGAGACTGATCCAGAAACTGTGATCCAACCTTTGCAAACACAACTAGGTGAGTACAAATACCAAAATCTCTTCCCCAGTGGTACTCTCTACAGCCTCGCTGACCTTACCAATACCCTAAAAGGAATGTAGCACTGAAAATTCGGCCTGAGGATGTGAGACTTAATAGGCAGGTTCTAGGGTGATGTGTGGGTGATGCTGACATTCAGCACACCGCACATGACCTGCAGTGATGTGTGGGTAATGTTGCTGTCATCCATCACACCACACATGACTTGCGGTCATATGTGGGTGATACTGCTGTTACCCAACTCACTACACATGGCCAGAGGTAATGTACTCACCGGTTTGTGTTCACAGGGGTCGAGTCTTGCGAGCTTCAATGACCAGCATTCCTGGATTCTGGTCACTTGAGTCATATAGGAACCCCCACATGACCTGCATCATATACTGGCCAGGTTTACAACCATCCCAGATCTATCTCTAAGCGTGTCAAGGCAAACCATAAAAAAAGTGCTCGCCCTACAAGACTTCTACTATATTCCGAATGCCTTCAAAGTTAATGAAAGGTTAGAGAAATACCAGGAGAGGAAGTGAATAGTGAGCAAGGTTCTCTGACGGACTCAATGCTCGCGTCGATGACAGATCTCGTTCTAGTGACACTGCATATGCACGCAGCACGTAACATAGCTCTCCCCCCCCCACACACACACGCACACAAGACACTACCCAGCCTATCACCGTCACGCTCCAGACCACCACCGAAGCATTCCAACATGGAAAAAAAAAATTGGCAACACCCACCTCCACTTCATCACGATTACTATCTGGCACCATTAAAGCTTTTTACGCTAATTACGTTCAAAGTGCCATTAATGTTGCCAACATCTGTGAGATTTCCGACACGAAGCCATCCAGACACTACCTAATTTGCCAGCAGCAAAACTAAGAGGCTTGACAAATCACTGATGCCCGCCCGCTTTAGGTCGGTCTTCACCGTACATACACGATCATCCCCTTCACCTTCTGAATGATCACTGTCGTAATTACTGCCTCTATGTCCTTTCATAATCTAATGTTCTTATAAGCTGCCAAAGCGGTATTATATGAGCTATACAAAAGGTTTCCCCTAACTGCACAATTGTTACCTCTACTATCACTGACAGATTGTATCCACAGTTATGTAGCAGAGATACACCTGGGAAAGAATAAAATCTGAAGACTGAAGAAGCAGCAGTAGCAGATGCAGCAACAGACGCAGCAGAAGAACCAGGCTGTCGCAAGTGGTCAACTTGACCACCAGAAACTTGATCAAGGATGCAACAGCGGTCATGTGCGTGGAATACGTTAATGATCAATGTATTGAAGAGAACAAGTATGCAAGTTGATGTACTGGACAGCAGTCACTCCCTACATGGTCGAAACAAAAACAAGGCAAAAACAAGGCAAATACCACATCTAGTATCGGGCCCTTACTCAGACAGGATGGGACTTAAACAGATGACAACAAGGAAATGAGTGAAATATTGAAATCCCAGTACGACTCTGTTTAGTGAACCACTAATCGGTCTGAGGATCGACGACCCAAATGATTTCTTCATGAGCCTCAAAACTCCATAAATGTATGCCAGATTTCCGACATTACCCTAACTCTGATAGATTTCGAAAAAGCCATTGACAACATGCCTATGCACTCAGCCCCGGGCCCAGACTCGTGGAACTCTGTTTTCATTAAGAACTGCAAGAAACCCCTCTCGCGTGCCCTAAGTACACTATGGAGGAGGAGCTTGGACATGGGTGAAATTCCACAGTCACTTAAAACAACGGATATAGCCCCACTCCATAAAGGTGGCAGCAAAGCATTAGCTAAGAACTATAGACCAATAGCTCTGACGTCCCACATCATAAAAATCTTTGAAAGAGTGCTAAGAAGCAGGATTGCAAATCACCTGGATTCCCAAAATCTGCACAATCCAGGGCAACATGGGTTCAGGGCAGGTCGCTCCTGCCTCTCACAACTACTGGATCACTATGACATGGCCTTGGATGCACTGGAAGAAAATCAGAATGCGGATGTAATATACACAGACTTTGCAAAAGCATTTGACAAATGCGATCATGGCGTAATAGCCCATAAAATACGTGCTAAAGGAATAACTGGGAAAGTGGGGAGATGGATCTTCAACTTCCTAACAAATCGAACACAAAGAGTAGTGATCAACAGAGTTAAATCGGAGGCTGCCATAGTGAAGAGCTCTGTTCCACAAGGCACAGTACTCGCCCCCATCTTATTCCTTATCCTCATATCAGACATAAACAGAGATATACACCACAGCACCGTATCATCCTTTGCGGATGATACTAGGATCTGCACGAGGCTGTCATCTGCTGAGGACGCGGTTAACCTCCAAGAAGATATAAACAAAGTTTTCCAGTGGGCAACGGTAAACAATATGATGTTCAATGAGGACAAATTCCAACTACTCCGTTATGGAAAACTGGAGGAGATAATAACTAGAACAGAGTATACTACTGACTCCGGCCATACAATAGAGCGGAAAAATAATGTAAGGGACCTGGGAGTAGTAATGTCTGAGGATCTCACTTTCAAGGATCACAACAGTGCCACGATCGCACGTGCAAAGAAAATGATAGGATGGATAATGAGAACTTTCAAAACGAGAGATGCCAAGCCCATGATGATCCTTTTCAAATCACTTGTTCTCTCTAGGCTGGAATACTGCTGTACATTAACATCTCCATTCAAAGCAGGTGAAATCGCAGATCTAGAGAGTGTACAGAGATCCTTTACTGCACGTATAAGTTCTGTCAAGCACCTTAACTACTGGGAACGCTTGGAAGCACTTGACTTGTACTCGTTGGATAGCAGGAGGGAGAGATATATCATAATCTACACTTGGAAAATCTTGGAAGGAATGGTCCCAAATCTGCACACAGAAATCACTCCCTACGAAAGTAAAAGACTGGGCAGGCGATGCAAAATGCCCCAATAAAAAGTAGGGGCGCCACTGGTACACTAAGGGAAAACACCATAAGTGTCTGGGGCCCAAAACTGTTCAACAGCCTCCCATCAAGCATTAGGGGAATTGCCAATAAACCCCTGGCTGCCTTCAAGAGAGAGCTGGACAGATACCTAAAGTCAGTGCCGGATCAGCCGGGCTGTGGCTCGTACGTTGGACTGCGTGCGGCCAGCAGTAACAGCCTAGTTGATCAAGCCCTGATCCATCGGGAGGCCTGGTCATGGACCGGGCCGCGGGGGCGTTGATCCCCGGAATAACCTCCAGGTAACCCCAATATCGTTGATAAATTAGACACATGTGCAACACTTGGGTATCTTTATTGAGGAAACGTTTCGCCACACAGTGGCTTCATCAGTCCATAGAAAGGAGAATATTGAAGAACAGGAGGAGTTTGAGGTAATCAGTCCCTCAGCCTTGAGTCGATGTGGTCAGTCCATCAATCTTGAAAAAATACAGCATATGTGTGCATAAGTAGCTTAAATACCGTAGGCAGGAGAGGTGCAGCAGTCGTAGGTGGTATCACATTTGTCCAATGTGGAAGTAGGTCGTGCCCAAGGGTTAGGCAAGTGAAGAATTCCTTGTATAAAGATCCTCAGATGTTGTTGTGTCCGACAGAAATGTAGATGAATGGTTCTGAAAACTGAGGGACTGATTACCTCAAACTCATCCTGTTCTTCAATGTTCTCCTTTGTATGGACTGATGAAGCCACTGTGTGGCGAAACGTTTTCTCAATAAAGATACCCAAGTGTTGCACATGTGTCTAATTTATCAAGTTGTCGGTTCTCTGAGCCATTCATCTACAACCCGAGTATCGCATCCGGAATATACAACTTAGGGTTTATAGTCCCGGTTGAGCTTTTCTTTTTATTTTGCCTTAATTGGGCAGCGCCATTCATTTTGTTAGTGAATATATCGCCATAAAAACATAACAGCCGAAACAGTTGACACGCCATTGGTGATGTCAACAGTTTCAAGGGTTTACATATTAACTGGGAGCAATATAAGTTCTGCATTTTTTATCTAATTCGATATCTCACTTGAATAGATAAAAACAACCGTCACAGTTTATTACCATCTTTTGTAGATAACACTAAAATAAGCATGAAAGTTACCTTGGTAGCAAACACTGAAAAATTGCAGTAAGATATAAACAGGTTTTCGGGTGAGCAGTGGAGAACACGAAATTCAATGGTGATAAGTTACAGTAGACCTTAAGTCTAAATATGTACCTATTGGAGCGGAGAAGAGAGATGCATTATAATATACACCTGAAAAGTCCTTGAGGGCACTGTGCTAAATCTGCACACTGCCACAACATACTGGAGTGAGAGATATGGGAGGAAGTACAACGTGGGCACAATAAGGGAACGCCACTATCAAAATGGTATACAATACCGACAGGTTGGTAGATAAGACACATAGGCAACATTTAGGCAACTTTATTCCGAAACGTTTCGTCTACACAGTAGGCTTCTTCAGTCGAGTACAGAAAGTAGGCAGGAGCAGTAGAGATGTGAAGACGATGTAATCAGTCCATCACCCTTGAAGTCGTAGATTTGATGTTGTCAGTCCCTCAGCCTGGAGAATTTCGGTTCCAAAGTCTGGAACAGACTTTCCAGACTTTGGAACAGAAATTCTCCAGGCTGAGGGACTGACAACCTCAAATCTACGACTTCAGTGGTGATGGACTGATTATATCGTCTTCACATCTCTACTGCTCCTGCCTACTTTCTGTACTCGACTGAAGAAGCCTACTGTGTAGGCGAAACGTTTCGGAATAAAGTTGCCTAAATGTTGCCTATGTGTCTTACCTACCAACCATAAGGGAACACATTATCAACATCCGTGGCCCAAGACTATTCAATACCTTACCAGAGGATATCAAACACTTCTGGGACAAGTGTATAAGTGTTCAAGTGAAAATTGGACAAATATCTTCACTAGGTACTAGACCAACCAGACTGCGATGAACATGTGAGCCAGTAGACCACCGACAGTAACAGCCTAGCTGACCAGGCAAGCGCCAGATGAGCCTGACCAAGGCCGGGTCCTGGGAGTAACTCTCGGAACTCATCAAAGGAATATCAAAGTATTCTAGACGAGAGCAGAAACGTCTTGTAAAACACCATCATTGGTAAGTCATGTTCTTTACAGGTTCTCTTACTCCATCCTATTATTTTCCTCACCAAGCTAACGAGAGAAGAGTACGCTCTTCGCTTCCTCTATCATGATCAGAGCATCATGATAATAATCGATGAGTGATAACTGATGACTGACACTGATGATGAGAGAGGGCAAGCTGCCCATTCACACTCAAGGGACACAAACAGCATTTATAAGTCAAGTCACAGTCCTGGAGTTGCTATCACAGGCTAAGAAGGGCAGGAAGTTGCAATTTCTTCATTTGACTTTAAAAAGTCTAAATAAATCATTTGTTTCTACGAGCAGTCCACTTACGTACAGAACATCATTTTTTTTTCATTAGGAGATTATTGTATTTGCGTTTTCGTTGTATTCAATACTGGAGAAATTGTTGGATTATCCATTATTGCTCCCACTCGTGTTGTTGTGTCTGGCGTGCTTGTTCTGGTGTGGGTATTTTGGGCCAACTCAGCATGACTGGTGTTTGTAATATTTGTAGTATTTTTTATTCATTTAATTTACTGTTTTTCTCCCCAACGCCTGGCCCAAGGCAGGGTTCTGGGAGCAGAAAAACTCTCGGAACTCATCAGAGGTATGTGAAATAATTTGCATTCTAGGTCAAAGATATTTTTTTTTCTCTACAGAGTCTTTACACATCTCCATTTCCTGGGTTATTGATAAAAAAATAAATCTATATTTACATATTGCTGGGAGACAGCACTTACATGTGTGTCCTGTCTTGGCACCAATTATGATAATGTTTGTACTTGGTGTCTCTGGTTTTCTCTTTGTTCTGTATCAGTTTCTAGCTTTCCTTTGATTTCCTCATCTTGTGTTGTTTTGCTATTTTTTATGGTGTGTTGACGGAGCCACCGTATTCTAACCTGCTATCATCCTTCCTATGTGTTTCCTGAAGTTGTTTTCTCCTTTCTCAGTAGTGCTGATATGAAGAACATTTTCTCCCCATTCTTCATAAATAAGACGTAGACTTTCAAATTAAATTTCCTTTCTTAGGGAATGCTTGTAAATCAATTACCTTCGGCTGAACTAATTCATTTTCCATTCAAATCCATTCGCAATGACCCTCAGAGCTCTCTCTCTCTCTCTCTCTCTCTCTCTCTCTCTCTCTCTGCGCGCGTAGGTACGTACGTACCTACCTACGTGTGTGTACTCACCTAGTTGTACTCACCTAGTTGAGGTTGCGGGGGTTGAGTCCGAGCTCCTGGCCCCGCCTCTTCAATGATCGCTTCTAGGTCACTCTCCCTGAGCCGTGAGCTTTATCATACCTCTGCTTAAAGCTGTGTGTGTGTGTGTGTGTGTGTGTGTGTGTGTGTGTGTGTGTGTGTGTGTGTGTGTGTGTGTGTGTGTGTGTGTGTGTGTGTGTGTGTGTGTGTGTGTGTGTGTGTGTGTGTGTGTGTGTGTGTGTGCGCGCGCGCGCTACTATCAGTGCAAGTAGCATGAAAAATTTCTATGTATGTTTCCAAGTTTTGTCTGGTGTGTAGGGAATAAAAGGTCTTTTATATGTAGTCCTTGAAGTTTACAGCCATTTTTTCCGATGCAGATGAAATGTTGAAGAGCATCATCACTGATGTAGCATCCAGTCTTTCGAATTCTCTCAGACTCCACCCTATTATTTTTTTTTGTTTGAGGATACATTTGCCTTGGTAAATGTTGGTTAGAGGGCGGGCGTAGGGTGGAGCTTCTTAACAGTTACAGCAATGAAAGAGGGCGGGTGTATGAGTAGCCTCTCCTAGCACCAGGTATAAGAAAAGGGAAGGTGGTGGGTGGACGTGTGGGCGAGTCCCAAAGCAGCAAGAGGGAAGGTGGTGGGTGGGCGTGTGGGCGAGTCCCCCAAGCAGCGAAACGGAGGATGATGTGTCTACCTGGCTACTGGAGGGCATTCCGGGGATCAACGCCCCCGTGGCCCGGTCCATGACCAGGCCTCCTGGTGGATCAGGGCCTGATAAACAAGGCTGTTACTGCTGGCCGCACGTAATCCAACGTACGAACCACACCCCGGTTGATCTGGCACTGAATTAGATATCTGTCCAGCTTCCTCTTAAAGATAACCAGGGGCCTATTGGCAATTCCCCTTATGACTGGTGGGAGACTGTTGAACAGTCTTGGGCCCCGGACACTTATTGTGTTTTCTCTTAGAGTACCAATGGTGCCCCTACTTTTCACTGGGGGTATGTTGTATCGCCTGCTTTCGTAGAGAGTGATTTCTGTGTGTAGATTGGGGACCAGTCCCTCCAGGATCTTCCAGGTGTAGATTATGATGTATCTCTCTCGACTGCGCTCCAGTGAGTACAGTCAAGTGCTTCCAGGCGTTCCCAATAGTTAAGTTATTTGATAGAACTTACATGTGCAGTAAAGGTTCTATGTACATTCTCTAGAACTGCAATTTCACCTACTTTGAATGGGGATGTTAGTGTACAGCAGTATTCCAGCCTAGAGAGAACAAGCGTCTTAAAAAGGATCATCATTGGCTTAGCATCTCTTGTCTTGAATGTTCTCATTATCCATCCTATCTGCTTCCTCGCAGATGTGATAGTGGCATTGTTGCGGTCCTTGAAGGTGAGATCCTCAGACATTACCACTCCCAGGTAATTCACATTTTTTTCCACTCTGCTGTGTGATTAGAGTTTGTAGTATACTCAGTTCTAGCTATTATTTCCTCCAGTTTCCCATAATGGAGTAGGTGGAATTTGTCTTCATTGAGCATCATATTGTTCTCCGTTGTCCATTGGAAAACTTGGTTTATATTTTCTTGGAGATTTGCCGTGTTCTCAGCGGATGACACTCTCATGCAGATCCTAGTATCGTCTGCAAAGGATGATACGGTGCTGTAGTGGAACAGAGCTCTTCACTATGGCAGCTTTCGATTTAACTCCGTTTACCACTACTCTTTGTGTTCAATTGGTTAGAAAGTTGAACATCCGTCTGCCTACTTTGCCAGTTATCCCTTTAGCACGCATTTTGTGTGCTATTACACCATGATCGCACTTGTCAAAGGCTTTTGTAAAATACTCATCCGGTTGTTTATTTTCTCTTCGATATCTGGCAATAATTCGATAGTGCTGCTCACCATGTATACATTCCATACATTATACACAATGCACTAGGAATTTGCAAGACTGCTGTAAACCACAATTTAAGATCACTGTATCACTAAACTTCAATACCTCATCACTCGCTGTATTACGTATGGCGATATGAGTAACAATCCTTCAGTATACGACCCACTGTGTGGAAACACCTTTAGGCCTAGTTCCCACCCATTTCCCTTCTACACTTCTAATAATTTCGTCTTATTTTTTCCTGAGGTTTTAACGATAGTTCTTTTTTTTCTTTCTTTCTTTCTTTTCGGCTCTTGGAATTTGTGCTAGTCCCTGATCTTTCTTATTTCCTTCTCACTGATCTACGTTCACTGTTAGTCACTCTCCACTTGACACTATATATTTTTATCTTCAGTGTTCACTGATATTTCCTTTATGTTGGGTTTAACTGAGTATATGCACTTTATGGTTAGCACACGCGTATTTTCCGCGCTGGGTCCCCTCTAGGACTTTCAGAGAAACGCATATTTGAAGGAACTCAACCACGCGTGACTTCTTCACCCCGCTGCTGTGGGAGAGTCCACAAGCAGCAAGAGGGAGGTGATGGGTGGACATGTAGGTGAGTAAATGGAAGTGTGTAAATACTTTATCTACTCTAGGATGCTTGATGATATTCTCAAGTACCAAGCCAACGTAGATGAAAGTTCTCCATCATGAATAAATTTCACATGGAGAAACCTTGCACAGTCAAGAAGTAAAGTCAAACTGATGTAGCCATCAAAATGATCTGAATCTGTGACTCGTCAAATAATGAAGACAACATTGTGTGATTTACCTTGACAAATAAATTAACGACAGGTCTTAGTAACCCATTAACAATGCCTCTAAAACGGGATAGGGAGAATTAATGTTCAAATTAGCATTTTGAAATGCCGCGTAGCTAATGATGAGAGCAATTCAACTCAATCGCAAGGTTCCGGATTCGATTACCTAGAACGGAGAAGCACACGGCCAGTTTCCTTGTCCTTCCCCTGATGCCCCTGCCTACTTAGCTGTAAAAACAGGTGCCTGTGTGTAAGTCGACTGATATGGGTCTCGTCCAGGGAAATATTGTGTTGGAAAACTCTAGTCCTTCTGGAATGTCATACCATGTTTAAGATAACACTCCGGTCCAGTGTGCAAGAAACTCCAGTACTTGTTGCAGTATTCAGGTGTTGAGTATACGGTATCTGTGTACTTGTTGACGTTAGTTATAAGCAAAAGTGTGTGGAAACATCCTTGGTTAGCGTTTTCCTCCCCAGGGCCGGCCTCCCACTCTTCCCTTCTGAACCACCAAAACTAATTATAAGATAGAGAGAAGGTGCCGCCCTCCCCCGTGGAAGCCTCCAGACCCTTTACAATTCGCACCGGCGCCCCTTCCAACCTCCCCTTCCCCACTGCATCCGATTCCCTCCCAACATCCATAGCTACCCTTAGTCCAGGCAGAAATCTAACCAAGGCTTCGCCCCCTTTCTACACTATTGTAGCAAGCATTAACGTTCTCGTAACAAACATCTACAATGCAGATCATCTGTAACAAACACCTGCTGTAATTATCTTTGTTTCGACTACATCTAATTACAACTGTAGAAGCTCTTACACACTTGCCTTAGATGACAAAACACAACAGCTGAGCCCAGACCTTCGCCCATCACAAACTAGTTACAACAATCTCTGAAACGAACAACTCAAAAGGCAATAATAGCAATAAATCACTCTGTTTAACATTACTGGGTTATCCCATATTAAATTCATTATATAAAAATCATTGTAAAAGTTTCAAATTATGCACGAGGCCTAAATGAAGACTTACTTCCAGGAAGGAAACAGCGTGGCTGATTTGTAATTACACCTAGTAGCCCCCGAGGTAAGTCCCGGCTGCCACAACACACACATGTTCAACTCTATTAAACACAACCGCGGCCTCGCCCAACACTGTTTTTTTTTTATTGAAGAAACACTAATTACGAAGGGTTGATTACAATTATGAAACACGTTTATAAGCTTTATTTTTTTGTAGTTCCATTGTTCTCCGATTATTTGCCATTGTTTCTGGTTTAACTGAGCATCAGTGCGTCACCGCCATTTCCAGTGTAAGATCCTCCGTATTAAACGAGTCAGTGCTTGTTATATTTGTCAAGATGAACTCCACTCTTCGTCGTCACAAAGTCTAACATTCTTACGATGCCACAATTACAGGTATCTGGCACTGGTCTTGCAACCCCTTCCCCTCTACCTTTGACATATCTTTGACAAGTATCGAGTTTTTCTACTCCCGGAGCGCGGCTTGTCTGGTCAACCAAGCTGTTACTGCTGGCGGCTCGCTAGCCAGCACATCCATCACAGCCTAGTTGGTCTGCCTAGTTTTTCTCGAAGACCTCTACACTTGTCCCAGCAGTGTTTCTGATAACTTCTGGGACCACGAATGTTGGTATAATGTTCTCTTATTGTGCCCACGGCGCTCCTGCTTTCCACTGGGTAAATTTTACACTTCCTCCCATATGTCTCACCCCAGTATGTTGTTACTGCAGGCCCTCAAGTACTTTCCACGTATATATTATGCATCTTTCTCTCTCCTCGAGTACATATTTAGGATTCTGCGTCGTTCCCAGCAACTTAAATATTTTATTGACTGTTTGTGGTCGGTAAATGATCTCTGTATTTGTATCGTCATGATTTGTGTGGATGGATATTCCTGTAGTTCCCATATCTTGACATTAATATGGCCAGCTACATACATCTTACAGAGGTAGGGCCTTTATGAAAAGTTTTGCACAAATGGTCTAGTCCTCTCGTTACTTGACATTTTCACTGAATGCCTTAGCAGTCATAGGTAGATTTTTAGGATTTGGTAAAAAAGCACTATTTCGTCCTGTCCTTAAGAGAAACTTTACAGTGGATATCTGACATTGTTTCTCCAGCTTCACACTTCTGATCATAAGCTGGTGCAATACAGGCTGCTGATTCGTAAATAACACGTTTCATGTCTTCTAAATGGTCTCTTAGACTTTTCAGTTCTTTTTCCTGTTTCAAGAGCCTATAGGATCTTTACCTATGCCATGAAAAATGTCATGTAACTTGTGGGCTTCCTAGAAATTGTTGTGATCGGCTATGTCTCTGCACAGTAATGTACTAACAACACACTGATAATTTGTATACTTTGTAATCCACGAGTTGTCATTTATACCATTTGGTGAGGAATGATTACGCCAGCTTCCTCAGGTATGATCTACTTTGGATTACTAACAAGCAATGAGTGACTGCTCTGGCTTGGTTAATAGCGTCCGCAGCTCATATTGAGGGGTCCTGGATCCATTTCCGGCAGGCTGAAACGTTGGGCATGTTTGCTTACACCTGTTGCTCCTGTTCACCTAGCAGTAAGTAAATAAGTGGGTGTTTGCCGACTGGTGTAGGTCATATCCTGGGGGACAAGATTAACCTAAGTTGCCCGGAAATGCTTCACATAACACGGGACTTTCTAGATAGTATGCCAGAGATGTTAGCTAGATTTGTAGGAGTTGTATCATATATTTACAGAAATATTATTATTATTATTATTATTATTATTATTAATCTTTAAAGTCATAATACCGTAGCTGGAACAATACATAAGTAACCCGCACTTAGAAAATAAACTTATGATGATTTTTTGGTTCCGGGTTGTTTGTATGTTTTTTAGGTACAGATGATCGAGTAACCATTAGACTGCTAGGGTTGTTTGTTCCAGTGTGAGTATTAGTTCATTGCGTACCACATCAGTCAAATGTTTTGTTTTTCAACTTGATGAGGCGGAAGAGGAAAATGCAAATGCAGATGATGCTCATTAGAAACGATACTGTACTCATAGTAGCGGTGAAAGACTGCATGCACCCGGCTGCTCTCTCTAATTCTGTTGCTAAGATATTTCACAAAATTCGTAATCAGGTATTTTACATTGCATTTACTTGGCCGATGAACTGCCTCCAAAAAATGACCCGTCCATCCAAGACAATGGCTGCTCAGTTGTATGGGCTAACTGTTCAACTTTAAGTTCGTTCAGTACTGTCGATTTATTCTCATATCTCTGTTTTTCTTCGTCAAGCATCGAGGATGGTGCTGGTGCTAGTTCTTATTTCATTATGTTCTTTTCAATGACACGAGAGAACTGATGAGACAATCTTTACAAATATCATTTCGGATTCAAACTATTCAGCAGGACCTGTCCTTACTTTCCTTTGCCTTGCACCCACATTTACAGCATTATCTACATTTAATTTTTCTAGGCATATACATCCAGAAATAATGTTTTCAGCATTCACTGGATCAATACCTCGTGACAGTCTTACCTGTCACACTGACATCATCAATGAGGATTTCCTTGTCTAAGCGGATGATGTATTTGTCTTCAGGGTGCACTAAATCTCTACACTCTAGCAGGACTTTTTTGTTTTGACTGATATTCCTAACCCTTACATCATCTTCACCTTCAATAAGTCTGAGCAAACTAAACATAATATCACGGAACAGTAGAAGACTAGACAGACCTGGAGAAGAGAAACACTAAATTGTCGTCAAAATGCTTGCACAGTCTTGTTAAGACAATTTTGCAACATTACAACCATGAGAGGGATAATATTCATGCGCCCTACTTGAAGCCCAAAAACTTTCATTTATCACTGTTGATATCTTATAAAAGCTGCCTTAATACAGAATTATTGTTTTACTTAGTGTAATCTGCACCAGTTTGTTTTATTCTCCCAGTCATCAATCTTCTTCGATAACAGTCATAGTAACATCTGTTAAAGAGCAAAAAGGCACAATACCGTGACTGGAACAATACACAAATAACCCGCAGATAGGAGAGAGGAGAGAGAGGAGCTTACGACGACGTTTCAGTCACACTGTGACTATGTACACGGTCCAAGTCGGACCGAAACTTCGCCATAAGCTCCTGTCTCCTATGTGCGGGTTATTTGTGTAAAATAAGTTGCCTACAAATCGTTCATAGCATCTTGTAGTCTTACCTCAACTTTGGTTTTCAACTCATACTTTCATATACTACAAATTTTAAAAATCAATTCTTTGAAGGGCAATTCAGTTCCCTGGTTTGCCATTCTACAAAGATATTAAATCTGCCACCTGCAATTTAAAGTTGACTAATTTAACCCCAGACCTGACTTAAGCAATCTCGACGACAACCAATGCATGAAAAAGCTGAATAAAGTCTCTAGAAATATATCCCACAAGGAACCCCGAACTGAGATCACTGAGTCAGAGTGAAGACATGATAATGGGAGAAGGTTACCGAACTGCTTAACAATCAACAAATATCACAAGGAAAAAAATTGGCACCGAGGAATTACAGAGCGGAAGGTTTGTCTGCCCATCAGTGTCAAGTGCAAACTCCTACTGTATGCGGATGAGAGTGCTCTGTTAGTTTCAGGTAAATACCTTACCTTACCCACAAGATATAGTTAATGTAATAACACTAGAACTGGAGTCCTGTTGCAAATGGTTAGTAGACAACAAACTATCGTTACACCTCGGGAAAACGGAAGCCATACTCTTTGGCACGAAACATAAACTGAAAAGGGTAAATAATTTTAATGTTCGGTGTAATGGGGAACCCATCACTACAGTTTCCTTATTAAAATATCTGGGAATCCCCTTTGACCCATGCATGTCAGGAGAATTGATAGGGAACAGTGTAGTAAAGAAAGCGAATGCCAGACTGAAGTTTCTCCACAGACAAGCACAGAGTCTATCTACTGGGGTTCGCAGGACCCTATGTCTAGCTCTTATACAATGCCATATGGACTACGCTTGCTCTTCATGGTACTCTGCCTTGACAAAAAAAAAACTGAAAGATAGACTGCAAATCGCCCAGAACAAAATGGTAAGATTCATCCTGGACCTGGGTCCAAGAGAACATGTAGGCCAGGATGAATTACAACAACTGGACATGTTGAAGGTTAAAGACAAAGTAAAACAACTGAAGTTAAATCAAGTTTATAAAATTATTCACAATGTTCAGAATATCTTGGTGCTAATTTTGTCAAGGTTGGGAACCAAAGCAATAATAGTACTACCTGGAGGTTATTCCGGGGATCAACGCCCCCGCGGCCCGGTCCATGACCAGGCCTTCCGATGGATCAGGGCCTGATCAACTAGGCTGTTACTGCTGGCCGCACGCAGTCCAACGTACGAACCACAGCCCGGCTGATCCGGCACTGACTTTAGGTATCTGTCCAGCTCTCTCTTGAAGGCAGCCAGGGGTTTATTGGCAATTCCCCTAATGCTTGATGGGAGGCTGTTGAACAGTTTTGGGCCCCGGACACTTATGGTGTTTTCCCTTAGTGTACCAATGGCGCCCCTACTTTTTATTGGGGGCATTTTGCATCGCCTGCCCAGTCTTTTACTTTCGTAGGGAGTGATTTCTGTGTGCAGATTTGGGACCATTCCTTCCAAGATTTTCCAAGTGTAGATTATGATATATCTCTCCCTCCTGCGTTCCAACGAGTACAAGTCAAGGGCAGGGTAGGGCAGGGCAGGGCAGGGCAGGGCAGGGCAGGGCAGGGCAGGGCAGGGCAGGGCAGGGCAGGGCAGGGGTGGGGTTGGGGAAGGTGGGAAGAATCACAGCGGGAGCACTCCTAGCATCACCATAATAGGCAGCATCACTCCCAGCTCTCACACATGAATGAAGTCTCCGCCAGTCCCTCTCGCTTATCAGCTAATCTGTTTCAATTCCAGCCGTCCATTATGGCGGCTGCTTCAGCCTTAGGTTTATATACACAGGTGTAGGGTGAACACAGCTGGGAGAAGCCTTTATTACGAATAGTAACTTCCAAGGGTCAATAACCCAAGAATGCTAAGACAGGGATGTGTAATGTCATCATGGTTGTTTAACATATTTATAGATGGGGTTGTAAAAGAAGTAAATGCTAGAGTGTTGGGGAGGGGTGGGATTAAATTATGGGGAATCAAATAGCAAATGGGAGTTGACACAGTTACTTTTTGCTGATGATACTGTGCTTTTGGGGGATTCTAAAGAAAAGTTGCAAAGGTTAGTGGACGAGTTTGGGAGGATGTGTAAAGGAAGAAAGTTGAAAGAGTAAGGGTAAGGTGATGAGGGTATCAAACGATTTAGATAAAGAAAAAATGGATATCACATTGGAGGGAGTATGGAAGAAGTGAATGTATTCAGATATTTGGGAGTTGATTTAGTCAGCAGATGGGTTTATGAAGGATGAGGTTAACCATAGAATTGATCAAGGAAAAAAGTGAGTGGTGCGTTGAGGTATCTGTGGAGACAAAAATCGTTATCCTTGGAGGCAAAGAAGGGAATGTACGAGAGTATAGCGGTATCAACACTCTCATATGGGTGTGAAGCTTGGGTTCTAAATGCTGCAGCGAGGAAGTGGGTGGAGGCAGTAATGTCGTGTTTATGGGCAATGTGTGGTGTAAATATTATGCAGAGAATTCGTAGTGTGGAAATTAGGAGGTGGGGAGTTACTAAAAGTATTAGTCAGAGGGCTGAAGAGGGGCTGTTGAGATGGTTTGGTCATTTAGAGAGAATGAAACAAAGCGGAATGACTTGGAGAGCGCGTAAATCTGGAAAGGTTGAAGGGGGGCAAAGGAGGTTTTGTGGGCGAGGGGCTCGGACTTCCAGCAAGCGTGCGTGAGAGTGTCAGATAGGAGTGAATGGAGACGAATGGTTTCGGGGACCTGGGAGCTCTTGGAGTGTGAGCAGGGTAATATTGTGTGAAGGGATTCAGGGAAACCGGTTAGCCGGACTTGAGTCCCGGAAGTGGGAAGTACAATGCCTGAACTTTAAAGGAGGGGGTTTGGGATATTCGCATTTTGGAGTGACATCTAAACTGTCGTATTTGAGAGCCTCTGCAAAGACAGTGATGTGTGAATGATGATGAAAGCGTTGAATAATTAGTTTTTTATTTCTTTTTGGATTTTTCTTTCTTTTTGGGTCACCATGCCTCGGTGGGAAACGGCCGACGTGTTTAAAATATATATATAGAGGTACCTGCCAGCAGATCCGGTACATGCACCCTGCACTCTTGCCCTGGTCTCCTATACCTGCCAGCAGACCTGGTACATGCACCCTGCACTCTTGCCCTGGTTTCCTGTACCTTCCTGCAGATCTTGTACATGCACCCTGCACTCTTACTCTGGCCTCCTATACCTGCCAGCAGACCTGGTACATGCACCCTGCACTCTTGCCCTGGTTTCCTGTACCTTCCTGCAGATCTTGTACATGCACCCTGCACTCTTACTCTGGCCTCCTATACCTGCCAGCAAACATGGTATATGCACCCAGCACTCTTGCCCTGGTCTCCTGTACCTGCCAGCAGACCTGGTACATGTACCCAGCACACTTGCCCTAGTTTTCTGTACCTGCCAGCAGACCTGGTACATGCACCCAACACTCTTGCCCTGGTCTCCTGTACCTGCAAGCAGACCTGGTACATATACCCAGCACTCTTGCCCTGGTTTCCTGTACTTGCAAGCAGATCTGGCACATATACCCAGCACTCTTGCCCTCGTCTCCTGTACCTGCTAACAGACCTGGTATATATAACCAGCACTCTTGCCCTGGTATCCTGTACCTGCAAGCAGGCCTGGCACATATACCCAGCACTCTTGCCCTCGTCTTCTGTACCTGCCAGCAGACCTGGTCCATGCACCCAGCAACTCTTGCCCAGGTCTCCTGTACTTACAAACCGAGAAAAACGACAGGCGCATTACTGTCAGTTACCACTTATATCAAACACTGGTTATTTCAGTGATCAAAGGTAACACTGACCCACTTTTATAATTTACACTGGAAGAGGCCAAGTCACTACACTCATGAAAGTCGCACCACTGCACGCTCCAGTGCAACATCATGACCCAAGTATCACAAGCCTCTCTGCATGATCACTACCCCCTCCACTTCCCACCCCTCCTTAAATCCCTACCCCTCCCACTGCTTCAGGCGACAAGGTGACCAAGGCCCGTTTGACCCAGTAATGTACCTCGGGCGAACCGGGATGTGCAACCAGGAACCCTGACCGAACTTCTGTATATTTTTTATTAAAAACAATATATAATTACATTGCGAGGCTACCCTGATGGATGCGACATTTTACAAAGTTAGAGCAGGAATTATGTTCACCACCTATGATAAAACTCCTAAGTCCACAATGAACCAGTACAGAACATGTTCTTTTGTTCACATTTATTGTGAATTTCCATACCTTTGATATACCTTTGAAGAGTTTCGAGAGTTTATCTACTCTGTGAGCCCGGCCAAGGGCCAGGCTCGTCTGGTGCTTGCCTGGTCAACCAGGCTGTTGCTGCTGGAGGCCCGCTGCCCCACATATCCATCACAGCCTGGTTGATCTGGCACCTGGTGAAGATACTTGTCTAGTTTCCACTTGAAGGCTTCTACACTTGTTCCAGCAGTGTTTCTGATATCTTCTGGTAAGATGATGAAAAGTCTGGGACCCCGGATGTTGATACAGTGTTCCCTTATTGTCCCCACCGCACCCGTGCTCCTCACTGGGGTGCGGTAATATTCAGGATAAACACTTGAGATTTAATAGGCACATAAGTTCCTCCGTCTTCTAATAACATGTTCATTTTTTCCACTATAATGTATCTTGTCTATAATTACTATCGCATTTGCTTTGTCTGTTTCGTAAGGTGAAGTCCAGGATCTTTCCTTAATCCATGGTATAACTTAATAAATTTCTGAGGATACCTGTGTGAGCTTTGCTCAGACCTCTCCAACCTCTTAAGGTTTAAGTGATACTGGGTTGAAGGAAGGTGATGACGAGGTGAGAACCAGGTCTTCAACTATGATGTCTTCACTGTAGTATAGTCAGCCAGATCATTTATATTCCTATACATTAATGAATCTACTCGCTTATTTTCCATGATCGTGACGTTGTAGGGATGTATCTATTTTCATTCATTCAACTTCCTAGTTTCTAACAACTTCAGGTAACAACAGTCTTCCTGCGCAGTACAGGGTAACAAAGACACGTGTTGTTTAATATTTAACAGAGAGAAGTGGTAGCTAGCGGAAGGTATCGCTCTACTGATCAAAGTTCCATCAGGCTGGTCGTCATATTACGAATGCTCACACCGCAAGAATGCATCTATTTTTCTTTTCTCCTAACAAAAATAGATGCATTTCAGTCGTTGCGCGATTCGTGATAAGTATCCCTGTGTTCAATATGTCCAGCCTCCACTACCACAATGCACACAAAAGGAACAGTGGACGATGGTTAGAAAATGCTAATGCAGCAAAATACAAAAATATGTATACGTGTATACATGCTTGTGCGTATGAATTTTCGTACATAAGTACACGTGTGTGTATATATATTTGTAGGCGCCCGCACGTGCGTGTACACACACACACACACACACACACGTGTGCGCGCGCGCGCACACGTGTGTGTGTGTGTGTGTGTGTACACGTACTCAAGCACATATTACACATATACATATGCATAAGAATGCATCTGCACAGGCATACATGTGCGCACATACTTATGCATATTTATGTGTATGTATACATGCTTGTGCGGATGTATGAAGTGTAGTAGTATACATGCGTATTTATCCACGCATGTATATTATTACACTCGTATATGTAAATGTACATATGCATATTTGTAAGGATGTATGCATGTATTATATGCATAATGTGTAAACGTTTACATTTATATATGTACTAACATTTTTGCATACGTTTGAATATTTTCATATAGATATACATGTATGGATGCATATTTATGGTTTCATGAACAGAAATCAGCAAGAGTTCAGATATGGTAAACCTTGTCTTACCAACCTGTTGGAAGTCTGTAACAAAGTAACGGGAGAGAGAATGTTAGGTAGACTGCATTTTCTTAGATGTAAGAAGGCATCTGGTACAGTAAGGGGGATTACCAACAGACCCCTGGCAGTCTTCAAGCTGGCACTGGACAAGCACCTAAAGTCAGTTCCGGATCAGCCGGGCTGTGGCTCGTACGTTGGTTTGCGTGCAGCCAGCAGCAACAGCCTGGTTGATCAGGCTCTGATCCACCAGGAGGCCTGGTCTCAGACCGGGCCGCGGGGGCGTTGACCCCCGGAACTCTCTCCAGGTAAACTCCAGGTAAACAGTACCCCACATGAGAATAAGGTAAAAAGTTGAAGTGCAGGCAGGAATACCATGGAATGTAATCCGGTAGCTCAGAGAGTATCTCAGAGGAAGGCAGCAGAGTGACTGTCCTGGATAAGACGTCAGAGTGGTGAAGCGCAACAAACGGGGTACCGCGAGGATCTTATTAGGGTCAGTACTGTGTTTGGTTCATGTGAATGATATTTCAGATGACACTGAGTCTGATATATGCCTGTTTACTGAGCATGTAAAACGGTTAAGAATAAAAATCAGCGAGGACAAGGATATATTGCGAATGGGTCTGGGTAAACTGCAAAATTGGTCAGATCAGCGGTGTGGTTGCCTGAATTTAACCCCAGCATATGCAAGGTCATAAAGATTGGAAAAAGGGAACAAATAACCAGACAGGGTGCATCGTCTTGGAGGACAAAGGATGCAGATCTCACCTAGGGGTGAGCACACGGTCTATTATTTTGCCAGAGGCTCATATCAACTTTATAATCTCTGCGGTTAATGGTCGCCTGGCAAATCTGAGTGGCTCTCAGGAATCTTAACAAAGTTTTCCGGGCATTTTATACAACAAATGTCAAACCCATCTTGGAGTACGCAGCACCAGTATGAAACCCACACCTGAAGAAGCATGTTAAGAAATTGGAGAAAGGGTAGAAGTAGGTAACAAGGCTTGTTCTTGCGTTAATGGACATGAGCTATAAGGAGAGACTAATGGAATTGAATCTAACGGCAATGGAGGATAGAAAAAACCAGAGTATATAGCAACATACAAAATACTCAGAGGAAAAAGTGTGGACAGAGACAGGCTATTTGGGAGGCGAGAAACGGAAACAAGGGGACACAGATGAGCCACAGGACTGTCAGGAAATATTCAGTATCAGGGTGGTCGAAAAGTGAAATGATTTCGGTGAAGAAACAGCAGAGGCAGGCCCCATACAGAGCTTTGAGATCAAATACGGTAAGGCCCCACGAGGCTAGGAGAGAGTGAATCTGGTAGGAGAAAAGTTAAGAGGCGGGGCCAGGAGTCAAGACTCGACCTCTGCAGTCACACAGAGATAAGTACACACACACACACACACACACACACACACACACACACACACACACACACACCTTTATCTCTGATACACCTTTGATGAGTTCTAACAGTTTTTTCACTCCTGGAGCCCGGCCCTGGGCCAGGTTACAATCACACCGAGGTACCTAAGGTTGTAATCGTTGTAATTTATATCCCATTACAATATACTTCCTTGTCATTTGGGGTGGGTGGGTGAGAGGGGTGCCCCTTTATTCCCTATTCTATTTTCCTCTAATAAATACTGCCTACCTGGGAGTCCTGCTTCCTTTCCCCCTTCACCCCTGGACGCGCAGGAACTGTCAAACCGGACAGTGAAGGGATTAAGAGACGTAGGTGTGTGCAGAATATCTAAGAGCAGCTTACATACTGGAGAGAAATGCAAGAGTCGCACACAAGTTTCATTGCGTGCAGCAGGTGGGTCATAGCGCTGGGATTATCTAGAGTGCAACTGCTCGGCCTTCCACACAGAGTTATATTATACAAAGTAGCCACGCACCTATTCTCCACTTAATGAACACTTGTAAGATAATTTTTCAGAATCTGTGCAACGCATCAGAACTTGTGTCTGGGTCTTAAATACACAGATGCATTGTCATTCTAATGTATATCTAATATATTTATTTATGTAAGGCCCTAAAACCCATGGCGCTCATTCAGTAAAAAAGTGGATGTTCAATCCTCCGTCCGCTAATAGCGACACCAGGCTTTCCTATTAACAGGCTGATCCGTAATGATTTTGGTGTTCCTGTACTCAGTACGACGTAAACACCACAGTTCGGCTATTAAGAACTTGCATCAATACCTTATTAAGTTATCTCTTGAACATAAGGGCTTATTTATAATTCATGTTATGTTTAATGGGGAAGACATTGCAAAGTCTTTGATCCTTTGTGTATCAAATTATTTCTTGATTAATGCACCCCTGCTTTCATCGAGGGTATTTTACACCGTCACCCATGAATCTCGCTCTCGTAAGGAGCAATTTCAATGTGCAGATTTGAACCCAGTCCCCTCAGCATCTTCCGTAAATTATGATTTATCTTTCTCACTTGCGCTCCAGGGATGAGATGAAAGGCGTGGATGATTGTGGTGGTAGGCGGCCCTTCCTAATTACATACTTCCCTCCCTCCCACATGATTAGTTGTATGTTACCTTCCCCACACAAACTCACCCATGGTTTTAATCACTACACAGCGAAGTGTTCCGAAACTTGGGTTAAGTAAGGGCCTACATCAAGAGGCACCAGAGCACTCGTCTAAGCTGCAAAACTTGGTTAACGGCGAGAATAATACAATCTGCCTTGCGGGAAGCACAGACTATAGTACCTGGTCGACACGCCTGTCAACCCCAATCATCATCACGTATATTGCTTGGCCGAGGACCACTAACTTTTTTCGGTGCACGAGCACAACCATTATTATATTAATGGTACAGAAAGTCGACAAGTACATGGATAAAACATGTGCAACATTTTGGTATCTTTGTTGGGGAAAGTTTTCGCTAACCAGTGTACTGATCAATTCGGTACAGAGAAAAGCAGGGAAAGATGTGAAAAGGAAGTTTGAGGAAATGGATTGAATACATCCTCTCTATGATGAGGGACTGATTGCCTCAAACGCCCTCTTAACATCTTAAGCCTTTTTAGTCTGTATTGAACTGACAAGGCAAATAGTTGGTGAAATATTTCCACAATAAAAACACCCAAGTGCTGTACATGTGTCTGATTCTTCTACTCGTACAATCTCTAATGAGATTAACCTACTTATATGGACAGTGACCCAAAACTTGGCCCAGGACCACACTAAACCTGCCTACTTAAGACCCCATACACTGAAACAAAAAACAGTGTAGTAAGACTACTACTGACCTACACAAGGTAGGTCCTACTGACACCCATTTTTTATTATTAATTCTTGCTCTAGCTTATTTTTAAGATTTATTAAAATATATGCTTCAACGACTCTACTTGACAATTTGTTCCATTCATGAAGTCATTCATCTGGTTGAATACAATACACTAAACGAATTACATTTGTGTGACCCATTAAATCGTCGTCTTCAGGTCATCTGAACAACGAAGACCTCACAACAGGTGCATAACTATTACACACCTTGACCAAGACAACTCCACAACACACACACACACACACACACACACACACACACACACACACACATCCTGGGTCACGACTGTATCAAGGTTATTTGACACGCGCTTCTGATATTTCCCTGGCTGCACTGTAACGCTATGACTTACCAAATACTTCCATCACTCAAGCAGAGTGTTGATTGCCTTACTGAAGATGGTAAATTGGTTAACCCCTCTCGGTAATACACTGTTACTATCACTTTCTACGAAAGGGTATGAGGACATTTCTTCACCTCTTGGTAAACCCGCTTATAAGACACACATTCTATTTTAGAGAAAAATAAAAAAGGTCAAGAGAAATAACCCATATCAAAAAACAGTGAAAGTACTGAGCATCTATATTCATTGAATCTTTGCTGTTTAATAAAAGTTACAGGTAATATTAAATGAAATTATGTTACTGGGATGATCTATAGTAATTCATTACAACAGAGAATGAGGACGTACATGTACAATATAAGACTGACAGTCTTCTGGTGTTTCCAATTAGATTCCAATCTCTTTTGACTAACACTACACTCTGGTCCAGGGCTGTCCAACCAAGGGTGCGTTCTCCCCCCTGGGAGAGAGAATAAAGCCTCAGCAGGGGGTACACTAACAATCCTTGGGATACAACACTTTTTTACTCTTGTTTGGAATATATTATGAATCAAGGACAATAAATAATGAGCCCAGCTCATGTTTACACCAAGTAAGCTTCTGGCCGCCCACAAAGATGCATCTCGCCCCCTACAAACTGTTCATGAGTAAAATGGAAAACCAGAACTCCCAGTGAACAGTTTATTTTTTCCTTCTATGACTAAGTAATTCACATGGTTTGTAAACTTTAGCCAAATGGATAATTTATCCTTGTGCACTTTTATATATATAGTTTTTCTTATTACTAGAGAACTTTGGTCCTCCAATTTACAATAAAATGTAAATTCCACATATATTTTTTCTATCCAAATTTTATGAGGTGGGAGCGAGTGGATGGGGATAAATTTGGTTTGGTGTGTACAAGCTAATATAGGTTAGACAACCCTGGCCTGGCCTCTTCTTCAGGAGAGGTCCTGCCTCTCCTCTCCTCATGTCCGACATACTTCCCTTCTGATGTGTGTGGCACAAGACCATGAAGTCCGAATTGATCAGCCGTCGCCCTGCCACAAATATACCTATGTTCGGTGAGGATGGGGGCGAAAAGCAACGCCAATCCGAATAGCCTGTGGGTCGAGTCGAGTGCCCAGGGAGGAATTGGGAACAGCTAGAAGGAAATCTCCTGAGTGTGGTGCTTTCACCGCTAGGAGACGAGCTTTGTGCTTTCCTGAAGCGCTGGTGAGCATTGTGTTGGCGATTTTTTCCATGATCAGTTTGTCCCAGTGGGATTGTTTGTGCTCTTTGGGAGGAGCTGGTCTAATGGAGAAGTCTGCAATGGTGTCCCACCGCATCGCTGCTTGAGTTAACCTGGGGTCTTGAGCTCCTACCACGTCTCTCAAGCGTTCAGGGACGATCTTCTTGACTAATCCACTGGAAGCCAAACAGACAGAAAGGCAGGTAAAGCTACATGTGTTGCTTTGCGCACCCCTATACCTCCCAGTCGCACTGGGAGGGTTGCCTGATCCCATTGCCTTCTTAAAGGTTGATCTCAGGTGTGCGTCATATTTGTCGAGTGTTGGGTTATCAAAAGAGGGTGCACACCTCAGGAAGTGAGTCTTGGCATAGTAAGACACCTTGTGAGGGGATACAGAGCATCATGGGCATCAAGATCTCTTATTCTCTCCTCCATTCTCATCAGGTCATTCAATTTGTCCTTGAGGAGAGTGTCGATGGCCTGGTGACCCAGCAGTGCTCCCAAGAGGGTACTGTTAGACGGAGTGGTAGTCGAGACTTCCGGAAGAATTCTTTCCACGGCACTGATTATTTCCTGGTAACAAACCTGCCATATCCCACCAAGGCAGGGTGGCCCAAAAAACGTAAAACACGTAAAAAGTGGCAAACATGTAAATACTTATCGAACTATTTTCTGCTAAGCAGTAAGTAGGTACCTGGGGGTTGGGTGTTAGGCGACTGTTGTGGGTAGCATCCTGGAGGAGGAGGGGTGGGGTAGTATACCTTACATAGGACTGGGCTTTGAAATGAGCTGAGGTAGGATAACAGTTCTTAGCCTGCAAAACTGATTTGTGTAAAAAAAAAAAAAAAAAGTCCATCAAGAACGAAATGGTCCCTGAAATTGTGAAATGAGCTATCATTTAATGAAAGTAATTTGTCTGCCTTGCGTTTCCTCGCAATATATGGTCGAGTTTAGAAACAGGTTCAGTTACACATTGCTACTATTAACCATACTGTAATACACGTGTAGGTGACGAAGTGAAGGAGAGATGATAGAAGTTAGGGGTTACGAGGGGTTAGGTTTTTTTATGGGGAAGAGTAAAGGTGAGATAGAGTAAGGCCGGTTCAAATGATCCATACTGGATTAAACCAGATGTGTGGCCCACGTCACCACCTGCCGTACACCACCATCATGTCACCACCAGCTACACGTCCAGATATCTTACACCAATCGACACAACCACACACTTGTAAACTGCTTGTGTGTGGAGATTATCACCACTGATATTTTAGGAGGTCGCTGTCCCTCGGGGAAGATCCAGCCAGGCGATCACTGGGGAAATATGACCCACCTGCTCTCAACCCGTCCTTCTCAACACTTCCCCGTCCTCCCTACACTTCCATATCCGTGCCAACACCTATCAGCTCCCACTCTTCCCCACTCACATAGTTTTAGAAAAACAATAAATGATCTGAGCTACAATTTTCCCAACTTTGGATAATATTCAAACTGAGAAACAAACATAAAAGTCAAGTATATAGTATATAGAGTACATGGGACAGGTGGCAGTATATAGTGGGAACAAGGATGGTAGGACAGGTGAGACTGACCTGAGAATGTATACTAATTTCTCAACTAGACCTTTGCAGTTGTTCATTTGCAGATATCACCCACACTTCTACTGCACTAACACCGCTTATGTCTTACACGGTATATTCTAACGTTTTCCATGTATTAAAAAAGATTGATCACCAAGCAAAACGTCGTCTAAATGAAGTGTCTAGTCCACTTTTGTGTAGTTACTCTGAAACTTGCCGCTATTTTAGAAATCTTTTGCCCAATAAGCAAAGTCCCAAGAAAATCTTCAGCGGACAAGAGGTTCGATGAGTAAGAGATGTGCAACACTTATGTATCTTTATCGTCAATAAAGATACTCAAATGTTGCAGAGATGTGTCTTACTTATCAAGTTTACAAGTATCCCTCAAGAAGGTTCGTTGACGCTGGTGATGGGCTCTTGATCTAGGGAATTGGATCTGTGCTCCAGTTCAGTGAATTAAGCCTGAATAACTTCCACATCCACCCCCACAGACACTGCATAATCCTAATCTGGGGAAGGAAACACTATGATGGGCAAAAACAAAAGGGAGGCACCCCAAAACCCCCAAAGGAGGCCCCCACCTACTGGGGGAGGACCCCATGGAACAACACACCCCCCAGGTAAACAACCCCCCTAAAATTTAACCCCCAAACACTATGAGGGGGAAAAAGCCTCGGGTGGAAATACTAAAGGGAACCCAACACTTGGTGGCCCAAAACCCCATCGATGGGAAAACAACTAAAAGGGAACACCCACCTCTGGGGTAACAAACTACGGTAGGACCCCACTACTAGGAGGAAACCCCAACCTACTGGGAGGCACCCCACTGAGGAGGAACCACCAATACTGAAGAAGGGGCCCAAAAAACCTTAGGGAAACCCCACGCACTTGAGTAAAACCCACACGAGGGGCCCCCCAATTTTGGGAGGTTTTAAACACTAGGGGAACCCCTCTGAGGGGCCCAAACATACTGAGGGGGGGAAAGACTAGGGGGTGGAACCCCCCAACCTACTGAGGAGGACCCCCTATGAGGGGCCCCCACCCAAGGAGGCACGACCTTGAGGGGGGCACGACCTCGGGTAGGACCCCACCCACTCTGAGGAGGACAACCCATTTCTAGGGGGGAAAACACCACACTACGGGGGAGGCCCCGGGCCCGGTAACCCACATACTAGGGGGGCCCACCCCTACTAGGGGAACCCCCTACTGGGGGGGGGACCCCGCACACCAAGGCCCACCCTCTATGGCCACCCCTACGGGGAAACCCCACACACCTATAACCCACCCCACTACTGAGGAACACAAAAGGGAGGACCCCCAAAACTACGAGGAGGACCCACCTAGGGGTGGGACCACCACACTATAGGAGAACCCCCCGGGAGCGCACTACGGGTAAAGGACACCCCACTACTGGGAAACCCCACACAGGGGAGGGGGGACACCCACTCCTGAGGGGCCACCCACACTGGGGGGGGGGACCGACACCTGAGGAAGAACACCACACCCTGAGGGGGACCACACAAATTGAGGGGGGACACACCACACTATTGGGGGAGGACCCCCACACTAGGGGAGGACACACCACACACGATGGGGACACACCCCCCTATAAAGAGGCACACCCCCTTAAAAGAGACCCCCAACCTACTTTAAAGGGGCACACCACATTTGAAAAAGACACCACACTACTGAAAAAGGCACACCACACACTGAAAAAAGGACACACCACAGGGGGAAAAGGGACACCACCTCACAGGGAAAGGGGAGGCCCCCACACAAGAAGGAAACCCCACCTACGAAGACACACCCACTACTAAAGGGGACACCCCACATGAAAGGACCACCACACAAAAGAACACCCACTGAAGGACACCCCACCAGGAGGACCACCACACAGGGGAGCCACCACACTAGAGAGGACCCCCACCTGAGAGGACCCACCCACTGATGAAGCCACCACACCAGAAACACCACTACTGGAGGACACACCAAAAAAAATGGAAGCCACACCCAATGGGGGGGCACACCACACATGAAGACACACCACATCGGGGGAAGACCCCCTAAAGAAGCCAACATTTTGATAGAGGCCCCAAAATTGGGAAACCCCCAAAAGGTGGGAAGCCCACACCTGTAAAGACCCACACTCTGATGGGGACACACCCACACTCTGATGGGACACACCCCCGAAGAACACCCACACTCATGAGACACCAACTCTGATAAACCCACATTATGATAAAAGCCCACCACTCTGATGAGGCCACCACTACTAATAAAGACACCCCAACACTGATAAAACCCCCCTCTGATAAAGCCCCACCACTGATAAAGACACCACACTACTAATAGAGCCACCCACACTCTGGGGGGAGCACCACCCCCGTAAAGACACCCCTACTAATAGGCCCCAACATTCTGAGAAACCACCACACAAGTGGGGGAGACCACACCACACATGAGGAAGCCACCACAAGTGGGGGGAAGCCCCCCAAAAAATGAGGAACACTGCCCGCGGGTCACTCAGTGCCCGTCATGATGTAATCCCGAACTCTGCATCTACAAACCGTGAAAAACGTCAGGCAAGTACACGCTCCTTTGCGTCCGATTTGGGTTGAGGCAGCTCGTCCTTCAATTTCGCATACGTGGGGATAAAACCCTGGCAAATTTAAACCCAGTTCCTAAAATCAAGCCACCCTTTGGGCTGGGTATTGATGTTTAATAAGTAAATTTAGGTCAGTTAACGTTAACCGAATCTAGTGTTTTCTCATGGAGAATTTCTCCCCCAACCCCCCGGGAGCAGAAACCTCTTCATTTTAAGTGAATGAAAAAAAATTGTTTGAGGCCAAAGGTGGAGAGTGGGTAAGGCCAGGGGGCAGGGAAGAATGGGGTGAGGGGGTGAGGACAACCATCTCGGGGGTCCTCCTCTGGGCTGCACGAAAACTTGTGATAAAATGAGGGCACACGCGGGCCGGGGGGCTCTGTCCACCCGCTACACTCTGCTGGATCCTCACAAAACCCCGCCCCCCACCCCTTATTCATCCCAAGACCGTCCACACCCCAACACCGTCATTAACAAAATTTCAAAACCACAACAGTTACATCAGTCAACACCACAACAGTCACATCAGTCAACGCCACAACAGTCACATCAGTCAACAACACAACAGTCACATCAGTCAACACCAGTAACTCCTCACCCCCCCTCCCGGATCACAATTTTGTTAAAACCCCCACCAAAAACCAAAGCGCACTAATACGGACGCAAGACTAATATGCCCGAGGGGAAACAATATCACTACATCATTTGACTTAAAAAAAATGGAATTATACAATGATTGGAATTTTCAAACAAGCGAGAAGAGCACGAGCGTTTAAATATTACAGGAAGGCGGCAGTGGCATCCTGTTTTATAAATAGGTGTTGGCCGGGGGCGCACGATCATAACATCAAAAAAACCCCGAAACATAGTCAAAACGGGATAGAATTTGTGAACTTATAATCAAGAACCAAAATGTTATCTCAAGTTTCCTCCCAAAATTACGGGTTAGTTGTGAAAGAACAACGTAAATAACAGTGAAGAAGTGGAAAGGGTTAGGTCTTCACAGGGAGCAGACTTATCACAAAGTCAAATATATAATCTCACACTCACTCCCTCATCAATGTTCTCACCAGTACTGACCAGGAACACAATAACAGCCCCAGGAGTTCATAAATAAGAGTAATGTATAATTTCATTTCCGCATATATTGGTATATCATTTTCTCCAATATTTCCCCTGATTACCTACCTGGAGTCTACCTGGAGGGCTTTCCGGGGATCAACGCCCCCGCGGCCCGGTCCACGACCAGGCCTCCCGGTGGATCGGGACCTGATCAACGAAAAGGGTGTTCTCCGCCCAATCCCAAAGTACAACCGCCCCAAGTCCGGGACCGTCTTTTACGTTTCTTCTCATTTTCAGAAAGCCTCTGAAGTGTTAAAAACTAGTGTTCAAATTCGTTTGAACATTGTTCAGAATTCAACTGGACATTCTAACGTGGAGGGGGAAGGGGAGTGATGATCTATCCTAGTCTATCGGTAGGTGAAGAGGGTTTCCCCCTGGATAACAGTACAACGAAAACCGGGGGGGAATAAGGCCTGGTAGGAGGGCCCCACCGGGCATCTCAGAAGAAAGATGTAAGTTGCAGGTATTTTCCACCTTATAACATTAGAGACGTATGTAAACCTGGCTTACCTAAAAACTTCTTTTAAAACTTGAACAAAAAAAAATCATCAAGGTCATGATAGTGACATTATGCCTAATTATGGAGTGTAAGTCTCCAGGCTGGAGCCACCACCTCATATATCATATAAAGCAAATAAAGACACAAAGGTTCCTTTTTGTTACCCGGAAAAAGGAGGAAAACAACGAGGAAAAATTTAAAAACAACCTATCCAAGGGGAAAAATGAGGGGCCGGGGGCCCGTCACCACCACCACAAACACACATTTTCTTTCTTTGACAACCCAAAGCCCCCAAAAAAACCATCATAACCAACATTGACGCCCCATGCGGGTTCTATGCCGGACACGGGCTGGGCCCCGTAACCCAGAGGCGGGTGGAGGAGAGGCGGGTGGAGGAGAGGTAGGATAAGTAGATGACGTATAGCAGGAAGAAAGGAGGGTAGACAACAACGAGGAAGTAGGGTGGGAAGGATACGAAGGAAGGAGGGAGGGTAAAACGTTACCTAACAAACAGAACCAAAAAGGCAATGTAAAAGGGACTGTTGCGAAAAGGCCCTTCCCCCAAAGGGACTATTCCCACCCCCTCTCTCTCTCCTGGGGTTCCTGGGGTTTCCGGGGATCAACGCCCCCCGTCCCCAACCCGGCCTCCCCCTGGATCAGGGCCCGATCAACTAGGTTTACCGCTGGCCCGTCCCAAAATGCGGCCGGCCCCGGGTGTCGGCACGACCGGTATCCAGCTCTCTCTTGAAGGCAGCCAGGGTTTTTGGCAATTCCCTAGTGCTTGATGGGGGGCTGTTGAAAGTCTTTGGGGCCCGACACTTGGGGTTTTCCTTAGTGTACCAATGGCCCCCTACTTTTTTGGGGGTTTCATCCCCGCCAGTTTTTACTTTTAGGGGGATTTCTGTGTGCAGATTTGGGACCATTCCCCAGGATTTTCCCGGTGTAGATTGATATATTCTCCCTCCCCGGGTTCCCCGTCAATCAAAACTTCCAAAGGGTTCCCCGTAGTTAAGGTGTTTACAGAAATTTTGGTGCAGTAAAAATTTTGTACACTCTCTGATCGGATTTCACCTGTTTGGTGGGGAATTTTAATGACAAGTATTCCAGCATAGAAAACAAGTGATTTGAAAAAGGTCATCATTGGTTTTCATCTTGTTTGAACTTTCATTATCCATCCTATCATTTTCTTTGCACGGGGTCGTGGCATTTGTGATCCGAAAGTGGAAACCCCAGACATTACTACTCCCCGGGCCATTAATTTTTCCGTCTATTGTATGGCCAGAGTCTTTTTCTCTGTTCTGTTATTATCTCCCTCCAGTTTTTCCATAACGGGGGGTTTTTAATTTGTCCCCATTGAACATCTATTGTTTACAGTTGCCCCCGAAAAAATTTTTTTATATCTTCTTGGGTTTAACCGCGTCCCCAGCAGATAACCTCAGAATCTAAATCATCCCAAAGGATGATACGGTGCTGGGAGTTTCCCCTGTCTATGTCTGATATGAGGATGAAAGAATAAGATGAGGGGGAGTATTTTTGCCGGGAACAGAGATCTTCACTATGGGGCCTATTTTAAATCGTTACCCACTTTCTTGGTTTTTGGAAGTTGAAGATCCATCCCCACTTTCCCAGTTATTCATTTAGCACGTATTTTATGGGTATTACGTCGATCGCATTTGCGAAAAGCTTTTCAAAATCTTTTATATTACATCTATTCTGATTTTCTTCCGTTCATCCAGGCCTATCATATGATCCGAGTTTGGACGGAGGGGCCCGCCCCGAACCCCTTTGCCTGGGTTGGGTTTTGGGAAACCCGGTGACTTGAATCCCGCTTTTAGCACTTTTCAAAAATTTTTTTGATGTGGGGCTCAGAGTTTGGGTTTTGTTCTTGCTAATCTTTTCCCAAAATGGGTGGGGGTAATCCGTCTTTTTAAATACGGGAAATTTCACCCCTTCCCTGCTCCCCCTCCATGTGTTTAGGGCGCAAAAAGGGTTTTTCAGTTCTTAATGAAAAAAGGTTCCCCCGAGTCTGGGCCCGGGGGGATGCATGGGATGTTGTCAATGTTTTTTTTAAAAACTTTGGAGGGGGAATGTGGAAATCCAACATTTATGGGGTTTTTAGGGTCATTCATGAAGAATTCATTTTGGGGCGTCGATCCTCAGACCGATTAGTGGGTCACAAACACAGGTCATGGTTTTAATATTTCACTCATTTCCCTTTTTGTCATCTGTTAATCCCATCCGTCTGAGTAAGGGCCTGATACTAGATGGTATTTGCCTTGTTTTTGGATATGAAAAAATTTTGAATTTTTTTCAATTTCACTAAAAGCTTTAAGCCCTCCGTCTCTCCGGGTTTCCCGTAAAGTCATTTAACAAATTATGTTTCCCTTCCCCGGGCGCGCCCCCTTTTGTGTTCGATTTCTAGCACTCCCGAGGCTCAGTGACTCTTTCGTCTTCTGGGGACGTCTTTTTCTCTCCCGTTTACTCCCGCTCTTCTTCTTTTTTTGGGGGAAAATGCCTGAACTGCTTCCGCCAGGAAGTTGATCCCAAAGGGTGGTTTTGGGTCCTTTATTTAAGATATCTTAACATGTTTTTTTGACATGGTTTGGCCCAGTTGATGTTCTTGTTGTTGAAGTTGTACGAAAACCCTTCACAGGTACAGCATTTTGCTGATGGACCCCCATGCATTTGTCTGGGCTTCTTTTTGGTTGTTCCTCATTTCAGACAGACAGGGACATCAATCATGCATGTAGCATCCAAATTTTTATGATGTGGGGTCCAAGGACGACGTGATCCCCCAAAGGGAAATAAACCGTCTTTCCCGTGGCTTGCTTTGATGTTCGGGACAATTTGTTACTATGTCGGGAAAGGGAACAAAAAAACAAAAGAAAAACTGAAAACCTAATAGAACGTAAGTCAAATTTGAGAGACCTGAAAGTGATAATGTCAGATCTCATCTTCAAGGAGTTATTACCGCAAATGCATGAAAAATGATAGGTTGGATAACTAGAACCTTCAAAACAAGAGATGTCAAGTCAGTGATAACTCTCTTCATGTCACTCGTTCTCTCTAGCTGTCTTCAAGAAGGAACTCGAGAGATTTCTCAAAACAGTTTTGATCAACCAGGGGGCGATCCTGGACTGCTTTTTCATCCCGGGAACCAGGATGCGGGCCGACCGGGCGACTTTAGGTAAACAAAGAAATATGTGCAGGGTGGGGGAAAAATGGGTCGTCAGCGTCTCAGCTCACAATTTGGGGTTTGTGGTTCAAACCGGCATGGATGGAAAAGTGGGGATGCTTTTACACCCCCTGTTCCCTAACAGAAGCTCCTGGTGTTTGTGACTCAGGTCGCATCCTGGGGAGTGGTAGTGTACCTTACATAGCGCTGGGCTTTGAAATGAGCTGAGGTACAATAACCGCTCTTGGCCTATAAAATTACTTTGTATAAAAAACAAGGAGACAATGGCAAATCACGAGGCCGTTCTGAGAGCCAGGGGCATACTGGTCTCTGACGCCCAACCTGCACCATGTACACTCAGCTCAGGAGGAAACAGCAAATTACCCGAAGACCGAAGGCAGCATAGAAAATAAAAGTTGAAAAGCAGAAATGGTGAAGGAAAGTGAGAAATGAGGTAGAGGAGAAAGAGAATCAGTGAAAAATAAGGAGAAAAATGAAGAGTGGAGGAAGAAGACGAGAAAATGGATAAGGGAAAGGATAGGAGGAGAAAGATGAGGAGGGAATGATAAGCAGGAGAACGACGATACACCTACGAGTGAAAAGAAAACAATGGTACTGATCCCAAAAATGTACCCTTGGGGTTTGGGTGAACAATGGGCCCCCAGGGTGGTGGCCCTGAGTCAAACAGTGCCAGTGGGTTTGGGAAAAATGAAGGACCAAGAATGAGCAGGAGGAGAAATGTTGGGGGAAGAGTTGAGGGTGGTGGTGAGTGGTAATGTGTGGCGGGGGCGGGAAATGAAGGGGGTGTTTGGGTGATGGTTCCCCATGGGTCCTCCCCATGATGGGAGAGAAGGGCAGCCCCCATCCGCCCCTTTTTCTTTTCCCGCCTCAATCCCCTCCTCCATCCATTCTTCTTCCCATATCCATTCTCTTCCCTCCTCCTTCCTCCACCACTTACCAAAACCCAACCACTAAAGAAAAAAATAAACAAAGGGAAAATCCTTCCCCATCATCAACTCACCCCGTTCATATTTCTCTCTCTCTCTTGGGGGGAGAAGAGAGAGAGAGAGAGAGAGAGAGAGAGAGAGAGAGAGAGAGAGAGAGAGAGAGAGAGATAGAGAGACAGAGAGATTGGGAACAGTCTATGTGTAGCATCAGTTCAAATACTATATATGGGTGAGGCTGTGCTAAAACAAAGGAACACAGGGTAACAAACAAGGCACTACGCCCACCTCTGATCCCTCCGTCTACTACCACCCACACCTCCCTCTTCTCCAACACAGACAAATATCCCCCCCCAAAAAAGGCTTGAATATTCCCCCATTACACACACACACAACCAGCGGGAAACAACCCCCCCAAACCACATATGGTGAGTAAAAAACACACACACACCACACACACACACACACACACACACACACATAAAAAACCTCCCCTTTTCCCCTTTCTTGCTCCTTTCTCCCCCCAAAAAAAATTCTCTTTCCCCTTTTTCCAAAAATTTTTTTTTTTCTTTCCCCTCTCCCCTTTTTCTCCTTTCCCCCCTTTTTTTTCTTTTTGGTTTTTGGTTCCTTTTGTTTTCCTTCTTGCCCCTCTTTTGCTCTCCCCCTCTTGCCTTCCTGCCCTTTTGGGGCCCTTTTTCTTTTTCTTTGGGGGTTTTCTTCTTGTTCTGGGTTCGGGGTTTTCCCTCCCCCCCCCTCCGCCCCCTTTGTCGGTTTCCCCCTTTTCCCCTGGGTTTCCCCGCTTCCCTCCGCCCTTTTCGCCCCCGGCCCTCTGCCCTTTTTGGGGCCTTTTTTTTTTTTTGCCCTTTTTGGTCTTTTGTTTTTTTCTTGGTTTTTTGGCCTCTTTTTTGTTTTGCTCCTTTGCCCTTTGTTTTTCCTTGGGTTTTTTCCCCCTTTTTTTGTTTTTTTCTCTCCCTCCTGCGTTCCCGTTTTGTCCCTGCTTTTGCTTTCCTGTTTTTCCGCTTTCTGCTTTCCCTCTTTGGGTTTTTCGCTTTCCCCTCTTTTTGGGTCTCTTGGCTCCCTCTTTTGTTTCTCATTTCTCCTTTCTTTTTCTTTGCCCTCTGGGCCCGTTTTCCTTTCCTCCTTCTTCTCTCCCTTCTTTCTTTTCGCTCTTTTTTGGCCTCCCTGTTCTCTTTCTTCTTTCCTCCGTTTTCCCCCTTTGGTCTTCTTGGGTTCCTTTGCTCTTCCCCCCTCTCAATCTTTATTTTTGAAAAGGTGACCTGGGCGTGGGACAGTCTTGATTGAGGATGAGGAACAGGGGGGAAACGGGGGAGACAGAGGGTTTAAAAAATGAAAGGCCCCCTTTTGTTTTTTGATTTGGGTTGGAAGGGAAAAAACCATCCCCCATTTTTTAGATTTCCTTTTTTAATTTTTGTGGCATTACCATAAAGGGCACTTGAAACCTTTTCGGAAAGGGGAATTATGATTATTTTTTCCATCATCAGGCCCTTTGGAAGGGGAAGATCCCAACTGTTTCCCCCGGGGAGGGTTTTTAAAAGGGGTTTGAATTTGGGGCCCCTTTCAAAATTTTTTGATGGGGAGAACTTTTTTAATTTTTTTGCTTTCGGCCACCAGGGGGGAAAATTGGTGGGGGCTGTGGGTTTACCCCCGTCAGGAAGGGAAAAACACTTAAAAGGGTTTCTTTAGTTTTTTAGAACGGGATTTCCCCGAGTTGGGGGGGCTAGGGGAGGATGTTTTAAGCCCCTTTTCAAAGTTACAGGGGAAGACTTCAAAGGAAATTTTTTTTATTTTAGCCATTTTGAAGAAAACAGGGTGTTCCCAGATGAAGGGTAAAACACCCAACATTGGGGGCAAACTTTTCCCCGGCATTTTTAAAATCCCATCCCGTCGAGAGACGAAAGAGGGGAAACCAAAAAGAAAATTTCCAATTCCCAAACCCCAAGCTTTTCCCCGCCTCCCCCTTTCAGTAAAGCCCCCAAGTTCAAGTTTCCACCCGGCCCCCCTTCCGTGTTAAAATATTCAGCCTTTTCTGAGGGTCAGGATTCTTTTCTTCTTGAAACGCTTTTCCCGTTTATTCCTTTTTTCCTTAAAATTTTTTTGGGGGCAGCCCGTGGGAAAATTGATCCTTTCAAAACCGGTTTGGGTCCTGAAAGATATTTAAAAAAGTTTTATTTTGGACATTTTCCTGGTCCCAGTTGGTAGGGGGTTTAAAAGGAAGAACAACCAGGATCATTTTGCTGACCCCGGACCCCTGGTGAAAAATCTGGGTCTTGATTTACGGGAGATTGGGGTTGGTGGTGGTGGGGTAAGTTTTTGGGTGGGTATGGGTTGTCCCAAAAGGGGAAAGGGGGTTTTCCCAAGGCTGGTGGTTTCCCTGGGGGCAGATCGGTTGGCCCCGGGGCATGTTGGTTGTTCCCCGGGGAGGCTTTGCCCCCTGGGGGGGGCACCAACCCATTAACAAACCCATGGGAAAGGGGGTTATGAAAATCAACCTTAAAAGGGGATGTGAAATGGGGAAACTTTAGGGTGTTGTTCACAGGTTAAAAGTTTGTACCCCAGGCCCAGGAAATTTTTTTTAAAAAAAACCCAATTTCATTTTCCCAACCAATGTGTTTTAAAAATTTAGAGCCCCGGAAAAAAAATTTAAACCTTTTTTTTTTTAATTTTAAAAAAGGAGGCAAGACTAAACCCCTACCTGGGGCCCCCGACCCCTCCCGTGAAGTCATCAGAGGCATTTGCTACCAAGAAGGAGAGCAAAATGGCGGATAAAACTAAGAAACTCAGTCCAGTTTCCAAAGACAAGGGGGTCTGTTTGGAACAATCCCCAAATTTTAAAAGGGAAAACCATGGATCCCGCACCTAATCAAGCATGTCAAGGAATTCGAGACGATCCAAAACTTAGTGAATAAACCGATACCGGAACTAAGGAAGATGAGAAGTAACGTAAAAAAAATCAAACAAACCTAAGAGGAGTCCCAAAGCGAACATGATCATGACGTACAAATTACTCAGGAGATTAGTGTGATAGGAACATGATGTTTGAAATTCGAGGAGAGGGAGCCAGGGAAACAAAGATGGAAACTAAAGAGCCAGGGAAACAAAGATGGGAGCTAAAGAGCCAGGGAAACAAAGATGGAAGCTAAAGAGCCAGGGAAGCAAAGATGGGAGCTAAAGAGCCAGGGAAGCAAAGATGGGAGCTAAAGAGCCAGGGAAGCAAAGATGGAAGCTAAAGAGCCAGGGAAGCAAAGATGGAAGCTAAAGAGCCAGGGAAACAAAGATGGAAGCTAAAGAGCCAGGGAAGCAAAGATGGAAGCTAAAGAGCCAGGGAAGCAAAGTTGGAAGCTAAAGAGCCAGGGAAGCAAAGATGGGAACTAAAGAGCCGGGGAAGCAAAGATGGGAACTAAAGAGCCAGGGAAGCAAAGATGGGAGCTACAGAGCAAGGGAAGCAATGATGGGAGCTAAAGAACCAGGGAAGCAAAGATGAGAGCTAGAGCCACATATGAGTTGCAGAGATGTTAGGAAATACTATTTATAGTTACGACCCAGTGGAATAAACTAGAATACTAGATAAAGAGATGGTGTACGCAAATCACCACACATACAGTAGGGCCTTCATGAACTAGTAAATGCGCTCGATTATAGTGTAAAAAGAGCCAGCAGCTATGATTCAACCCATGCAAACACACTTAGTAGAGTCCGTACATACGTACATGTACACACACACACACTAACCCAAAACACACATGCCATACCCAATGCCCCCACCCACCTCATTACAAACTCCACTTTCACAGCAACTACCCACAGTTCCTAATCAGGTTTCCTGCTTTCCCAACCCCAACATACCCCTCAGACCACAGTTTTAGAAAAGAAGCTGAAGGTTTGGTATACAAATGCAGACGGAATAACAAATAAATGTGAGGAGTGGCATGAAAGAATCAAGAAGTCATCCCCAGACATAAGAGTACTTACAGAAACGAAGCTCACCAGGATAACAGATGCAATCTTTCCACCTGGATATCAAATCCTCAGTAAAGATAGAGGAGGAGTGGGAGGAGAAGTTGCACTGTTCATTAAAAACCAGTGGGGATTTGAGGAAATGGAAGGAATGGACGGAATGGGCGAAAGGGACTACATAGTACGAACAATCCAGTCGGAGGGCCATTAGGTGGTAATTGCAGTAATGTACAACTTGCCACAGAACTGCAGGAGACCAAAAGAAGAATACGACGAGAGCAACAGAGCAATGATAGACACATGCAAGACTGGACCTTGTATTCACCTTGAGTAGTTCGGACGTCGAGGATATCACGTATGAAAGGCCCCTTGGAGCTAGTGATCATGTGGTTCTGTGCCTTGATTACATAGTTGACCTACAAGTGGAGAGGGTAGCAGGAATAGGTCGGGAAAACCAAATAAAAGGGGTCTCTACACAGGAATGAGGAGCGTCCTGCAAGACGTTCAGTGGGAGAGAGAATTGGCAGAAAAACCAGTAAAAGAAATGATAGATTGTGTGACAAAATGCAAGGAGGTAGAGGAAAGGCTTGTTCCCAAGGGAAATAGAAATAATGGGAAGACCAGAACGACTCCTTGGTTCACCCAAAGGTGTAGGGAGGCAAAAGCTAAGTGCACTAGAAAAAATAGAGAAGACAAAGGACCCAGGAAAATAGAGAGATTAGCCGAAGAGCCAGAAACGAATATGCACAGATAAGAAGGGAGGCTCAGCGACAATACGACAATGACAGAGCATCGAAATTCAAGGCTGACCTGAAGCTGTTATATAGTCACATCAGGGGGAAAATAACAGACAAGGACCAAGTAATTAGGCTCAGGAAGGATGGTGGGAGTTCACAAGAAGCGACCAAGAGGTATTTGCGGAGCTCAACAAGAGATTTAAAGTATTTACAGTGGAGACATGAAGGACTCCAGGAATTCAGAACTGGATGAGGTACACAACAAGTGCCGATGGACCGTGGGGTGAAGAAGCTGTTCTGTGAACTTGATACCTCAAAGGTGGTGACACCAGACAACATCTCTCCGTGGGTCCTCAGTGAGGGAGCAGAGATGCTGTGTGTGCCACTAACAAAAATCTTCAACACATCCACTGAAACTGGGCAACTACCTAAGGTATGAAAGATGGCAAATGTAGTCCCAGTTTTTAAGAAAGGAGACAGACACGATGCATTAAACTACAGACCAGTGTCACTGACGTTACAGTATGCAAAGTCATCGAGAAGATCAGGAGGAGGAGTGGTGGAGCATCTAGAAAGACACAAGCTTATAAACGACAACCAGCATGGTTTCGTGGAAGGAAAATCCTGTGTCACAAACCTACTAGAGTTTATGACAAGGTAACAGAAGACACGAAAGAGAGGGGTGGATAGATTGCATTTTCTTGGACTGCAAGGCCTTCGACACAGTTCCTCACAAGAGGTTAATGCAAAAGCTAGAGGATCAGGCATGCATAACAAGAAAGGCACTGCAATGGATCAGAGAATATCTGACAGGGAGGCAACAACGAATAATGGTACATGACGAGGTGTCAGTGGGCGCCTGTGACAAGTGGGGTTCCACAGGGGTTAGTCCTAGGATCTGTGCTGTGTTTGGTATGTGTGAATGACATAGTGGAAGGGATAGACTCAGAAGTGTCCCTGTTTGCAGATGATGTGAAGTTAATGAGGAGAATTAAATCGGTTGAGGATCAGGCAGGAATTCAAAGAAGCCTGGACAGGCTACAAGCCTGGTCCAGCAACTGGCTCCTTGAATTTAACCCCGCCAAACGCAAAGTCATGAAGATCGGAGAAGGACAAAGAAGACCGCAGACAGAGTATAGTCTAGGTGGCCAAAGACTGCCAACCTTACTCAAGGAAAAAGATCCTGGGGTGAGTATAATAGCGAGCACGTCTCCTGAGGCACACATCAATCAGATAACTGCTGCAGCATACGGGCGCCTGGCAAACCTAAGAATAGCGTTCCAATACCTCAGTAAGGAATCGTTTAAGACTCTGTACACCATATACGTCAGGCCCATACTGGAGTATGCAGCACCAGTTTGGAATCCACACCTGGTTACGCACATTGTGAGACCTTTACCCACTCTGCCTGAGGTATCCCAGCAAGTGAGCACGTCTCCTGTGTTATCCCAGTGTTTAACAGAATAGGGAATAGCATATGGAGGTACAAATAAAAATGGGAACTATGGCTAGAGTTTACTTAATAACATAAAAGGGCTAGAATACAACATATCCTGATGGACATTTACATAATATAACAATTGACCAATGAGACTTATTACCAGGGGGAAAGGTAGATGTTACCAGTAACACGGACTAGTACTCACTCTTAATTCATCGACCAGCTGACCCGAGATTCCCAATGCATGGTCCACTACACACGTGGCTGTCCAGAGCTCTCGCTCCCCGGACCTGTCACCAACAACCTCCTTGCTCAGCTGTTCCCTGGGCTTATATGGTGGTCAAAGTACCCCTCCACAATGGGGTGTGCACCACGTGTTACGACCTGACGCCATCAAGAACAAAAGACCTCAGAAGTGGGCGTGACTACCCGACATTTGCCAAGGCAGGTGTGACCATATAATTAGGTCTCCCTAGAGACCTCACAAGCCCATCTGAACTGCATCACAACGTGAATAAATTAGAGAAAGTGCAAAGGTTTGCAACATGACTAGTCTCAGAGCTAAGGGATTCTTCTACGAAGAAAGTTTAAGGGAAATCGGCCTGACGACACTGGAGGACAGGAGGGTTATGGGAGACATGATAACGACATATAAAATACTGCGAGGAATTGACAAGGTGGACAAAGACATGATTTTCCAGAGATGGGACACAGCAACAACTTGAAGTTAAAGACTCCTATGAGTCAAAGGGATGTTAGGAAGTATTTCTTCAGTCACAGAGTTGTCAGGAAGTGGAACAGCCTAGAAAGTGACGTAGTGGAGGTAGGAACTATACATAGTTTTAAGACGAGGTTTGATTAAGTTCATGGAGCAAGGAGAGGACCTAGTAGCAATCAGTGAAGAGGCGGGACCAGGAGCTATGAATCGACCCCTGCAACCACAAATAGGTGAGTACATATACACACACACTTAAGATGGGTCAAAGAGATGTTAGGCTTTCCCTTAGTTTCAGGAAAGGAGGGAAGTGGAATGGCCTTGTACACAGAAGCAGAGTCAAAGAACACACAGTTTAAAGAGTAGATATATGTTTCGAAAGGTCAGTCGATGTAGGTACGAAGGCGCCAGATAGAAACCAAGACTCGACCCCAGTAAACACAAATCAGTGTGTACCAGTCGTTAAGAGCACGTGCTGGGCATCCATCCTTGTGAACACAATTACATGAATACACATACATCCACACACCAAGATGAAATGAAAGGAAAGGAGAGCACCGGGAGCAACCAAGGGGCAAAGACGGAACTGAAGATGCAAATAATTCACAGGGACATCAAGAGTGTACAAGTGGATAGGAAGCGGAAAGATCCGGATGAGGAAGTAAAGTTAGATTCCGTAAACATTTTAAAATGTTGGCACCATATTGCAAGGAGCTTAGTGATCGTTCCTGAGGGGCCAGGCACAAGTAAATACAATGTGAGTACACACACACATTCAACCCCCCCCCCCTGCAGACACAGAGGGCTAGTACAACAAGTGAGTATAAGAAGAGATTATAACGCAGGAGAACATGAATAATGCAGGAGGCGAGTGTGTGGGTGGAGGTTAAGTGTAGCCATGAAGCAGAATGAACCAGGAAGAGAGACAGTAAAGGTTCATGCCATACATGGACTTAAGTAAATATGGCATGGCTGAACCATGCATAGAAAGCCGAAAAGTAGGTTCAGGAGCTGGATCTCAACATTTGAAAATTTAAAACTAGTAAAACACACATCTGTAGGTTACCTATAGACAGTTTCGGGGGGAGGGGGGAAGGCCAATGCTCCCACGACCCGGTCCCAGACCAGGCATCCAATTTGCTGGCCTGATCGAGCAGGCATGATTCACTGCAAGACCCCAGGTAGACTACATGAAGATATATATTTACCTTTGATATACCTTTGATGAGTTTCGAGAATTTCTCTACTCCCAGAACCCGGCTGTGGGCCAGGCTCATCTGGTGCTTGCCTGGTCAACCAGGCTGTTGCTGCTGGAGGGCCGCTGCCCTACATATCCATCACTGCCTGGCTGATCCGGCACTTGGTGAAGATACTTGTCCAGTCTCCTCTTGAAGGTAGACTACATCATTCACTGGTGAATGATGTAAAGAGAGGGTAAGGTGGGCAGGCACGCACACCACACCATGTTCACCACCACTCATCAATCTCACCCACCACCAGTGTGCGCTTTGACGGATGCTCATCACGCAAATGGATGCTCCCTAGCCAGGTATGACGGATTCTTCCTAGCCAGGTACGACGGAGTATCCGTCACGGGGTTGGATGTTTCCAAGCCAGGTAACTCAGGCGGCGCCACTACAGTCACTGAGAGTGGACGGCTTTGAAACACACACACACACACACACACACACACACACACACACACAAAACACACAAAACACACACAAAACACACAAAACACACACAAAACACACACACACAAAACACACACACACACACACACACACACACACACACACACACACACACACACACATATAAAAAGGGGGTCTACATAGGGTTGAAGAACTTCCTGCGGGAGGTCCAGTGGGACAGAGAACTGGCAGGAAAGCCAGTAAATGAAATGATGGAATATGTAACAACAAAATGCAAGGAGGCAGTGGAAAGGTTTATTCCCAAGGGCAACAGTAACAACGGGAAGACAAGAACGAGCCCCTGGTTTACCCGACGGTGTAAGGAGGCAAAAACAAAGTGCAATAGAGAATGGAAAAAGTACAGAAGGCAGAGAACACACGAAAATAGGGAGATCAGTCGCAGAGCCAGGAATGAGTACGCACAGGTAAGGAGGGAGGCCCAGCGACAGTATGAAAATGACATAGCATCGAGAATCAAGACTGACCCGAAACTGTTGTATAGCCACATCAGGAGGAAGACAACAGTCAAAGACCAGGTGATCAGATTAAGGACAGAAGGTGGAGAACTCACAAGAAATGATCAGGAGGTATGTGAGGAGCTGAACAGGAGATTTAAGGAAGTTTGTACAGTAGAGACAGGAAGGGCTGTGGGAAGACAGCACAGAAGGGAACATCAAGAGGGAATATACCAACAAGTGTTGGATGACATACGAACAACTGAGGAGGAGGTGAAGAAGCTCTTAAGTGACCTTGACACCTCAAAGGAGATGGGACCGGACATCTCCCCATGGGTCCTTAGAGAAGGAGCAGAGATGCTGTGCGTGCCTCTAACCACAATCTTCAACACATCCCTTGAAACTGGGCAACTACCTGAGAAATGGACGACAGCTAATGTAGTCCCCATATTTAAGAAAGGAAACAGAAACGAGGCACTAAACTACAGACCTGTCTCTCTGACATGTATTGTGTGCAAAGTCATGGAGAAGATTATCAGGAGGAGAGTGGTCGAACACCTGGAAAGGAACAAGATTATAAATGAAAACCAGCATGGGTTCATGGAAGGCAAATCTTGTATCACAAACCTCCTGGAGTTTTATGACAAGGTAACAGAAGTAAGACACGAGAGAGAGGGGTGGGTAGATTGCGTTTTCCTAGACTGCAGGAAGGCCTTTGACACAGTTCCCCACAAGAGATTAGTGCAGAAGCTGGAGAATCAGGCGCATGTAAAAGGGAGGGCACTGCAATGGATAAGGGAATACCTGACAGGGAGGCAGCAACGAGTCATGGTACGTGAAGAGGTATCACAGTGGGCGCCTGTTACGAGCGGGGTCCCACAGGGGTCAGTTCTAGGACCAGTGCTATTTTTGATATATGTGAACGACATGATGGAAGGAATAGACTCTGAAGTGTCCCTGTTCGCAGATGACGTGAAGTTGATGAGAAGAATTAAATCGGACGAGGATGAGGCAGGACTGCAAAGAGACCTGGACAGGCTGGACATGTGGTCCAGTAACTGGCTTCTCGAATTCAATCCAGCCAAATGCAAAGTCATGAAGATTGGGGAGGGGCAAAGAAGACCGCAGACAGAGTATAGGCTAGGTGGACAAAGACTACAGACCTCACTCAGGGAGAAAGACCTTGGGGTGACCATAACACCGAGCACATCACCGGAAGCACACAACCAAATAACCGCTGCAGCATACGGGCGCCTGGCAAACCTGAGAATAGCATTCCGATACCTTAATAAGGAATCGTTCAAGACACTGTACACTGTGTATGTTAGGCCCATACTGGAGTATGCAGCACCAGTCTGGAACCCACACCTGGTCAAGCACGTCAGGAAGTTAGAGAAAGTACAAAGGTTTGCAACAAGGCTAGTCCCAGAGCTCAAGGGAATGTCGTATGAGGAAAGGTTAAGGGAAATCGGACTGACGACACTGGAGGACAGAAGGGTCAGGGGAGACATGATAACGACATACAAGATACTGAGGGGAATAGACAGGGTGGACAGAGATAGGATGTTCCAGAGAGAGGACACAGGGACAAGGGGTCACAACTGGAAGCTGAAGACTCAGACGAGTCACAGGGACGTTAGGAAGTATTTCTTCAGTCATAGAGTTGTCAGCAAGTGGAATAGCCTAGCAAGTGAAGTAGTGGAGGCAGGAACCATACATAGTTTTAAGAAGAGGTATGACAAAGCTCAGGAAGCAGAGAGAGAGAGGACCCAGTAGCGATCAGTGAAGAGGCGGGGCCAGGAGCTGAGTCTCGACCCTTGCAACCACAATTAGGTGAGTACAATTAGGTGAGTACACGCACACACAGAATACCTGACAGGGAGGCAAAAACGAGTCATCGTACGTGACGAGGTGTCAGAGTGGGCGCCTGTGACAAGCGGGGTCCCCCAGGGGTCAGTCCTAGGACCTGTGCTGTTTTTGGTATAAGTGACTGACATAACGGAAGGGATAGACTCAAAAGTGTCCTTGTTTGCAGATGATGTGAAGTTAATGAGGAGAATCAAATTGGTCGAGGATCAGGCAGGACTACAAAGAGATCTGGACAGGCTACAAGCCTGGTCCAGCAAGTGGCTCCTTGAATTTAACCCTGCCAAATGCAAAGTCATAAAGATCGGGGAAGGGCAAAGAAGACCGCAGACACAGTATAGTCTAGGTGGCCAAAGACTGCAAACCTCACTCAAAGAAAAAGATCTTGGGGTAAATATAATACCGAGCACATCTACTGAGGCGCACATCAATCAGATAATTGCTGCAGCGTACGGGCGTCTGGCAAACCTAACGATAGCGTTTCGATACCTCAGTAAGGAATCGTTCAAGACTGTACACCATATACGTCAGGCCCATACTGGAGTATGCAGCACCAGTTTGGAATCTACACCTTGTCAAGCACGTCAAGAAATTAGAGGAAATGCAAAGGTTTGCTACATGACTAGTCCCAGAGCTAAGGGGATTGTCCTACGAAGAAAGGTTAAGGGAAACTGGCCTGACGACACTGGAGGACAGGAGGGTTAGGGGAGACATGATAATGGCATATAACATACTGCGTGGAATACACAAGGTGGACAAAGATAGGACTTTCCAGAGAGGGGACACAGAAACAAGGGGTCACAATTGGAAGTTGATGACTCAGATGAGCCAAAGGGATGTTAGGAAGTATTTCTTCAGTGACGTAGTGGAAGCAGGAACCATACATAGTTTTAAGACGAGGTTTGATAAAGCTCATGGAGCAGGGAGAGAGAGGACCTTACTAGGTCCTGGCCCCGCCTTAGTGAAGAGGCGGGACCAGGAGCTATGACTTGACCCCTGCAACCACAAATAGGTGAGTACGTACACACACACACACACACACACACACACACACACAGAACAAACCTTTGTTAAAAAAACTACGTTACGCTCTGAGCTATACATTTTCTTTCTACTAGTTGCAGTTACTTGCTACTGATGTAGGCCTCTTACCGAACCTCAAAACACTGGTAAGCAACAAAACTCCTGTAGGCTTTTCCATCTTTTCCAGTAAGGGCAGAGATATCCTACGCCAAATAATGATGAAAAATCACGAATTTATCGAAAATCTTATCAATACAAGTTGATGCAGTCACCGCCAATGACCAGTGTAAATCAGCTCACTTTAGATACGTGATGACCATAACCCATTATTCATTTTACTACGTTAATTTTCTTAGGAGATTCCCAACGTCTTTTTTTTTTATTTGAATATTGTTACCATTGGTAGTACTTCGCTGGTTTTGAAAGTTCTTATTATCCACTCTGTTAGTTTTCTGGGCTTCGCAGCACTTACATCTGGATGACAAGACATCTCTTACACTGTGAATCCCACATAAACACAAACTACTTACTTGCTTGGGAAAGGATGAAGTAAGAGGAAGAGGGGGTAGGAGGAAGAAGAGGTACGAGGACTAGAAGGATGGAGAAGACGAGGAAAGAGTAGGAAGAGCAGCAACCGTAGCAGAAGGGGTATGAGTGGAAAGAAGTGTACAATTTGTGAAATCGTGGACTAAAATGAACACACCAGCTTGGTACTTTCTTAATTTCTTGAACATGACTTAATTTAAGCTAATTTAAGGAGTTGCATGATGCACCGTGACTGTGGTGGTAGTGGGAGGCTCCACTCCAGTGCCTTAACTTGTCTGCTGTAGTGGCCACACAACTTCTCCTTCTGCTACTTAAGAGTGATAGATAGTCATGCTTGTGATACACCTGTGACTGGCCAGAGGCCAGACATCACTGTTGATTACCTGATCAGCCAGGATTATGTTGTTGTTGATCTGGCACTGTATTCAGTTACTGGCCCAGATTGTCACTGGAAACATCAACCCTTGTTCCGCGTGACCTGACATCTGTCACTATTGGCTTTATTATTTGAAAATGAAAGTTGTACGCGATCCCAAGTTACGTCATAAGACGAGTATAGTAAGAAAGCTTATCTGTCTCGCGTTTAACATACGGAGGAGTGAACCTCCACCCCTCACAAGGGGTGGAGGTGCTTCATATAATAATAAGTAAAATAAGTATACCAAGAGACAGTCATACTAAACTAATACATAAATCGATGGCCTTGTGCAGGAACATTGCTAAATATAAAACAATAGCAAAACAAAAATAAAGTAGAAGCGTTCCATACAAAATAAAGAGGGGATCTGAGATAAGCTAGCGAGGAAAAGGAGACAGGGTGGAGAGGATAGAAAGAGGGAGAGGAATAGGGTGAGAATGTGGAGGACGATTATAATTATCTTTGGTCACAAGGACGGGTGCACGGCAGTGTACACACTGCCAACTCGTGACCACCAATAAATACACTAGTCTAAATTCCTAACTTGCCAATGAAAGGTAGATGTAGCCTGAGCTCAGTATAAGATGAGCAGACTGAGCCCAGTATAAGATGTATAGGTGTGCAGCCTAGTATGACTTAAGGTGTACAGGCCGAGTCCAAAGTAAGGTGCAGAAGAGGGGAGCAGGCTGAGCCCAGTATGAGGTACAAAGGGGCAATAACTAGTCTACGAACACAACTGAAATGTGGGTTGCTTACATGGACTGGCTTCTCTGGTTGAGCTTAAGAGGCGACATTAACTTGGCAGGTTAGATGTGATTTAAGTTAACTTACTTTGACCACCACAAATTTTTCTCGGTGGGGTTGGTCTGAATTACTGTACAGTGTTGGATTAACTGATATGACTAATGATACTGATAATAATTAGGTCAGGTTGGCTTGTGGGGGGAAAAAGTTGAGGCTACGTCAGTCGCTTTACTATTAACACCACTTGTTGATCAAAATATACAGCGCGGAAAAAATAGTCTCACTATGTCGCCTGCAGAAATAACAATGCCCATAAAAATAGCAGATATGCAACTTTTATTCACGACACTTACATCCATCCCTCAGAGCAGCAGACACTAGTAACTACTCACCTGAAGACACTGGTATCCTTCCTTCAGAGCAGCAGACACTAGTAACCACTCACCTGAAGACACTTGTATCCTTCCCAGAGCAGCAGACACTAGTAACTACTCACCTGAAGACACTGGTATCCTTCCCTGAGAGCAGCAGGCACTAGTAACCACTCACCAGAAGACACTGGTATCCTTCCTTGAGAGCAGCAGACACTAGTAACCACTCACCAGAAGACACTTGTATCCTTCCCTGAGAGCAGCAGACACTAGTAACCACTCACCTGAAGACACCTGTATCCTTCCCTGAGAGCAGCAGACACTAGTAACCACTCACCAGAAGACACTTGTATCCTTCCCTGAGAGCAGCAGACACTAGTAACCACTCACCAGAAGACACTGGTATCCTTCCCTGAGAGCAGCAGACACTAGTAACCACTCACCATTCTGAAGACACTTGTATCCTTCTCTGAGAGCAGCAGACACTAGTAACCACTCACCAGAAGACACTGGTATCCTTCCCTGAGAGCAGCAGACACTAGTAACCACTCACCAGAAGACACTGGTATCCTTCCCTGAGAGCAGCAGACACTAGTAACCACTCACCAGAAGACACTGGTATCCTTCCCTGAGAGCAGCAGACACTAGTAACCACTCACCAGAAGACACTGGTATCCTTCCCGGAGAGCAGCAGACACTAGTAACCACTCACCAGAAGACACTGGTATCCTTCCCTGAGAGCAGCAGACACTAGTAACCACTCACCAGAAGACAATGGTATCCTTCCCTGAGAGCAGCAGACACTAGTAACCACTCACCAGAAGACACTGGTATCCTTCCCTGAGAGCAGCAGACACTAGTAACCACTCACCAGAAGACACTGGTATACTTCCCTGAGAGCAGCAGACACTACTAACCACTCACCAGAAGACACTGGTATCCTTCCCTGAGAGCAGCAGACACTAGCAACCACTCACCAGAAGACACTGGTAGTATCCTTCCCTGAGAGCAGCAGACACTAGTAACCACTCACCAGAAGACACTGGTATACTTCCCTGAGAGCAGCAGACACTAGTAACCACTCACCAGAAGACACTGGTATACTTCCCTGAGAGCAGCAGACACTAGTAGCCACTCACCAGAAGACACTGGTATACTTCCCTGAGAGCAGCAGACACTAGTAACCACTCACCAGAAGACACTGGTATACTTCCCTGAGAGCAGCAGACACTACTAACCACTCACCAGAAGACACTGGTATCCTTCCCTGAGAGCAGCAGACACTAGCAACCACTCACCAGAAGACACTGGTAGTATCCTTCCCTGAGAGCAGCAGACACTAGTAACCACTCACCAGAAGACACTGGTATACTTCCCTGAGAGCAGCAGACACTAGTAACCACTCACCAGAAGACACTGGTATACTTCCCTGAGAGCAGCAGACACTAGTAACCACTCACCAGAAGACACTGGTATACTTCCCTGAGAGCAGCAGACACTAGTAACCACTCACCAGAAGACACTGGTATACTTCCCTGAGAGCGGCAGACACTACTAACCACTCACCAGAAGACACTGGTATCCTTCCCTGAGAGCAGCAGACACTAGCAACCACTCACCAGAAGACACTGGTAGTATCCTTCCCTGAGAGCAGCAGACACTAGTAACCACTCACCAGAAGACACTGGTATACTTCCCTGAGAGCAGCAGACACTAGTAACCACTCACCAGAAGACCCTGGTAGTACTTCCCTGAGAGCAGCAGACACTAGTAACCACTCACCAGAAGACACTGGTATACTTCCCTGAGAGCAGCAGACACTAGTAACCACTCACCAGAAGACACTGGTATACTTCCCTGAGAGCAGCAGACACTAGTAACCACTCACCAGAAGACACTGGTATACTTCCCTGAGAGCAGCAGACACTAGTAACCACTCACCAGAAGACACTGGTATACTTCCCTGAGAGCAGCAGACACTAGTAACCACTCACCAGAAGACACTGGTATACTTCCCTGAGAGCAGCAGACACTAGTAACCACTCACCAGAAGACACTGGTATACTTCCCTGAGAGCAGCAGACACTACTAACCACTCACCAGAAGACACTGGTATCCTTCCCTGAGAGCAGCAGACACTAGCAACCACTCACCAGAAGACACTGGTAGTATCCTTCCCTGAGAGCAGCAGACACTAGTAACCACTCACCAGAAGACACTGGTATACTTCCCTGAGAGCAGCAGACACTACTAACCACTCACCAGAAGACACTGGTATCCTTCCCTGAGAGCAGCAGACACTAGCAACCACTCACCAGAAGACACTGGTAGTATCCTTCCCTGAGAGCAGCAGACACTAGTAACCACTCACCAGAAGACACTGGTATACTTAACCACTCACCAGAAGACACTGGTATACTTCCCTGAGAGCAGCAGACACTACTAACCACTCACCAGAAGACAGTATCCTTCCCTGAGAGCAGCAGACACTAGCAACCACTCACCAGAAGACACTGGTAGTGAGAGCAGCAGACACTAGTAACCACTCACCAGAAGACACTGGTATACTTCCCTGAGAGCAGCAGACACTAGTAATCACTCACCAGAAGACACTGGTATACTTCCCTGAGAGCAGCAGACACTAGTAACCACTCACCAGAAGACACTGGTATACTTCCCTGAGAGCAGCAGACACTAGTAATCACTCACCAGAAGACACTGGTATACTTCCCTGAGAGCAGCAGACACTAGTAATCACTCACCAGAAGACACTGGTATACTTCCCTGAGAGCAGCAGACACTAGTAACCACTCACCAGAAGACACTGGTATACTTCCCTGAGAGCAGCAGACACTAGTAATCACTCACCAGAAGACACTGGTATACTTCCCTGAGAGCAGCAGACACTAGTAACCACTCACCTGGAGACAATATCCCTCTCTGACAGTAGTTTGACACCAGTTAGAATTCGCCTGAAAACACTAATCCTACTACTACTACTACTTTGAAATACCTATGAAGAGTTTCGAGAGTTTATCTACTCTCTGAGCCCGGCCATGGGCCAGGCTCAGTCTGGTGCTTGCCTGGTCAACCAGGCTGTTGCTGCTGGAGGCCCGCTGCCCCACATATCCATCACAGTCTGGTTCATCTGGCACCTAGTGAAGATACTTGTCCAGCTTCCTCTTTAAGGCTTCTACACTTGCTCCAGCCGTGTTTCTGATATCTTCTGGTAGGATGTTGAATAGTCTGCGAACCTGGATGTTCATACAGTGTTCCCTTATTGTCCCCACCGCACCCCTGTTCCTCTCACTCCAGTATGTTGTTACAACTACAGTATCACGCTCCCCTTCAAGCAGACACACCAGTAACCACTCACTCAAGACTGCAGTAAGATCCCCTCACTTACAGAAGCAGACTTCAGTAATCACTCAACTGAAAATGGTATCCTACCCTTAGTCCTTACAGCAGAAGACAATAATCACTCATGTAACACTAGTATTCTTCACTTACAACTACAGAAATTAATAACCACTCAGCTAACACTTATATCCTTCCTATTGTTTGTGCAGCAGAAAATATCAGTAACCACTCGCTTGCAGGCACTAGTAGTATCCCTCTCCCAAGACACAAGTTAACCGCTCGAAGACACCAGTATCCTCTACCACGACACAAGATAACAAGAACTACTCACCTATAGTAGTATCCTTCGCACAAACAACAAACGCCAATAACCACTCACCTGAGGAGGAAAGAAAAAATACACGTTTTAGAGGTAAAAACATTAGTCCCAGTATTTCACAAGCCCAGCCTCCTCTGCCTCAATTCATGCAAAGGAATAGTGGAGGGTGGCCATAAAAAATTACCATACAGCAAAATATATGTGTATGTGCGTATGAATTTATGTGCGCATGTACACTTTCATGTCTAAATATGTGTATGTTTTTCGTGCGTATGTATGCGTAAGTTTATTTATTTATTTACACGAATATTTTTTTAATATGTATACATGTGCAGTTGTATAAGTGTAAATATGTTTGCTTACACAAACGTGCACGCGCACACACCGCAGCGCAAAAGTATATACATACACATGTATATATACTTGTGCAAATGTACGTGTATGCATGCTTGTATTAATGTATGCAATGCATATTTATACATGAAGGTTTCTACACTAATGTAAGTATACATAGATATGCATGTGCATATATTGTGTACATATATGCATGAAGTATATGGTTACATTTCTGCATGAACATATTTATGTGTGTGTACGTACATATGTATGTTTCACATATGCAACATTTATGTATGTATAAATGTGCGGATGCATACTTGTGCATGTGCATTCATATGTATGTGCATACATGTACATGCGTGTTCATCACTACTAGTATGACCACCATCAATATAATACCGTCATCATCACATCACTATCACTAAATTCTTGTAATAAAGTTGGCAAAATTACCGACAATATGTAAAGTAAAAGGACACAAGTGCAACTAATGTGACATTTTATTGTGGCAACGTTTCGCTCTCCGGGAGCTTTATCAAGAGTAACGGCTTGATAAAGCTCCTGAAGAGCGAAACGTTGCCACAATAAAATGTCACATTAGTTGCACTTGTGTCCTTTTACTTTACACACTATATTCTTGTTTGTATTGCATATGTAAATCTATAACGAATACAAATATACCAGAAATTATTGACCTTACAGCCAAAAAATGTTCACAAAATAAAACAAAAGTCAAGACTGGGAAATACAACGGAACTGTGTGAGACCGCATTCAAAGTCGTTGTCAGAGATTTTGATGGACTGAGTTGTCTTGCGGTGTAATGCTACTCTACTCACTGCCTGTATCGTGGAGAGATTAATAGACTAACTCTCTATGGCTAGCCTCGTTATGGCTAACTCTTGGGCTCTAGCTCTGAGTCCCAACACGTGTACATCTCGCTACAGCTAACTCCATATCTTCGGATCGAGATGTACCCTTTCTGGGACCCAGAGCTAGAGCCCAAGAGCTAGTCATAGCGAGGCAAGCCATAGCGGTTATCTACTACTAAGACTTATTTTGTTTCTTCCACTTTCAAGTTACACTGGAGAAACCTTGGGAGACCATGCTGTCACATCTGGAGCAGATGAATGTTGACATTGCACATTATCGAGGTTAGTCTTAAGACAATGTCAGTGGCATTTGCAAAGGAATGCAAATATTCATTTGTAGTAATAACAGTCTGGCAATTTCTATTCCATGTGCTGGACATTCATTAAATTTAGCTGTTAAATCAGCTACTGCTAATTTAACAGCAAAAGCTGTATTGCCTTTCCTTCAGTCAAGCCACAGATGGAAAGCACTCACTAACGCTTCTCGAATACTCCACATGTCCACTACCTCAATGCCAAGAGATGGTACGTGCATGCAGGTGACGCAAAAGCGCTCGGTTCTGGTTATTCAGCCATCAAGAATGCACCAGAGGAACTCATTGTCGGTACAAAATAGAAGCCAAAGAGTCGCTTAGAAGCAAAAGAGCTGGTGAATATCATAGACAATCTAGAACCTGGGATAATAGTTTCACTCTGGGACGAAGTTTTTCATCTATAAACTCGATGCGTCAAGATCATAAACTCGACCTGTGACAGTGTCAGTCCCCACTCTTTAATGGCTACACCGAGATTTTCAGCACTGAACATGGAATTCTTAACTAGCTGCCAATGGACGAAATTATCTGAATTTGCGTCACTGAGCCCCCGAAAAAGTAATTTTAAGTTGTGTTGTTGTGTTAGGGTTGTGTATAGTATGTGCATCCTCGTAGGTTCATCCTGCACGTAGCATGGCGATGGTCGCACAACTCGCCGCTGTTTTTTTATTCCATTACAGTTTGTCTTATTATTCTTATTAATGAGTTTTGTTTGAGAGTTTGTTTATATCTTTTAAAGGTCAGAGAGTTCGTCATGGTATTTTAGTTAATAGTATTTCGAGAAAAAACATCCATTGCATGCCTCTGTACTCTGCCCCAGGTCCTGACTCATATTCTACGGAGGAGGAGCCTGAACACATGAATTATCCCACAGACCTTAAAAACACCACTGACATAGCCCCACTCCACAAAGGTGGCAGTAAAGCAATCGAGAAAAAAAAAATCTTAACCGACAACGCTGACGTTTGACATTATCAAAACCTCTGAGACAGTCTTAAAAAGCAAGATTGATAATCACATATAATTGCAACAATTACACATCCCAAGGCACTCACAACTGTTTGGCCGTTACCAAACTGTCTTCGTTGCAGTGGAAGACAAGCAAACTGTAGATGCAGTTTACACTGACTTTGCGAAAGCCTTTGAAAAAGTGGGTAAATGAATATTAAATTTTCTAACGAACAGAACCCAATGTGTCACGGTGAACAGAGTGAAATCGTAGCCATGCTATAATGAAAAGCTGATTCCCCGTTTCATCCTTTGCAGACGACACTAGAATTTGTATGGAAGTGGCATCTACTGAGGACACGGCAAACCTCCATGCTGATATAAACAGTCTTCTAGTGGGCCACTGACAATAACAATATGATGTTCAATGAGGATAAGTTTTAGTAACTTCGATGTGAAAGGACTGAGAAAATAGAAATAGAGTATAAAATAAACCTGAATCACTCAATAGGGCGCGCACACGCGACACACACGCGCGCGCGCACGCGCACCACGCGCGCGCCACACCCCCCGCGCGCCACAAAAATTTCCATGAAGATTCTGAAACAAAAAAAATACCCCAAGAAAAAACAAGCCAAGTCGGCCTGATCAGCCAGGCTGTGATGCGTTGGATTTCGTGAGGTACACCAAAGCCTGACTGATCAGGGCATCCATTGGGAACCCATCGACTGGGGAGCAGGGCTTTTACCAAAAATTTCTCGGTATTTGCATGGTGCGGGTAAGCAATAAGGGGGAAAAGTCATTAATAAACCCAACCTTTAAATGAGCCAGTCTTTTCTGAACACAACCCATGTCGCGGGGGCCACGGCCCCCGGTCATTGTCCGCGGGCCACTGGCCCCCCCGGCCCCCATTTCCCCGGGGGACGGCCCCCGGGCGCCTGCCCGCGGGCCATGGCCCCCGGCGCCTATGTTCCCGGGTGCCACGGCCCCCCGGTCGCCTATCTCCGCGGGGGCCACCGGCCCCCCGGTCAGCCTTGTTCGCGGGTGCCATGGCCCCGGTCCCTATGTTCCCCGGGGGCCCCTGGCCCCCCGGTCAGCCTATGTTCCGCGGGGGGCCACGGCCCTCGGGCAGCCATGTTCCCGGGGGCCCCCGGGCCCCCCCCCTCAGCCCATGTTCGGGGTACCGCCCCCCGGGCAGCCCATGCCGCGGGGCCACTGGCCCCCCGGTCAGCCTAGCCGGGCCACCGGCCCCCGGGCAGCCTTTTTCCCCCGGGGCCACTGGCCCCCGGGCAGCCTATGTTCCGCGGGGACTGGCCCTCGGCACCCGCCGGGTGCCACTGGCCCCCCGGTCGCCTATGTTCCGCGGGTGCCATCCCCTCGGTCAGCCTATGTTCCGCGGGGGCCACCGGCCTCGGTCAACCATTTCCGCGGGGGCCACTGGCCCCGGTCACCATTTCCCGGGGGGCCACGGCCCTCGGCAGCCTTCCGGGGGGCCCCGGCCCTCGGTCAGCCTATGTTCCGTGGGGGCCACGGCCCCCCCGGCGCCTATGTCCGGGGGGCCACTCAGGGACACGGCCCCCCGGAGCCATGTTCCCCGGGGCCCCCGGCCCCCCGGTCAAGGGGTTTCCGTGGGTGCCACCAGGTTTACACCGGCCCTCGGTGCCATGTTCCGTGGGTGCCACCAGGCCGACACGGCCCCCCGGGCGCCCTTTTCCCCCTGGGTGCCAAGGTTGACACGGCCTCGGTCAGCCCATCCCGCCGGTGCCACTCAGGTTTACACTCCCCCGGCCCCCGGGGCGCGGGGGGCCACCAGGGACACGGCCCTCGGTCAGCCGTTCCGTGGGTGCCACCAGGCTGACACTGGGCCCGGTCAGCCGTTCCGGGGTGCCACCGGGTGACACGGCCCCCCGGGGCCATGTTCCGTGGGTGCCACCAGGGACACCCCCGGCGCCCATGTTTGTGGGTGCCACTCAGGTTGACACTGGCCCCCCGGCAGCCATGCCCGCGGGTGCCACCAGGTTTACACTGGGCCCCGGCCAGCCTTTTGCGGGTGCCACCAGGGACACGGGCCCGGCCCCGCCATGCTGCGGGGCCACCGGTGGACGGCCCTCGGCCACCCGCTCCCCCAGGTGACCAGGTTTACACGGCCCCCCGGCCAGCCTATGTTCCGGGGCCACCAGGTTTACATGGGCCCCCGGTCACCCCGGGGGTTTCCCCGGGTGCCACCAGGTGACACTGGCCCCCGGCCAGCCTATGTCCCCGGGCACCAGGTTGACACTGGCCCCAGGTCACCCTAGCCCCCGGGGGCCACCCGGTTTACACTGGCCCCCCGGTCAGCCTTGCCGCGGGTGCCACCAGGGACACGGCCCCTCGGTCAGCCTATTCCCGGGTGCCACTCAGGGACACGGCCCTGGGCCCATGTTTGCGGGGCCCCCGGTGACACTGGGACCTCGGTCAGCCCAACCCCCGGGTGCCACTAAGGCTGACACGGCCCCCGGCCCCATGTCCCGGGGGGCCACCAGGTGCACGGCCCCCCGGGCAGCCTGGTCCGCGGTGCCACCGGGGGAAACTGGCCCCGGTCAGCCATGGCCCCCGGGCCCCCAGGCGACACTGGCCTCGGGCAGTCTATGTTCCCCCGGGGGCCACCAGGCGACACGGCCTCGGTCAGCCCCCCGTCGCGGGGCCACCAGGGACACGGCCCTCGGTCAGCCCGCTCTGGGGGGGGTGCCACCAGGTTAACACCGGCCACCGGTCGCAAGTTCCGTGGGGCCACCGGCTGACACGGCCCTCGGTCAGCATTGTTTCCCTGGGGCCCCAGGCCGCACGGCCCCCGGTCAGCCTATTCGGGCCACTCAGGGACATCCCCCGGGCGCCGTTTGCGGGTGAACTGGCGACACCGGCCCCCCCGGCCCGCCTTGCCCCGGGGGCCACCAGGGACACGGCCTCGGTCGCCTTGTCCGCGGGGCCACCACGGACACGGCCCCCCGGGAGCCATGTTCCCCGGTGCCACCAGGTTGACACTGGGGCCCGGTCACCTATGTTGTGGGTGCCACTCAGGTGACACTGGCCCTGGCAGCCATGTTCCGGGGGGCCATCAGGGGACACTGGCCCCGGCGCCCATGCCCGCGGGTGCCACCAGGTGACACGGCCCTCGGTCAGCCATGTCCCCCGGGTGCCACCAGGGACACTGGGGCCGGTCACCCATGCCCCCGGGTGCCCTCAGGGACACTGGCCCCCACGCCATGTTCCCGGGGGGCCTCGGTTTACACCGCCCCCGGCGCCGCCCCGGGTGCCACCAGGTTTACACTGGCCCCCCGGCGCCTGGCCCGCGGGGGCCACTCAGGTTAAACCCCCCGGTCAGCCCATGTTCCGGGGGTGCCATCAGGTTTACACGGCCCTCGGTCATCCATGTTTTGCGGGGGCCACCAGGAACACCGCCCCCCGGGCAGCCCAGCCGGGTGCCATGGGGACACGGCCCCCGGGCAGCCTATGTTCTGGGGGGTGCCACCAGGTTAAAACCGGCCCTCGGTCAGCCCATGTTCCGGGGGCCAAGGCGACACCGGCCCTCACCCCATGCCTGCGGGGGCCCCAGGGACACTGGCCCCCCGGTCAGCCCTTCGGGGTGCCACTCAGGTTACACGGGCCCGGCAGCCTTTTTCCGCGGGTGCCACTCAGGTTTACACTGGCCCTCGGCAGCCTGGGCCCCCGGTGCCCCCAGGTGACACGGGGCCCCCCCCCCCGCCAGTTCTGCCACCAGGTTAACACTGGCCTCGGTCAGCCATGTTCCACGGGTGCCACTAGGTGACACCGGCCCTCGGTCAGCATATGTTTGCGGATGCCACCAGGTTTAACGGCCCCCCGGTCATCCTTGTTCCGGGGTGCCACCGGGACACTGGCCCCCCGGTCACCGTTTGCGGGTGCCACTAGGTTTACAATGGCCCCGGTCGTTGGCTCCCCTGGGTGCCACTCAGGTGACACTCCCCCGGGCGCAAAGTTTCCCCGGGTGCCACCAGGTTGACACTGGCCCCCCGGTACCCTTGTCGCGGGGGGCCACCAGGTGACACGCCCCCCGGGCAGCCATGCCCGGGGGGCCCCCAGGTGAACGGCCCCCGGTCAGCCTTGTTCCGGGGTGCCACCAGGTACACGGGCCCCCCGGTCAGCCGGGGCCCCCGGGGGCCCCCAGGGACACTGGCCCCCCGGCGCCATGTTCCCGGGTGACACTCAGGTTGAAATGGCCCTCCACCATTTCCCCCGGGTGCCACCAGGCCACGGCCCCCCGGTCAGCCATGCCCCGGGGGGCCACCACGGACACTGGCCCCTCGGGCCGGGGGGTTCCCAGGGCCACCAGGCTGACACGGCCCCCCAGTCAGCCAGTTCCCCGGGGGACACTAGGTGACACGGGGCCCCCGGTCAGCCCCACTGGGGGGGTGCCACCAGGGACACGGCCCCCCGGGCAGCCTATGTTCCGTGGGTGCCACCGGTTTACACGGCCCCGGCCGCCGTTGTGGGTGCCACCGGCGACACCGGCCTCGGTCAGCCCATGCTGCGGGGCCACTCGGTTTACACGGCCCCTCGGTCAGCCCGTTCCGTGGTGCCACCAGGTTGACACGGGCCCCCGGTCACCTCCCCGCGGGGCCACCAGGCGACACCGGCCCATGGTCAGCCATGCCCGGGGGCCACCAGGTTAACACGGCCCCCCGGGCACCCGTTCCCCGGGGGCCACCAGGGTGACATCCCCCTGGGCAAAGTTCCGCGAGCCACCGGGGCACGGCCCCCCGGCATCCATGCCGGGGGCCACCCGGCGACACTGGCCCCCCGGGCAAAGGGCTGCGGTGCCACCATGCTGACACTGGCCCCCCGGTCGCCCGGTTCCCCGGGGGCCACTCAGGCGAACGGCCTCGGTCAGCCGTTCCGGGGACCGGGGACACGGCCCCTCGCCCCATGCCCGGGTGCCACCAGGCTGACACTGGCCCCCGGGCAGCCTATGTCCGCGGGTGCCACCACGGACACTGGCCCTTCGGTCAGCCTATGTTCCGTGGGTACCACTTAGGTTGACACTGGCCCCTCGGTCAGCCTATGTTCCGTGGGTACCACTCAGGTTGACACTGGCCCACAAACAATCTATGTTCCGTGATTGGCACTCAAGGTGACACTGGACTGAAAATATTCCTTGCCCCCCTTCCCCACCGGCCCTGGCAAGGATTAATCTCAACTGTTGTTTTTGTTGACAGACTGGCCCACTAATCCGCACCTTAATTTATTTCACATCTCTTCCTTAGTTGTCAGGTCCTATTATTCCTATTTTTTTTAGTCCTTACAATAAAATTACTCTATAAAATAAAAACACAAAATAAAAGAGAAAATTAACAGTAATTACATTATTTAAAATACCTCATACGATGGACCAGCCGAACTGCAGGTCGTTATGCTGGGGAAGGAGAGAGAGAGAGAGAGAGAGAGAGAGAGAGAGAGAGAGAGAGAGAGAGAGAGAGAGAGAGCAAGCAAAGCCCCTTCACTAACGATGGAATTACCATAACTTACATGCACATAACACCACCCACAGACTGACGCAACGGAAAACCATTGTAATATCCGATGGTACGACCACCTGCATGAAAGACCCCCCCCCCCAATCACAATTCTACTACCCCGCCCCCACCAACTTTGCCCTCTACCCATTACCTCATCCCCCCTCCTGTACACACATGATAGGCCATCCTGAGAGATGGCAACTTAAAAGTAATATCAATTCCAAAGCTGCTGGAACGAAAACTCTGATACTATTAAAAAGATCGTGAGAACGATATTGTCATCGTCTCCTAGCTCAGCCTGACAGTTGTATCATCTTGTTAAATACGCTACATAAAACATGTCACCCACTCACACACACACCCGCCACCCTCCCTCCCTCACCAGCCTGCGTCATACACCTTTACGTCAATCTGGACCACATCCTTCAACAACAAACACCTACACAGTTAAGTTTAGTTTCTCTACGAGTGTCTGTGACAGCCAACCGGATACATTTTTGCTATACTGTATACTAAAATAACACAATACCGGGTATCCGTCTTCAGCAGCTCCTACGATCACCTTATATCTGTCATGTGAAGTAGGAGTACAACAAGCACATTGAAATATAACTGAATAAATGTAGCATCCAAGACATAGCATCTTCTCTTAAAATGTAAAGAAAATTACCAAATGACCAAAAGACTGTTCCTGGAATTTGTTCCTGATCAGCCGAGCCGTGGTGTTCACCTCGGACAGCAAGAAGCGAGCACCAACAGACCTAGTCTGAGACAGTGCCGTGAGAAGGGATGGGGGGAGAGGATAATCCCCAAAAAAGCACTTTATGGGAGTAAATAGAGTGAAAGCACACACATGATCCTGCTGGTGGCCGGAGGCACAATATACAGTGACCACTGACGTCAGCACAGCCTCCACACAGGAGGGGGAGGACAATAGCTTGGCGTCGACACATGTCACTTTATCCTCTAACTGATACCCTTCCCCCTCCCAAGCGTGCTCTTCCATCGTTCATGACCCCCTTGGCTGACAGCCATTTGGTCCCCTCACTGAAAGCCCCCACTGGCTCTCTGGCTGACCATAAAGAGATGGAGAAAAGACGAACACCTTGAGAACACCAGAAGGAATAAAAAAAGCCACAATTTTAAATAAAACGCAGTGCAAAAAAAAAAAAAACGCGTTTGTTTACAGAAAAAAAAGAGAAAGTGGAATGAGATCAGAGGTAGTTTGCGCTACACCTACTTACCCTGAGTCGCTGTCGGACATCACTCTTCCCACGGCCCGGTCCCAGAAGGCCTATTGTGTACTGCCCCAATCGATCAAACTGTTATTACCAACGTAAGCACCACAACCTTCATAATTTTATACGATGTAGAAGCCTGGTGAAAGTTTTGCAATTTGGCAGGATTGCTGGGCTTTTCTATCTTGTCAACATAAGTAACGTAACTAACACAAGCTACTTATACTCGGTATACTTTCCTTTCTGTATTTTCTTAATAGGTCTTAGTCTTGTAATATATCCTTTGCAACTCAGGGGACCTGGTCTGAGACAGAGAAGCAGAGGCGATAATCCCGGAACAATTAGTAGATACCAGGTAACAACAAAAGCAAATGTTGAAGACGATACATTACACAGTTTTACCCATGTAACAACAATTATTCACTTACGCCACAATGTTTTCCAAGAACTTTGATGTGTTAAACTAAACCACAGCATATGCAGGAGGGTCGCCCCTTGAGACCCCCCACCCGAGCACAACCAAGCACTGACAATACCAACAATATAGTTTCCGCTTTCTGGGAAACGATGTTGACGAAGGATGCAGCTGCTCACTCCTCAACCCCAACACACGCGCACACACAGTGAGCAGAGGTGCTATGTGGGCCGCCGACTGCATATTCTTGAATTGTAAAAATGGCGTCTGACACAGTACTGCAACAACAGACTGGAACAGTTGCAAGAGCAATCAGGATTAACTGGGAAAACATTACAATAAATACAATGGATCAAGGAACACCCGACAAGATTTTCCGGGAAGGGGAATCGGGTTGAATAAGTGTGCTACACAAGAATCGGTACTGTGATATAAATGAACTATATGCCTTTGATAGGTTTTGAGAATTTTCATACTCCTGCAGCCCGGCCCTGGACCAGGCTTGCCTGTCTTGAATGGAGCCACCAGCACTGAACAATACTTTAAGAGAGTAAGCAAAAGCGATTTGAATAGTGTCATCACTGACACTATTTCCCTTGCTTTAATTAAAAGTTCTTATTATACACCCAGTCGTTTTCCTGGCCGTCATGACATCCCACGAGAGGTATGTCTGGTTTATCCCTCACTACAGATGTGAAACTAATGGGGAGAATAAGAATAAAGAAGGACAAGGAAAAACTGCAAACTACCTGGACAAGAAGCTTCGGAATATATTTAACAAGTTGTTAACTAAATTATATTCCAGTAAATGAGATTATGAAGATTAAAAAAAAAGGGGAAAAAATCAGAAACGGAGTACAGGCTCGCGGGACAAAGGCTGAAACCCACATTTAAGGAGGGCCAAGGGGTGAGAATAGTATATACCGAGAATATCTTCTAAGGCACGCATCTACAGAATATGTACGTTTACTAAACCAAAGATAAGCTTTTAGAAATCTCAACAAAGACTAATTCACAGCAATATACACGACATGTGTCAGCGTCATCTTGGGGTTTGCCGCATCATTATGGAAGCCACAACTGATGAAGCATGTAAAGAAACTGAAAAAATAAATAAATAAATAAATATAAAAAGGAAGGGATTTACAAGGAGACTAGTCCAAGAACATAGTGTCACTATGAAGATATACTAAATGAGTTAAACCAATGACATTTGAGGACAGGAGGACCAGGAGAGACATGACAACGACATACAAAATACTTAGAACTGATACAATGAATAGGGACAAACTATTCGAGAGGCTTGAAACTAGTAAAGGATGACATATTTGGATGTTAAAAACACAGCTGAGTCACACTGATGTTAGAAGTGTTGCTTTAGCCTCTGTGGTCAGGAAGCGGAATGACCTAAGCGCAGGAGCGCTGTGGCCCCCGATGATTCAACATCTTACCAGAAGATATAAGAAACGTTATTCGGATAAGTGTAATCTTCAAGAGGAAACTGGGCAAGTATCTTCACTAGGTGCCGGAGGGCCGCCAACAGCATCAACCTGGTTGACCAGACAAGCACCAGACGAGCCTGGCTCAGGGTTGGTCTCTGGGAGTAGCAAAACTCGAGGTACTAATCAAAGGTATATCAACGAACTGGTAGAGGCAGAACCTATACACAGCTTTAAGAATATGCATGACCGGGCTCACGAAGCAAAGAGAATGAATCCAGTAGCGGCCAGTTTGAGAGGCAGGACCACTGCAACCACGAATAGGTGAGCGCGCGAGCAAGCACACGCACACAAGGGCAGGTAGAAAAGGTGGAGGTGTAGATGGTTGTGAGGGAAAATTGGCCCTCGCCCCATAACCTTCCTCTGTACCAAACACATTAATCTACCCACGTCCGTAGAGATTTATGTGATACAGCATCTAGGCAAAGGCCTATGTCTAGTAACTAGTAATTATTGTACCTACACAATGAGCTGACCTGGCAGACCTTCAAGCAGGACAAGGGATGGGTGTGAATAGGTATAGGGCAGGAATGGGAGAGGGAAATTGGGTCTGTCATATATATGCTGGAGAATGTTGGGAGTGACATGCTACATACACCTCATAGAGCTGGACCACAGCTACCCTGAATATATAAGACCCGTTGACCATCACTGATTATTTCGTGTTTTTACTTTCCAAGGTCAGTCTGAGGTCAGCCTTCATCGATGACTGCTGCTAGCAATGCACAAGTCAACATATCCATCACAACCTGACCGATCTAGCACTTTTTGCCGGAAGCGGTCTAATTTTTAGTTGGAAACTTCTATGTTCTGACAGTATTCAAATATCTGCTGGAAAAAAGTTTAATAGTTGAGGACTACAGATATTAAGTGTTTTCTAATTATGCCAATGGCACACCTACTTTCAATGGACTTGTTAAACACTTCCTTCCCGTTATGAAAGTGAGCAGATCAGGAACCTCATTTTTAAATATACTCCCTTCCCCACGTATATATACATGTATTTAATTTTATGTTCCAGGAACTAGTCAGAGTGCTTTCAAGCACTCTCAGGTGTTCAGATGTTTTAGGAATTCTACGTAGGCAGTAAAATAATCCTGTACATTTCGTACCACTGACAGGCAAAAGTGGGTGAGAAGGGTTGAATTTACGGAGGATGAGACAAGTATGAACCAATAGGCCTACTGCAGTGTTCCTCTATTCGTATGCTCTTCAAGCTCTCCTGCCTTCAAGAGCGCTGAACAATAAAACAGTATTAGAACCGCGTGAGGACAAATTATTTTCACATGAATCTCCTTAATGTGACTTCTCGCTGTGTGAAAGTTTCTTATAATTTTCCCATATCATTTCCCTGGCCTCATTTGCATTTGTTATACTGTCTTCTTGAAACAATAGTTCATCTGACATTATTCCCTAAGTCTATTAATGTCTACCTGCGTTTTGTATCCATAACACTTCTTCAAGCACTCTTCCTCATATCAATGACCTGCTAAATGTTACCCAACATCTTCAACCTGCACTCTTTGCTGATGACAGAATCTTGTGTTAGTTTTCAATTAGTTTTTTTTTTACAATATATAAGCAGTTGCAATTTGTGTGTTTTCCGTTGTCCACTGAAAGACACTGATGACAGTATGAACATGCTAATTCTGGTATCTTCAGCAAATGATAATTAAGGCTAGGGTGTTTGTCATTTCGTTTGTCTATGAGGAAGAGAATCAGCATAAGTGCCAGGAGTGAGTCTTGGAGTGCAGTGCTTCACTCTTTTTCCTCTGTTAAGACTTTTTTTTTTATTTATTTACTGCTGCTCGTGATCTTTTTCTTTCAACATACCGGCCGTCTCCCATCGAGGCAGAATGACCCGAAAAAGAAGAAAACTAAAGTTAATCATCTTTTTACATTTAGTAATTTATACAGAAGATATTACTAGCCCCTTGCTCCTGGCATTTTTTACCTTTGTACGTTTGATGAGTTTCGAGAGTCTTTCTACTCCCGGAGCCCGGCCATGGGCCAGGCTCGTCTGGTGCTAGCCTGGTCAACCAGGCTGTTGCTGTTGGAGGCTGATAGTCGCTTCTTATGATACATACAGCATACGAGGGAACGATTCTTTTCCATTTCCCCAGGAGATGAAAGGAATAAATAAGAACAAGAACTATTAAGAAAATAGAAAAAAATTCAGGTGGGTATGTATACATAATGCATATACGTGTAAATGTATGTTTAGTGTGACCCAAATGCAAGCAGATGTAGTCAGATGTGCCTGCAATCCTACCACTGTGTAAAACAATTACAGTTTTCCGTTTAGCACTAATTCTGCATGACGGTAGTACCTCCCAGGGTAGTAGATGAATGGTTCACAGAACCGACATGTTGATAAATTAGACACATGTGCAACTCTTGGGTATCTTTATTGAGGATCCTCCAGGTAACCTCCAGGAAATGTTTCGCCACACAGTGGCTTCATCAGTCCATACAAAGGAGAATCTTGAAGAACAGGAGTAGAATGAGGTAATCAGTCCCTCAACCTTGAGTCGATGTGGTCAGCCCATCAATTTTGAATAGAATACGGCATAAGTGTGGAGAAGGAGCTTATAAATCGTAGGCACCTCCCAGGGTAGTTGCTGTCAACCAACCTAGTTGTTAAATCATCTGAATATATCTGACTAGGCAAAGATGGAGTTGATTACCAATAGCGTGTCAAGTACTTGAATTGATAAGTACTGTTCTTACAGTGGTATGTGACGCTGCCCAATACACGCTCAACTCGGGGGCAAAATGTAATACTAAACAAAAAAAATTATACTTATTGGCCTCATGTTATAAGCTCAACCCAGTAAGGAACAGGAGTGCGGTGGGGACAACAAGGGAACACTGTATCAACATTCGTGGCCCAAGACTATTTAACATCTTACCAGAAGATATCAGAAACACGGCTGGTACAAGTGTAGAAGCCTTCAAGAGGAAACTGGGCAAGTATCTTCACCAGGTGCCGGATCAAGATGGTTGTGAAGGTATGTGGGGCAGCGGACCTCCAGCAGCAACAGCCTGGTTGACCAAGGAAGCACCAGACGACCCTGGCCCATGGCCGGGCTCAGAGGAGTGAAACTCTCGAAATTCATCAAAGGCATAACAAAGGCTGTCACTCCAATGTCGAATTTGTCAAATGTGTTTGCAAAAATCCGTGTAGCCCTAATCCATATTTAGTGTTCCTTCCAAAGCTTCAGTAATTGTGTCATAATGATGTAAAAGTTCTTCATGCTGTACAGCCTGAGTGTTCAGTGACTGGTGTGGGTCGCATCCTGGAAGACAGGATTAAAGGACTCTAATGGAAATAAGACAGAGTCGTCGATAAAATCCTGACTGTATTGTGCTATCCTGGGTTACTAACCCTCAGGGGCGGCGCCAAGGAAGACTTGGGGGAGGGGCTTCAGTCCCCAAAAACAAATGGTAATAATGCAGCTATTTCAAAACAACTCCCGTAGACCCCGCCCCCTTCCAACTAGTCACCACCAAAGGTCCCCCTAGTACAGAAATTCTGGTGCCGCCCCTGCTAACCCTCCAGGTTATAATGCGGGCAAAATCTCATACTTTTTCACAAAATTCCTAAGTTGGTGTCTCAATACAGTTGAGATAGCCATGATCTTCACGCTTCAAAGTCACCATGACCTGTGTGCTGTACCACATTATTTTACATAAAATCCCCAAGCTGGTGTCCCAACATACAATTTCAAAGAATTTTACAATGTGTTTTTCATGTTCTTTATAAATATAGCATTCCAAGAGATAGGGTCCGACCCAGAGTAAATGGCACTTCTGATCATTGTCTTGAAGAACTGCTAACCATCTCTACCACATGTAGTGCCACTATCATGTAGAGCTGCTGACCATCCCTATCATTACCCTGAAAACCTGCTAACCATCCCTATCATTACCCTGAAAACCTGCTGACCATCCTTATCATTACCCTGAAAACCTATCTCTACCATTACCCTGAACCCTCGGCGAGTAGCCGCTTTCTTCTTTCCCTGCCCTAATCGTTGTCTGGCATCCTTCTGAAGAGCTTAGGACCAGATGCTCCTACGACAGTCATAACACCATTAGAACGATCAACCGGAGCAAGTCCATATGACGCGAGTGCGCAAGGTCCCGAACTCGCGGTAGCAGAATGTCATACACAATCACCAACTATCGTCAGAACCTTGCTCAGCTAATATACACTCCCTCCTCTCCGTTCGGGACAAAAACTCGACCTACAAACCTATCCATTCACCAGCTGGAGTAGCAAACTGGCCGTCCGTCCTACCTGCAGACTGATCAATATGCAAGGAAAAAAAATCCCCGCTGAATGTTGCAAAATTTGATCTTAGTGCGAAATAAATGGGTGAAATGCGAGTGACTTGTGAGGCACTGAGAAAGGCCGGGGACAACAGCAAAGAGGGGGAACCCTGGACATAATAGTGGTGAATGTCACTTACCCACAGTACCAAGACAGTAAGGCCCCCTCCCTCACTGCTCTAACAAGGCTGAACCTATGTAGAGGACCCCCACTACGTTATCAAGATGAACCAGAGTAAAGAGTCTATGTAAACTATTCTGTCACAGATGAATCAGGGTGGAGGGCCCTCACTATGCTGACAAGAATGATAGTAAAGGGCCCTCGCTACACTGATAAAGATGAAACATCCCCAACCTTCCTCATACGTTGTCAACACTGGTGCTCATGATCACCCATATAATCATACAAGCAGATCACAGATCATGAACTCCCAATTCTTGATCACACCAACACACTTTACGGTGAGGCTTTTTTTCTCCTGAGAATAGCTTGGCTCTTTTTTTTTTTTTTAAATACGTTTACTATACTATAAATGGCGTAGTGATTATGGTATCGGAGTGGTAATCTAGTGTTCCACCGGTCAAACAACCAACGAGGAGCCACAGCTAGTTTCTAGTTGAGTTTATAGCTTCAGCTTCCGTAGTCTCGGCTCCCGCCACCTTTTCGTGGAAAAAAAACAAGTAGATTTCATATACATTCAACAAAAGCGGCGAGAGATACAATCTTACCTCGCTTGGTGTGTGAAAGTGATACCAGAGTCTGTGAACAGTATGATTGGTAAAAGTCTCACTCAGACCCGGCACTATGAGTGGTCCACTTTACACTAGCTTGCTAGCACTTGCTTAATAACAAATATAATGAAGCTTTATTACAGCTTTATAATTGCTTTTAGACATTATACGAAAGTGTTTATATTTAACATTATCGATTCACATAATGTTTGGAGTGACCGAAAGAAAGTGCAAGACTAGACACAAGGTTTTGCAACTTCAAGCAGTCGGAGCAATAACAGCAGTAGTATAGTAGTAGTATATAGTGCAATAGTAGTAGTATATAGTGCAATAGTAGTATACAGTGCAATAGTAGTATATAGTGCAATAGTAGTATATAGTGCAATAGTAGTATATAGTGCAATAGTAGTATATAGTGCAATAGTAGTATATAGTGCAATAGTAGTATACAGTGCAATAGTAGTATATAGTGCAATAGTAGTAGTATATAGTGCAATAGTAGTATACAGTGCAATAGTAGTATATAGTGCAATAGTAGTATACAGTGCAATAGTAGTATATAGTGCAATAGTAGTATACAGTGCAATAGTAGTATACAGTGCAATAGTAGTATACAGTGCAATAGTAGTATATAGTGCAATAGTAGTAGTATATAGTGCAATAGTAGTATACAGTGCAATAGTAGTATATAGTGCAATAGTAGTATACAGTGCAATAGTAGTATATAGTGCAATAGTAGTATACAGTGCAATAGTAGTATACAGTGCAATAGTAGTATATAGTGCAATAGTAGTATACAGTGCAATAGTAGTAGTATATAGTGCAATAGTAGTAGTATATAGTGCAATAGTAGTATACAGTGCAATAGTAGTATATAGTGCAATAGTAGTATACAGTGCAATAGTAGTATATAGTGCAATAGTAGTATACAGTGCAATAGTAGTATATAGTGCAATAGTAGTATACAGTGCAATAGTAGTAGTATATAGTGCAATAGTAGTATACAGTGCAATAGTAGTATACAGTGCAATAGTAGTAGTATATAGTGCAATAGTAGTATACAGTGCAATAGTAGTAGTATATAGTGCAATAGTAGTATACAGTGCAATAGTAGTAGTAATATATAGCACAATAGTAGTAGTAGTAGTATATAGCACAATACTAGTAGTAGTAGTATATAGTGCAATAGTAGTAGTATTACAGTAGTGCAATAGTAGTATAGTAGTACTAATAGTATAATAGTATTAGTATAGTAGTAGTACTAGTATTATGTAGTACTAGTACAGTTGTAGTATAGTAATACTAGTACTAGTATAGTAGCAGTACTAGTATAGTACTAGTATAGTAATATTAGTAGTAATATTATAGTAGTATAGCAGTACTAGTATAGTAGTATAGCAGTACTAGTATAGTAGTATAGCAGTACTAGTATAGTAGTATAGCAGTACTAGTATAGTATAGCAGTACTAGTATAGTAGTATAGCAGTACTAGTATAGTATAGCAGTACTAGTATAGTAGTATAGCAGTACTAGTATAGTAGTATAGCAGTACTAGTACAGTAATAGTAGTACTAGTATAGTAGTAGTGCCACTTACAGAGCACTTTGACCGCATAGTTCACTCTGATTACAGGCATCAGAAATATTATAAACAAACATTTAAAAAAAATGAACAAACACTAAACAAAAATAAATACTATCATACCAAGTTTAAATAACCAGCATCAAAGTAAAACCCTGTTAAATTATGTCAAAAAATTCTCCTAAAACCTTCCCGAGGTCCCTACAGGCCCCTAGGTGATTAAAAAAAAAAAACATAATGAAGGCGGAAAGTCCTAATCCGAGAACAAACCTGTTAAAATATGTGCCACGGACAGACACACATCAAAAGCCACAAAAGAGGAGGACAGGAGTGCCTGTGAACAAGGGCCACTGATCACTACAGTATTTCTAACAACCTGCCTGCAAAGCATGCCCATATGGAAAATTCTGCCCACATAGCTAGGCCTGAGGCCAGATCGAGCACCCGTATTTATTTAATGATTCTCTTAGTCGACGTTCCTCGTGTTCAGATATAGTAAGCAGGTCAAAATCACCCCAGGAAAACTAGCGACTCTGGTGGGCCATTCGCAGCACGACCTGTTGTCGTTGCTGCTGTGTATGTAGCTACGTACCATTTGCTGCTATTGTTGTGTATGTAGCTAGGCAGCATGTCTTGCTGCTGCTTTTGCCACTACTGCTATATATGTAACTATGATCCCAACTGCACAGCGGCACAAAAGGACACGACTACACCAGTATACTTAAACACCTGATATGCACTTCACAACACAAATAGGTTAACCAGTTATCACAGTGACCTTGTATTATGTATGACCTTACTCTCGGCTATAACCAAGCAACGTTGTCACAAATTACCCGATTAATGGAGTTAGAAGAGCGTGAAGATGAAGATTACATGCTGCAGGGTGGAGCAATGCGTGCCAACACTGGAGGAGAGGGAGAAGGTGGAACTAAAGATAGATAGACAGACAGAGGGGGAGATGGGGAGGGAGGGAGGGAGGGAGGGAGGGGAGAGAGAGAGAGAGAGAGAGAGAGAGAGAGAGAGAGAGAGAGAGAGAGAGAGAGAGAGAGAGAGAGAGAGAAATGGTTGGCGCTGATATCACCAATGGCGTGTCAACTATTTGGGCGGTAATGTACTGCTTTTATGGCGGTATGTTCCCTCACAGGATGAGTGACGCTGCCCAATAAACTTGCCCCTCGAGGCAAAATCTTGAGTGCCATGGTGCGCCCACTTGAGATGTCAGCGACCTACACTACTGGTGACCAACATATAGAACCAACCCCCAACAACACATCTTCAGTCAAATTAAAATTTAAGTGCAGTAACATCACGCACGAGAAATAATCTGTACATATTTACAGACACGATGGTATTATAACAATATAAAATAACACTGATGTCAGCTAGGCCTGTATACCATGTACATGTACTTGTAGTAAATAAAGATATTATTATTAACAAAAATGACTGATGGATGATTGAGGGTATAATTGAAGGTATGTTGGAGAGGCAGGGAGGGTGTGGTTGTGGCCGCGGGGAGAGGCAAGACTGTGCGAGGCAGCAGGTGTGAGCTACATGCCA
>NC_091300.1:35283142-35360642 GCF_038502225.1 Cherax quadricarinatus | reverse complement strand
TGAGAAGTGTGAAAGTACTTGAGACAAAGATTTCCACTCCCCCCCCCTGTGGCTTGTCTTGCAAAGTTAAGATCACCTGTCTGCGACAGTTTGCATATATATATATATATATATATATATATATATATATATATATATATATATATATATATATATATATATATATATATATATATATAAACATATATTTGGAGGTTACCTGGAGGTTATTCCGGGGATCAACGCCCCCGCGGCCCGGTCCATGACCAGGCCTCCCGATGGATCAGGGCCTGATCAACTAGGCTGTTACTGCTGGCCGCACGCAGTCCAACGTACGAGCCACAGCCCGGCTGATCCGGCACTGACTTTAGGCATCTGTCCAGCTCTCTCTTGAAGGCAGCCAGGGGCTTATTGGCAATTCCCCTAATGCTTGATGGGAGGCTGTTGAACAGTTTTGGGCCCCGGACACTTATGGTGTTTTCCCTTAGTGTACCAATGGTTCCCCTACTTTTTATTGGGGGCGTTTTGCATCGCCTGCCCAGTCTTTTACTTTCGTAGGGAGTGATTTCTGTGTGCAGATTTAGGACCATTCCTTCCAGGATTTTCCAAGTGTAGATTATGATATATCTCTCCCTCCTGCGTTCCAACGAGTACAAGTCAAGTGCTTCCAAGCGTTCCCAGTAGTTAAGGTGCTTGACAGAACTTATACGTGCAGTAAAGGATCTCTGTACACTCTCTAGATCTGCAATTTCACCTGCTTTGAATGGAGATGTTAATGTACAGCAGTATTCCAGCCTAGAGAGAACAAGTGATTTGAAAAGGATCATCATTGGCTTGGCATGATGATCCTATATATATATATATATATATATATATATATATATATATATATATATATATATATATATATATATATATATATATATATATATATATATATATGTCGTGCCAAATAAGTAAAATTTGCGATTATATAGCATCGCTCTTCTTGCCGAATAAGGCAAGCATAAATTTGTATGTGCAATAATTTAGCAAAAATCATTCTGAACCTAACGAAAAACATATTTCATTGTGTTTATTAAATTATTGTAAACTTATCTAAAATATATTTAATTGGAGTAGGCTAAATTAAATTGAGGTTGTTATAATAAGGTTAGGTAAGTTTTTTAAGCTTTTTTTTTTGTTACCAAATTATTAATTGCTACATTAACATAAATAAAAAATATATCTTTAAACGTATAAGAGAAAATTTTAGAAAGGACTTAATTTTAAATGAATTGTGCTAATTGACCAGTTTTACCTATTCGGCACAACACACACACACATTATATAAAATATATATATATATATATATATATATATATATATATATATATATATATATATATATATATATATATATATATATATATTATATATATATATATATATATATATATATATATATATATATATATATATATATATATATATATATATATATATATATATATATATATATATATATATATATATATATATATATATATATATATATATATATATATATATATATATATAAACTAGAAGCCACGGGCAACCATCCACTGCTCAGCCAGAAACCACGTGTATCCGGCGACTGCTGAAACATAACCCGACCTTGACGCATTAATCACAGTGTATAACGTCAACTTGAGGAGTATCTGACACAAGTTATATGCTGAGGACTCAAGATGAGGGCAGAGTACATGATGCTGTAGACCAACCTTTATGTGACACGATAACGACTCAGCAGGAGAGACTACACGAGTGCCGTTGATACTACAGTAGTACATCAACCAGGCTGAGGCTACTGTAGTACCTGGTAGTGCTACTACAGTGCATGAACCAGGTTGGTGCTACTGTAGTACCTGGTGGTGCTACTGCACTACATGAGCCAGGCTGGTACTACTGTAGTACATGAGCCAGACTGGTACTACTGTAGTACATGAACCAGGCTGGTACTACTGTAGTACATGAGCCAGGCTGGTACTACTGTAGTACATGAGCCAGGCTGGTACTACTGTAGTACACACAGCAGGCTGGTGCTACTGCTGTACATGAACCAGGCTGGTGCTATTGCAGTACAGGGACCAGGCTGGTGCTACTGCAGTACAGGGTCCAGGCTGGTGCTACTGCAGTACAGGGACCAGGCTGGTGCTACTGCAGTACAGGGACCAGGCTGGTGCTACTGCAGTACAGGGGCCAGGCTGGTGCTACTGCAGTACAGGGACCAGGCTTGTGCTACTGCAGTACAGGGACCAGCCTGGTGCTACTGCAGTACAGGGACCAGGCTGGTGCTACTGCAGTACAGGGACCAGGCTGGTGCTACAGTACAGGACCAGCTATTGCAGTACAGGGACCAGGCTGTCCTACTGCAGTACAGGGACCAGGCTGGTGGCAGTACAGGGGCCAGGCTGGTGCTACTGCTTGTGCTACTGCAGTACAGGGACAGGGACCAGGGCCTGGTGCTACTGCAGTACAGGGACCAGGCTGGTGCTACTGCAGTACAGGGACCAGGCTGGTGCTACTGCAGTACAGGGACCAGGCTGGTGCTATTGCAGTACAGGGACCAGGCTGGTCCTACTGCAGTACAGGGACCAGGCTGGTGCTACTGCAGTACAGGGCAGTAGAGGGGACCAGGCTGGCTGGCTACTGCAGTACAGGGACCAGGCTGGTGCTACTGCAGTACAGGGACCAGGCTGGTGCTACTGCAGTACAGGGACCAGGCTGGTGCTACTGCAGTACAGGGACCAGGCTGGTGCTACTGCAGTACAGGGACCAGGCTGGTGCTACTGCAGTACAGGGACCAGGCTGGTGCTACTGCAGTACAGGGACCAGGCTGGTGCTACTGCAGTACAGGGACCAGGCTGGTGCTACTACAGTACAGGGACCAGGCTGGTGCTACTGCAGTACAGGGACCAGGCTGGTGCTACTGCAGTACAGGGACCAGGCTGGTGCTACTGCAGTACAGGGAGGTTCTTGAATTCAGGTTATCCACCCAGCTATCAGCTTGCACTTTTTGACAATCTCAATAATGCCAGACCATGTTGTGTATTTACTGTCATGGCAAATACACAGAGGGCCCCCTGTGTGTGTGTGTGGGGGGGGGTCTCATCTGAGTCTTCAGCTTCCAATTGTGGCCCCTTGTTTCTGTGTCCCATCTCTGGAACATCCTGTCTCTTTCCACCTTGTCAATTCCTCGCAGTATTTTGTACGTCGTTATCATGTCTCCTCTAACCCTCCTGTCCTTCAGTGTCTTCAGGTCGATTTCCATTAACCTTTCTTCATAGGATATTCCCCTTAGCTCTGGAACTAGTCTTGTTGCAAACCTTTGCACATCCTTTAATTTCTTGTCGTGATTTAACAGGTGTGGGTATCAAACTGGTGCTTGTTGTATATTATACCCATGGGTACCATTATACATTTTAGAAATATTCACACAACCTGTTTCACATAATGTATTGCGAACTTCTTCATTAATAGCTAAAATGAAGGTGGTCAACAATATATTATCTAATGCCAGTTGGGTAAGAAAATTGTTCTCAATTATTATAAATATTATTATTATAAGTTGTTAGGTATATAGGGAAATTCATGTTTACTGATAATTGTGCAACTGTTCTGAAGCACCAGGTTAATTGCAAGACTCTAGTTTTGCTGCGGCTTACTTAGGTCACCTAACCGACCTCATGTGGTGTTTACTGTCACTGTGGTAGTAGGTTCAGGTCCTCAGCCGCGAACACAACTCCCTTGCGCTCTAGGTTACAAAGACTCCTTAGTGCTTTAAGAGTGTGAGATTTTATACTCAGTCTCTCGCACGAGACCATATTGAATCTCCTTTAAAAGATAAATAGTCTGGGTTATCATTTAGAAGAACTTAGGAGGTTCTCTTGAATATATGATTATTTAAATCTGGTCTGTAAAAAATTGTCCATATTAACGAGTTGGTTTTGTCTTAATTCTAAAATGTTAATTTAAATTATAATTTTGTATATGACTGATATATTATTTCTTATGAAAGGAGTGAAATGTCCTTGAAGTAAAACTTATATTTTAAAAGACTTGATTAATCCATTTCAAAGGGATTAAAATTAAAGATTTAAATATTTTATTTCTTGGCTCTTTTATTCCCCACAAAAAGAAGGTAAAAGTTTATTCGGTAATGAAAATAAATTGTTGTTAATGAAAGGTTACCTTGAAAAAAATTTATTTAATAAGCGGTTGGTTTATCAACCCTGGGCAACCTGGGACTAAGTACAACCGTGCTGCATACTCCAGTATATGCCAGACGTGCACGGTGTAGAGAGTCTTGAAGGATTCCTTACTGAGGTATCGGAACGCTATTCTCAGGTTTGCCCCCTCAAGGAAGGTTCCTTGATGTTGGTGAGGGGCTCTTGATTTAGGGAATTGGATCTGTAATCCAGTTCCCCGAATTAAGCCTGAATGCCTTCCACATCCCCCCCAGGCGCTGTATAATCCTCCGGGTTTAGCGCTTCCCCCTTGATTATAATAATAATAATCAGGTTTGCCAGGCACCCATATGCTGTTTGATGTGCACTTCAGGAGATGTGTTCGGTATTATACTCACCCAAAGATTCTTTTCCTTGAGTGAGGTTTGCAGCCTTTGGTCACCTAGCCTATACTCTGCGGTCTTCTTTGCCCTTCCCCGATCTTCATGACTTTGCATTTGGCGGGGTTAAATTCAAGAAGCCAGTTGCTGGACCAACCTTCCAGCCTATCCAGGTCTCTTTGTAGTCCTACCTGGTCCTCATCTGATTTAATTCTCTTCATTAACTTGACATCTGCAATCAGGGACACTTCTCAGTCTATCCTTTCCGTCATGTCATTCACATATACCAAAAACAGCACTAGTCCTAGGACTGATCCCTGTGGAACCCCACTCGTCATAGGCGCCCACTGTGATACCTCGTCACTACCATGATTCGTTGGTATCTCTCTTTCAGGTATTCTCTGATCCATTGCAGTGCCCTTCCTGTTATACTTGTCTGATCCTCTAGCTTCTGCACTAATCTCTTGTAAGGAACTGTGTCGAAGGTGTGTGTGTACACTCACCTAATTGTGGATGCATGGGTCGATTCATAGCTCTTGGCCCCGTCTCGTCACTGGTCGCTACTAGGTTATACTCTCCCTGCTCCATGAGTTTTACCATACCTCTTCTTAAAGCTATGTATGGATCCTGCCTTCACTACATTACTCTCCAGACTATTCCACTTCATGACAACTCCATGACTGAAGAAATACTTCCTAACATTCCTGTGACTCGTCTGAGTCTTCAACTTCCAATTGTGACCCCTTGATGCTGTGTCACACCTCTGAAACCTTCTGTCCTTATCCAACTTGACATAAAATACTGAGAGGAATTGACATAATCATGTCTCCCCTATCCCGCCTATCCTCCAGTGTTGTCAGGTTGAGCTCCCTTAACCTCTCTTCGCAGGACAAACCCCTTAGCTCTGGGACTAATCTTGTTGCAAACCTTTGCACTTTCTCTAATATCTTGACATGTTTGACCAGGTATGGGTTCCATACTAATGCTGCATACTCCAATATGGGCCTGACGTATACAGTCCGGTGTCGTGAATGACATTTTACTCAGATGTCGAAACGCTATTCTCTGGGCTTGCCAGGCGCCCATATGCTGCAGCAGTTATTTGGTTGATATGCGACTCAGATGTGGTCGGTATGATGCTCTTCTCAAGATCTTTTTCCTCGAGTGAGTTTTAGTCTTTGACTTCTTAGGCTGTACTCCGTCTGCGGTCTTATTTGTCCTCTCCCAAGCTTCATAACTTTGCACTTGCTGGGGTTAAACTCCAGGAGCCATTTGTCGGACCAGGCTTGCAGCCTGTCCAGATCCCCTTGTAGGCTTACCTGATCCTCGTCCGCTTATATTCTTCTCATTAGCTTCACGTGTCTACGAACAGGGACACCTCCAAGTCTCTCCCTTCCGTCATGTCATTCAAATATACAAGAAACAGCACCGGACCTAGGACTGACCCTTGTGGAACCCCATTCGACACATGTACCCACTCTGACACCTCGTCTCGTACCAACACACGTTTCCTTCCTGTCAGGTATTCTCTGATACACTGCAGTACTTTTCCTACTATTCCTCGTGTGTGTGTGTGTGTGTGTGTGTGTGTGTGTGTGTGTGTGTGTGTGTGAGAGAGAGAGAGAGAGAGAGAGAGAGAGAGGGGTGGAGGGGGGTTATGCTTGTGTGGGGATGATTGTATGCTTACGTGGTTGCGCTTGTTCATACAGTCGTTTGCATGTGGTTCTTTGTATGCGACTGTGTGTTTGGGGAGTGGGGGATGTGTGTTTGGGGAGTGGGGGATGTGTGTTTGGGGAGTGGGGGATGTGTGTTTGGGGAGTGGGGGATGTGTGTTTGGGGAGTGGGGGATGTGTGTTTGGGGATTGTCTATGTTTAAAGTCTTGTTGTTGTGGTTCTTTATGTGTTTTCTGTGTTTGTAGTGGTGTTTGTCGTTATACATGTGGTGGTCTCATGCTTCTAAATCCATCTACGTTTTCGTTCTTGGTCCTCGCATTATAAAAAAAAAAAAAAAATCTGCTCTTATCCGCCCTATCATACATTTTTTAACATTTTGCAAGTCTCAATAATTCCCCTGCCCAAGTCCTCCTTTCCAAGGGTGTGTCAGGATTCTCTCTCCGAGTCTATACACTCTGAATATGTAGCAGGATCATCTGTATAGAATTTATCACGAGGAACAAGAGAATACCAGAAACACTGCCGAAACAAGTACAGAGGCCTTCAAGAGAAAACTCTAGACAATTTGCCCTGCCAAGTACCGGATGAACCGGGCTGTGCTGTGACGGGATATGTGGGCCAACGGGAAGCCACCACCAGCAGTTTGGTTGTCCAGGCAAGAACTGCGAGAGTAGGGGAAAAACTCTTAAAACCCAACAAAGGTATATCAAGAAAAGGTGAGGCCTGTTAGACAAGGCATGTCTCCTGAGCAGCTGTGAGAACACTCGCCAGGCACCCGCTGCCTACAGAATGTCAACAGAGCCTTGACTTGCGTGACCTTTGCACGTGAGCCGCCGTGAGCTCGCCGACTCAACGTCGTGACACGACCATAACACAATCATTATCTTAGAAAGTGGATGTGACCTCCGGCGGTGCCAACACCAGAAGGGAGTTCTATGCCCAGCCAAATCTAATACACCATCCACCTTCACACTCCCGTCTCCCCCCCCCCCTCCGTCCATAACCTATCCGCTTGCTATTATAGGTCCCATTAAACTATACTCGCCCTACCTTACAACACTTTAATTACTCACTCGTTAGCCCATACACACACCAACTGATTTCCCCCGACTAATATATATACTATCTATTCTAACTCCCTCCCTCCAGCTCCCCCCCTCCCTCTCTTTCCCATCAACCTCGTAAACGTATACTGTGATACAATTATATATAATACATTAATAGGAATTTACATTTCATCATAACATGTAAAGTTTTCTGACCACTGTTGCACGGTAAACAAACAGTGGGGTCATCACAGCACTAAGCTCTTGCGCTATCACCCGAGGTTCAACAAACCATTTTAACTTCCACCCAATTGCCAACCTTAGTTTAAATGGTACAGGATGTATACGAGTGGGTGCTTGGGTGGTAGGGTGGGTGACCAGGATGCATAAATATGGGTTGGGGTGGGGTGGGTGGTTTTGGTAGCTTTAGGGAGAGAATGTGTTTGGGTTCAAGTACCTGGAATGAATGAAGGTGGTGGATGCCGGTGCATCTGGAGCAGCCTCCGAGGCCACACTTAGCTTAATTACCAGCAAGGGATAACACACGTGGCAGGCCAGTGGTGGCCAACCCTTCATTATTGTCTCATTTGTTGCCTGGCAAGGAGCTGACCTCTCAGTAATCTCCAGTTTAAGGGGGGGGGGGGAGACCATTGTACCCTAACTTAAATTCCCTCTTCCCTCTTTCCCCTTAGTCACGCAACGTAGGTATATACACAAATAAATTTATATAATTCAGTGTAATAGACACTGAATGTGTTTGCTCTGATCACTATTTTAAGCATTAAACGAATATCTATATACACATATACAGACGAATGAACAAGAGCAGGTGCTGCACCGCATCACGTAAAACGAGGTTGGACCAAAGGTCTGTGCTCTCTCCCAACAATTACAGCAGCACCGGTTACAGTCCCGCAACCCAATTGTCGTTAAGCGAGACCAACCCCAAATGTTCCACTACCCGTACACATTAAAATAAGAAAAACAGAGTACTACATTTATCGAACTGGAAGCAATGAGAGGCCTGGTCACAGGCTGGGGATCCAGCAAGGAAGAACGGAGGGTCACATGAACTCTAGCATTTTTTTTTGGGGGGGGGGGAGGGGGATTTAAATTTGTCTGCAAGCTGTGATCCAGGTACCATCCGCAAAGGCAAGTTTCCCAGGGAACTTGGTGTTTAAGCATCCTTTAGTAAGTCCACCATAACTCGGCACCGTAAGAAATGTGAATTAGTGCTAAAAGCTCTCAGAGTTGTTGCTGGCTGTAACAAGATAAAATAATATACAAAGACGATATTAGTGACCTAACAGATCATTTTACACCTTAACATTAGCTAACACAAAATTATTTGAGCCTTTGAGTTAATGAAAACCGAAGCCTCCAGAATTCAATATTTTTGGCTGTAACACGCAGATATTTTTTTTAATGGATTAAACACTGCCCCCACAAATCTTAATATGTCTAGAAATAAACAAATACAAATCGATAACCAAAAAAAAAGTAATATTCAATACAAGAATCTCCATGGAGGATGTATTCATTTGAAATTACTGTCCTCATAGTATAGTAGGCCCCTAAGAAGCATAACACCAGTCATCCCTTACTCAAGAAATAAAAAATATGCGCTGATGAATCACAGGAGTCCACTGGTAGGTCTACGTCTGTTCTTGTTGCTATTTCCTATGAGAATTATAGGAAACTTGTTGGCTTACAGATAAAAATTAACTGTGTTTCTAAACAACAAACTGAAGTGTTTACTATCTATCCTATGGTACTCGGGAGTAGCAGAGGAATTGTTATGATCACTACTTCTTGATAATTACTGAATCTATCATCTATGAATGCACTCAACTCGAAAAATACAGATAAGCAAATATCTAAAAAATGTAGAATTCTTCTGGGATCTATCTCGTCTCACACTGAATTATTCCTACACGGTAAGTTTGTTAAATTAGCTTTCAGAATGTATTCTGGAAGAAGCTGAATATAACCTTGGCGTGTGTGTGTCAAACATTATAACGAATTCGAATGCCACATGAATACAATTAAAAGAATAAGTAAATAATAAGTAACCAACCATGAAGTATATTTACAAAGCAAGTTCCAATACAAACTAAACAATGTTGTACATGTGACAGTCTGGCACAAAATTATCAAAAGAAGTGTAGTCAGCCTTAAGTAGGTTTTTTAGTCTTCATATATAATGTTACAATTTTACAATAATTTTAATATATGAGGAATTTAACTTTAAATATCTCTGTAAAATCTAGGAATATGACTTATTTCCATTGTGTCATGTAGTCACTTTCTTGAAATTTGTCAAGGTATCTTATACATGGAATTCAAACACTGGAAATTCTGAGTAGTTCAGATGTTATACGAATTGTGATATTTGCGCACTTCTGGCAAGATGGTGAGTGTGTTTCCTCCTCTGGGTCATCCTACTTTGGTGGGAGACGGCTGATGTGGTAAAAAACATAATCTAACTAGATTACCTCTAAAGCTCAAGTTGCATTATTGCAAACCTGGTGAAGCTGAAGTTCAGCGATATCTCAAGTATTCCCTGTTTACGACCAGATGATATAAATCTTTACCCAACAAAAATATGGAGTAATTACAAACCATAAAAGCCTTCCTAGCTCTCTAGGAGGTCCTTAAATTAGCTCCTAAGTACCCGGAATTAGAGGCAAGGGCGGGTGGGGAAGCTAGCAGGTAAGTAGCTCATGTAGCCGTATCCTCCTGAGTCAGTATCTACTGTTCCATCGAACAATATCAGCCACAACATCTATGGGTGCCGGGCTCTGTGCATGAAAAGGTAAATGGCGAATTTATAGCAGTAAAGGAGAATGGTCACGACTTCATTGTGTCTTCAGTGAGAGTAATGTGGACCCGTCGTGGCGACCACTCTGGACTGAGCCAATGGCCACAATTTGGCACAACACACCCAATGTTCTATGTTCAACCAATATATAAGTTATCATGTAAGTCGTATCTCTATACAATATGAAGATAATCCAAAATAATATTTTAGTATCATGCGACGAAAACTAACTTGTTCAACAAAAAGGCAGAAAAATAACTTCCTGGTTCACTTGATCAACATTATTACAATTATATTTGTGGGGAAGCGCTAAACCCGTAGGGATCATACAGCGCCTGGGGAATGGGGCTCCATCAGATTAACCAATGACAAATCTAATTCCCTGAATCAAGAGTCCCTCAGTAGCCTGAGGCCTGGTCACAGGCCGGGCCGCGGGGGCGTTGACCCCCGAAACCCTCTACAGGTATGCTCCAGGTAGCATATCTTGATAGGATTAGTAGCCAATATAGCAAATATTTCAACACTAAACCCGTATGCTGCTTTTCAGCAGCGAAGTAAACCAGCAGGTGTTGACAACCTGCACAGTAGAGAAATCTCGGCCACTGTAGTATTTTGTGTTTACCTTGATCACCAACGAAGCTGATAGCCTCACTGCTACCCTGCTGGGACTCAACCAACATTACCCTACCCCCCCCCTTCCTTAAGGAAAGGGGGAAAGCATGAGACTTTATATACGGGTTCCCCCCCCCACCATCATCAATCGTTATACACTGACCCCCACCATTAACAAAAATCGTTTACCCATTCGTGTCATTAATACCAAAACACTCACGCCTCACATTAATACTAAAAATACACACATTCATTCCCCTAAAAAATCACTCATTCCCATAATTAATAGCAAAATCCCAATATTCGCTTTCCCCTCATTTAGCAACAAAAACAATACATTCATTCTCCTCCACATCATGACCAGAATTTAGTGAAATTAATTGTTTTAAATTATGAGGGAGTGGTATTGGTAAAAGGAGGCAAAGGAATGTGGCAAAGGAATGTTGGAGAAGCGGAACTAAGAAAACTAAAAAAAAGTTTGAGACCTTGCGCATATTAAGAAAGGACGGAGGAGTTGAAGAGGAAGAGGAGGAGGAGGAAGATAAGGAGGAAGAGAAATAAGAGAAGAGGCTGGAGGTTGGGAGGAAGCTTGCAGGTGAACGAAAACACCGTCATTACCAGTGTTCCATCACAGGGGAAAAACTCATTCCGTTGGTCTTTCACCTTACCCCCCCCCCCCAAACCCATGAGAATGAGGGTGCTCCTGACGTACCTACATAGACCCGTCGCCCTCCTACTGAGATGCCCTTTGGCAATCTACATCCCTCCCCTCCCCCTTCAACTAGCTCTAAAGTGCACCTATTACACTTCTGACCTCTTCACTGGTAATTCCTCCAGAATTCTGGACACTCCCTGACCTGTAATAGTTAGTAATTTAGAACAGTTTTTTTAAAAAAATATATATAAAATGCTCTGGAATATCAGAATATGAAGACAACTGAGGATTCAACTCTTCCTGCCCAGCAATTACACGTTTCACAAAGGAAATTCCTATGTGGCTCTGGGCACACAAGCGTGAAGACTTATTTCAACATCAAATACCCCCCCCCCCGAGCTTTCCCTGTGTGTGTGTTGATGACATGTATACGAAAGAATTATATACATATATACAATGACCCTGGTAATGTCCTTCCTTTGTTTGCAAACTGACCCACACCTGACTACATGCACACTCAGTGCTAACACACCTGGAACCATGAACATGCTCTTTTCAGACACAATTTGTATATTTTACTTATTAGGAAACAATCGTTTGCCAAACAAGCAGAGGTATATATATATATATATATATATATATATATATATATATATATATATATATATATATATATATATATATATATATATATATTTGACCGTGAAAATCAGTATAAATAAAAATATTTCAATAACGTTATATAACACTAGTAAAATTTTGGCTAACCTTTGATATGATTGGTAGGATTAAGCTATACTATCCTATGCAAATTTTAACAAGATTAGGTTAGAATGCTAAATTAGTTTTGGTGCAAAAGAATTGCATATATTGTCACAATTCATGTGAACATATCAATCAACAGACAAGAAAATAAATTTCGCTAAAATTTACTTTTAATAAAATTCGGCTTGTGTTGGTTGGCCGCTGTGGTTTTATATAAAGCCTGACATGCATGTGCATGTAAATAAATATTTCTCTACAAGGACACGTATGAAGTCAGAGACGTACAAACAAGTATTTGGAACTTACCCTGTTGTAGGACCTAGGCTTGCGTAGTTTGGGCGCCCGGTAGGGAAACTTGGGGGCGTGTATGGGAGCTTGGCACTCCAATAAGTTATTATTCTTGGCGGCCAGCACCCGGTACTTGACCTGGCAGGCGATGCACCGTACGTTCACCATGGTGGTGACACCTCCACACAATAACTCGCACCTGTTCTTACATTGTTCCACCCTCGAAGGCACACTTCACGTAATAATATTACCCCGGTGCCAGAACCATAATTTTTCAAATGAAAGCCGACACTTATATTTTTTAAGTGTGCCACATTGAAGATATCAATTCAAGTATCGTACAGTACCTGGTTCACTTCCCTGAATAAGGTTCACTTCATTTCAAGTAGGATGATTATCATTTGTATTCTTCAACAGGTGTGCTTCTTTACCTTGCCCTGCAGCTCTTAACATGGATTCCACTTTGGTACTCTACACAACCCCCAATAGCGGAATATACACAAGATAAGAACATTATATTGATTGACATTTACATTACAAAAATATCCTTGATATATTATTGCATCTCATTTGTCCTCAGAATTGTACTCAAGGAACAACCTTCTATACAGAGTATTGCAAGTACACGGGATCAAACTTCATCTACCACCCAGTCAGATAAATACAGTGTAATATGAGAGGGAAATACAGTTAACTTCTGCTTCCATAATGTAACTCATATAGTGTAAAGTCTCTAATATAAAAGAAAATTTTCTAGGAATAATTATTAAATGGAAAAGAACATCACATGAGTGTAGGACGTGTGAGAAACTTTATGGTTGTCCTTCACTCTTACCCCTGAAATATCTTTGATTAGTTTCGATAATTTTCCTACTTCCACAGCCCGGCCCTGGGCCAGGCTTGTCTGGTGATCCCAGGTACATTATGACCAAGTTCTCCGTAGACATGTGGATTATTATTTACTACATAAAAACAATCAATAAAGTCATATAGATCATGCGTTGTCAACCATGGCCGCTATTCCACCGTGATCTTGTGGGAGACACCCAGGTCCACCAAGTGCCCAACACGCACCATCACCGTCTACTCCAGGCTCGTGTGACCCGCCTCCAGGCTGCATGACTGGTCTCACCTGAGGCTCTCCACACTACCTTCCCATCTGCAGTTCTCGGAAAGATATGTGGAAACATTAACGTTTCTCTGCAGAGATTAAAGAAAAAAGACAAAAGATGGAAGTGTAAACCAGATTGAGGCGTAACCAGAGGGTCGTCATTTACTCATCTCTCCCTCTACTTCCTTATCTCCCCACCACCCACTGGTGGCTGGCGGCATGTTTACCCAGCCTCGCTGTTTGTCGGGTAGAGGCGGCACGGGCGTGGGTTGCTGGCATGGGTGGGGGATGAGGCCGTATATGGTACCAAGAAGAGTATTTGGCGAGTCCATGCGATAGAAGGAATGAGTTGCACGTCATAATGAAGATGTATTTTACATCCCTATACGGACGATGAAGGTAGTAGAGGAACCACAGCCCTCTGAACCTGCACGAAGCAGCCGCCTCTAGCACATGTCAGGCTGAGGCCACTGATCTCTTAACTACAGGCACAGCCCCTGTATCATTAGCCTCCACGAATAAGCATGATGTTAGTTTATTCGTCTGGGAAACACAACTGACATAAGTCCCTGCCGTACGATGACCCGTTCAGTGATGCTGACTATATGGCAGCGGGTAGCAAGATAGCGCGTCTAAGAACACACATGAGGGCGAGGCAACCGATGACACTATGGAGAACCAAGACATCAGTGACCGCTGAGTTACTGATGCTGGATTCAGTGATTTGTGTGCACGACTGGAAGACTGCCCTGCAAGTGGACAACCACTACTTAGCGTAAAACATACGAATATGCGAGCCTACTGGCCCATACTAGGCAGGTCTTTCTCAAATCCACCCACCCACTCATACAACTAACACTTTTAAAGCTGCCCAAGACATTAGCTTCAATGATCACAGTTTGTAGTCTGTTCCATTCATTAACAACTATTCCTAAACTAGTACCTTCCTACAACCTTTCCAAATCTCAAATCGCTTAAATTAAATCTACTGTTTCGAGTTCTCCTCGGTCAAAATATTCGCAGCACCCTATTTATAACTCCTTTATTTATATCTGATTTCCATTAGTATAACTCACTCGTATTCCCCTTTGTGGAAATTTTTTACATAATTTCCTAGATGTAGAACATATGAATACAATAATAATTGTGTAATAAAATATGGTGCTGATTTGGCCTTTTCGAGAAATTTCGAGTGGGGGGAGGGATAGAAGAGATGCTGAATGACGCCGGGAGAGACGCCATATTGAATTTAATGTGTGAACACTGAAACGAATTCTGCTAATAATCTGGCATCCTCCCAGCCAAAGTGTGCATTGTTTTGGCTTGAATTTGGAATTAGGAACCCGCGTTGCTGTCCCCTGCTGAAGAATTGGGACAGAAAATTTGCGGGACCTCACGAATTACGTGTGGATGGCAAAAGAATAAGGGATGCACCATCACTCACAGGGAAGTGCACAATAGTCCTTGCATTTAGATCACTAGCTGGCCAGTGTAGGGTCTAGGTGTTAAGCAGGTGTTGTGATGATCCATCTACAATAATTAAATGGTAAGTGTTAATATGAATATTTTGTGTACCCAACAAGCCAAAATAACATATAGTCCAAATAACTTTAATTACCAGAGTAGCTTGTTTAAAATTATAATTATTAATGTCAGGTCTAGCTTTTTGTGAGAGTGGTGAAGAAGTGGGCAGTTGAAGGAGTTGCAGTTCTGCGACCTACTGTGATTTAAGTCCCACTTACCTCACCCAAATTACTTGTAGATAATAATTCAGGTAATACCCTCTAAATCTCATGCAAGTGATTTGCTCACCTAATAATAATAATAATAATAATAATAATAAAAATTTTCACACTCTTTATTCCATGTCTTTCGAGAGAGTAGGCTCGAGCTTCAGAATTTATCCTCATGGTTAACATTCACATTGTATTTAAATTAATTCTGTCAGGGGACTAGAACAGCGTCACATAACCTAAATGAGCCTTCACTAACGATGTATATAAATAAGCCAGACATGGTTGTGTTATGGGGTTATCCTGGGTTACTGACTCTCCCTGTTAAAACTTCTTAAAAAAATCTAGCATAACCCTGACTTTTGTTACTTAAACTTTTCTGATACAGATCCAAGGAGCTTACTGGTTTTCTGGAGTTTACCTGGAGAGAGTTCCGAGGGTCAACGCCCCCGCGGCCCGGTCTGTGACCAGGCCTCCTGGTGGATCAGAGCCTGATCAACCAGGCATTTAGGCACTACTGCGCTATCTTCAGATTTCTGTTAATCAAGACTCCAAAGTTCGTTTCACATTCCGGTATATTCAAGTTCTGTATTATTCAATTTATAGGCGGCAGAATTGGTAAATTATTAAACTGGTATCCTCACTAGATTAGTATCATATTTCTATCAATATAACCTGTGTGGGTTATTTAACAAAGGAAGTGGAAGTAGTTCAAACCTTTGCCTACTAACAGCGTCAGAAACTATTTCACAGCCTCATGCGACTCTTTAGAGGAGTTAACACATTAAAATATTGTATTCTTAGGAAAAATAAAATGTGGGTGGTGAGGTAGGAGTGGTAGTACACAGATTAGGGTCACCGTCAAATTTGTGTGGTGTATAATGTAGCTGCTTCAACCTTCCACCTCTTAGTATTTCAGCCTCACTGGTTTAAGACTTTGTCGTGAGTAGCGGACGAAGCGAATCCACAGTTCCTTGCAATATATAACTCGCACGGGTTTAGTGTTTCAAAACTACAATTATTCTAAGTATCGAACGTTAACATGTTGCGAAAACTCAGGTGCTAGCTCCACACAATCAATCTTATCTTTGTAGCTAAGATACTTATCCAACGATCAAGACATTAAATAAATGTTTGGCCGCGAATGATTTCGTAATACTGAAGAAGTCACTTATGATAAAACATTTAATTAATAAAAGTGTTTTGAAGAGTGCATACGTCTCTTTCACCTACAACTTGTCGTTATCACAATACTAGGTCCAACATTAACAATCTTTTTCCCGTAAGACAAACTTTGTCTGGGCTCGCTACCTCCGAAACACTGACAAACTTCCTTACACATACAGCTATTATATACAGTATAATATCTTCCTCGTCTCTTCACAACCTCTCATAAACCTTAACCCTCACTTCTCTGGCTCTTCCCCCCCCCTTTTTTTTTTTTTTTTTGCTCAGTCAGCCTTCCATCCTATAAAAACAGTACCCATAGTCCCTCCCCTTCTCCAAAAAAGCCTTATACAAAAGAAAAACAAACAAGGCAGTAATCCCACTCATCCCTCTCCACCTAAAAAGAATTTTCACTACATTAAGAGAAATGTGAAAAGTAAATTTAAATTGATTTTTTCACTTTTAGCTCATAACACGAAACAGTGCCATGCAAACTAATTCGAGGGATACTTTACATATTTTTGACCTATGGTCGGTTTCGTGGGATCTACTACCCCCAAAGCCCGGCATGAAGCCAGGTTCTCCTACTGACCACCTGGTCAGCCAGGCTGTTTATGCTAACGGCCAGCAGTCCGACTGATCCAGCACTTGCAGAAAGAACTTGTTCAGCCTGTAGAAAGCTTATATCTTCGTTCCGTCTATATTTCTGATATATGCTGATATGCTGTAAAGTCGTCGGCGCTGTACATTAACACTGTTCTTTAACTGTAGTTAAGTCCCCCCTCCTCCCCTGCTCTTCACCGAGTTTATTCAACACTCTCATATCTTTCACTCTAGCATATTGTTATAACAGTGTGCAGGCTAGGAACCAGGCCTACGTGGATCTGTGTATACATTATCAGGTATCTCTCTTCTGTTCTAGAAAATAATTTATTTTTTTTGAGGGGTTCCTAATAGGTTTGATGTTTGAGTCTTTGCGGGTAGTATACGAGCGCTCAACACAGATAACAATTATTCTTAAATTTTTTACTTGTCCTTACGCTCTCTAATATAGCCTGCCTACGTTGTGTATACTCTCAATGTTTTGTAGTTTTCTTATTCCTCTCCTACCTAAGCAGTTGAAATTTGTTACTATTAAACATCATGTTATTTTCATTTGCCCACTAAAAATCAGGAGTGTGCTGCACAATTGTGCTCCATAAAACGGGTAAGGAATGGAATGAGAAATCTATAAAATGAGATGGAAGAAAAAATCATGAAAGATGAGAAAACAAAGGCAACAGGTTGAAGAGAGGGACTACGAAGACAACGGGCGGGAGGACTTAGAATGTAAAATACAAGATAGGTTGTAAACGCGGGAAGGAAATGGGGGGAGGGGGGGGGGGTAAAGCATGTGTTGGTAATATTAATGTCAACAAGGATGAGGGGGAGGGGGGAGGGGAGGGGAGGGAGAGGGGGAGGGGGGGGAACATGGGCGACACAGTGTGGGGCCCCGGCGACTGGCTGGCCTTGCTCCACACCCTGGCTTTTACTCCTGGCTTGAATTAATAATATCCACTACCACATGAGCGTCAAACTTCCCCTTCCTACCCACACACTTCACTGTTTCCTTACACCCGCCTTCGCTACTTCCTGCACATTTCCCACTTTCCACATCACTTCCTGCACATTTCCCACTTTCCACATCACTTCCTGGACGTTAAAATCACATTACATTTGCTTCTGAAAATTATCCAACACATTGCCAATTTAAACAATAGGTGTCTGAGCACTGTGACATGTATGCTACAACAATGACAGACTAAATTATAACTGGTTTCACGTCAAGTTTTTAATCACTCCGCCTTGGAAAATTAATTTCCAAACATAAAATTAATTTCCAAACATTTAGCAGCTAATAAAACACCTTCCGGTTCGTTCATACATTTGAGCATTACTAAGAGTACCACTCATAACTCGGTGTCGTCAGTAGTTAGCACTCGAACACAATCTTTATCCCAATAAATGATTAATTCCGCGTGATGAGTGAGGAAGGAGCGAGAGAGGAGAGTGCGACCCACCTCTCACATCGGCGGCTGGGGCAAGACTGGGCACTGGAGCCGACGCTGCTGCTGCTGCCACCTAGAGAAGGATCGGCTGCTGGGGTCCAAGGCTCGTGCTACTGACGCCAAGTGAGTGCACTTCCTAACTTCTCTCAAAATGCATAACATTTTACCATTTATCAGAGTTAACAATAACAATAAGGCCAGCAACTCAAGGAAGGTCGACAAGAACAAAGGTTTCCAGGCTCCAGGTGATGCTACACTAGGATCTCAAAATGCTCCTGACACAAGCTCCGTTAAAATAATACTTTTGATATATACCTCTAACGAGCTTCGAGAGTCTTCCTCGGGAGTAGGAAGACTCTCGAAACTCATCAAAGGTATATATCAAAGATATCTTACCGGAACTCCAGTGGCTGACTCCAATAATGAACCTACACTTGCATACCAACCCTCCTGCAGCATGTCTTTGCGAAATCATGGTGTGTGTGTGTGTGTCTGTGTGTATGTATGTATGTATGTATGTATATATATATATATATATTATATATATATATATATATATATATATATATATATATATATATATATATATATATATATACACACCCTGCCTCGGTGGGAGACGGCCGACTTGTTGAAAAAAAAAGATATATATATATATATATATATATGTGTGTGTGTGTGTGTGTGTGTGTGTGTGTGTGTGTGTGTGTGTGTGTGTGTGTGTGTGTGTGTGTGTGTGTGTGTGTGTGTGTGTGTGTGTGTGTGTGTGTGTGTCGTGCCGAATATGTAAAACTGGTCAGTTAGCAAGAACTCATTTAAAATTAAGTCCTTTCTAAAAATTTCTCTTATACGTTTAAAGATACATTTTTTTCATTAATAATAATGTAAACAATTTTAATTATGCACCAAAAGAATCTTAGAAAACTTACCTAACCTTATTATAACAAGAGCAATTTATTTTAGCCTAACCCAACTAAATATATTTTAGATTTGTTTACAATAATTTAATGCTAAACAAACACAATAAAATATATTTTTTTCGTTAGGTTTAGAATGATTTTGGCGAAATTATTGCATACACAAATTTTCACTTGTCTTATATGGCAAGATGAGCGTTGCTATTTAAGCCAAAATCGCAAGTTCTGCCTATTCGGCACCACACACACACACACACACACACACACACTCACACACACACACATATATATATATATATATATATATATATATATATATATATATATATATATATATATATATATATGCAAAACAACCACTCTGAAAGAATAGAGAAATTCCAAGTGCTTTCGTGACTACTCACATTATCAAGGATTATCAAGATGATATCTTTGATATGTGTGTTCCTTGATAATGTGAGTAGTCACGAAAGCGCTTGGAATTTCTCTATTCTTTCAGAGTGGTTGTTTTGCATATTCTGAAATCACCTGTTTACTGTGATCTTATTGCATATATATATATATATATATATATATATATATATATATATATATATATATATATATATATATATATATATATATATATATATATATATATATATATATGCGCTAAACAATTCGCAAACAGGCGAAACTATTTACAAATAGTGTATCAACGTCCACAGTAGAACTCGAACCTGCAAACTCTGTATCAGACTCCACAGCACTTTACCACGGAGCCAAATAGGTAAAACTGGTCAATTAGCAAGAACTCATTTAAAATTAAGTCCTCTTTAAAAAATTCTCTTTAAAGATATATTTTTTAATTTATGTTAACATAAAAATTAATGATTTTGTACCAGAAGAATCTCAGAAAACTTACATAACCTTATTATAACAAGCGCAATTTAGTTTAGCCTAATTCAACAAAATATATTTTATATAAGTTTAAAATTATTTAATAATAAGCAAATACAATGATATATATTTTTTTCGTTAGATTCACAATGATTTTTGCCAATTTATTGCATACACAAGTTTTCGCTGCCCTATTTGGCAAGAAGTGCGCTCACCAAGACAGGGTGATCCGAAAAAGAAGAAACACTTTCATCATCACTCCATCACTGTCTTGCCAGAGGTGTGCCGATACTACAGTTCAATAACTGTGTGTGTGTGTGTGTGTGTGTGTGTGTGTGTGTGTGTGTGTGTGTGTGTGTGTGTGTGTGTGTGTGTGTGTGTGTGTGTGTGTGTGTACTCGCCTATTTGTGGTTCAAGGGATCAAGACTCAGATCCTGGCCCCGCCTCTTCACTAGTCGCTACAAGGTCCTCTCTCCCACTGCTCCATGAGCTTCATCATACCTCGTCTTAAAACTATGTATGGCTCCTGCCTCCACTACATCACTTAGCAGACTATTCTACTTCCTGACAACTCTATCACTGAAGAAATACTTCCTAACATCCCATCCCTTTGACTCATCTGAGTCTTCAACTTCCAACTGTGACCCCTTGTGTCTGTGTCCCATCTCTGGAACATCCTGTCTCTGTCCCTCTTATCTATTCCTCGCAGTATTTTATGTCATAATGTGTCCCCTACCTTAACCTTTCTTCGTAGGACATTCCCCTTAGCTCTGTAACTAGTCTTGTTGCAAACCTTTGCACTTTCTCTAATTTCTTGACGTGCTTGGCCAGGTGTGGGTTCCAAACTGGTGCTGCATACTCCAGTATGAGCCTGACGTACATGTACAGTCTTGAACGATTCCTTACTGAGGTATCGGAATACTATTCTCAGGTTTGCTAGGCGCCCATATTATGCTACAGCAATAGTCTGGTTGATGTGTGCTTCCGGAGACGTGCTCGGTATTATACTCACCCCAAGATCTTTTTCCTTGAGTGGGTTTGCAGTCTTTGGCCACCTAGCCTATAATCTGTCTGCAGTCTTCTTTGCCCTTCCCCAATCTTAATGACTTTGCATTTGGCGGCGTTAAATTCGAGGAGCCAGTTGCTGGACCACGCATCCAGATTGTCCAGGTCCTTTTGCAGTTCTGCCTGATTCTCATCTGATTTAATTCTCCTTATTAACTTCAGTGACATCATCTGCGAACAGGGACACTTCTGAGTCTATCCCTCTCTTCATGTCATTCACATACATGGTCCCATGGTCACATGGTCCCAAATCTGCACACAGAAATCACTCCCTACGAAAGTAAAAGACTGGGCAGGCGATGCAAAATGCTGCCAATAAAAAGTAGGGGCGCCATTGGTACACTAAGAGAAAACACCATAAGTGTCCGGGGCCCAAAACTGTTCAACAGCCTCCCATCAAGCATTAGGGGAATTGCCAATAAACCCCTGGCTGCCTTCAAGAGAGAGCTGGACAGATACCTAAAGTCAGTGCCGGATCAGCCGGGCTGTGGCTCGTACGTCGGACTGCGTGCGGCCAGCAGTAACAGCCTAGTTGATCAGGCCCTGATCCATCGGGAGGCCTGGTCATGGACCGGGCCGCGGGGGCGTTGATCCCCGGAATAACCTCCAGGTATCCAGGTACACCAAAAATAGCAGTGGTCCAAGGACTGACCCCTGTGGGACCCCGCTCGTCACAGGCGCCCACTGTGATACCTCATCACGTACCATGACTCGTTGTTGCCTCCCTGTCAGGTATTCTCTAATCCATTGCAGTGCCCTCCCTGTTATATGTGCATGATCCTCTAACTTCTGCACTAATGAACTGTGTCGAAAGTCTTCTTGCAGTCCAGGAAAATGTAAGTAAACCACCCTTTTCTCTTGTCTCTTACTTCTGTTATCTTCTCATAAAACTCCAGTAGGGTTGTGCCACAGGATATGTGTGTGTGTGTGTGTGTGTGTGTGTGTGTGTGTGTGTGTGTGTGTGTGTGTGTGTGTGTGTGTGTGTGTGTGTGTGTGTTTCATAATGCATTTTGTATAATAATGTCGGTTCACCTATAAACTGGCCAACCTTATCCACCCCCCCCCAGGAAAAAACAAAGAAAATACAGTTTTGTAAACTGTATTATGCTGAAACTCATAAATCAATCACGTTAATATGTACGTACAATATAATAGTCAAATGTATCTAACTTCTTTAAGAATTAGCAAAACTATATTTCATTGCTTGGAGGAGGAGGAGGAGGAGGAGGAGATCTTCAGGTGATCCATAATGTCTGTTATAACGGAAGTTACCCAACACAACTGAGCTTATACAATAAATTTTACTCTTCACAATGTTTATGGTATCGTCTTAATATAATTTCTGTCTCTGTAATAAATGTTAGATCTGTATTTTAAAACAGGTATCACTGTATATACAGGATTAACTTGTTAGGTAAGACAATCTTCTCTCGTGGTCGGGCTTTCCCGGTATCATTCCTAAATTGTGTTATTATGGTGGTGATGCGTGAACACAGAGCCGCAGGCAGTGTTTCAGCTGGGATGGCCTCTCCCGGGTGAGGAGTTATGACACTCGCTCTACCATAACAAAGACGTTATGATACCTATTCATTTTAAACATCTCAGTTATTGGAAATGCCAAAGTTGAAATTTTCAACTCTCTCTCCCTTCATATAATAAAAACTAACAGCTTACCTCTATATTCAAAAGGCAGTTTGGTAATTTTTTGCAACCCGTTCCTGATCACACAGACTGCTACACATATGTCAACCAGGAGGCATGGTCAGAAGACAGTGGGCGATGGTAAGAGTGGACACTGAAGGACAGGGAAGTTCAACATGTGGGGTAACTCGTGGATCAATACTAAGAACGTGACTTTTCCTAATATACGTAAATGACCTGCCACTGGGAAGTGAATCCTACGTCAATTGACGACGACACGAAGATAATGAGAACAATAAGAGCAGAACATACCCAAAACGCACGGGTAAGGTTATACACGCTAGTTAAGGAAAGAGAAGACCATAAATAAAGAACACCTTGAAAGACGATACAAACATAACAAAAAGAAATGTATAGTAAAGATCTTTACACCCAACGTGTCACGAATAGTGCAAAACGCTGTGCAACATCGGTAGCATATGCAAGGTTAGCAAATCTCAGAACTGCCTTCAGAGACCTTGACAAACAATCCTTTAGGTGAACTCTCTTCGACTATGAAGTACTATAATTCAAACCACACCTAATGTTCAAAAACTTGAGAAGGACTAAAGATCTGCAACAAAACTAATCTCAAAGATGAGGGAATTAAGCTAGAAATATTAAAGGAACTGAACCTGAAGGCCTTAGAAGAAAGCACTATGGGAGACATGATTACGACGTACAAGATACTCGGGAGATTTAATAGGGATAGGGAGAGACAAATCCGAGGCACAGGGAAGAGGGGCACAGATGGAACTTTAAAAGTACGAGTCACGTGACTATAGGAAATACTTCCTTAGTGTCAGGGTTGTCAGCACCTAGAATGAGCTGCATGAGGAAGTGATGGAAGCCAACTCCCGTCATACCTATATTAGGTATGATAGTTTCCACTTGTTTCTGATTGTAATTTGAAGTGGGTTTAGGAGCTCAGACTCGACCCTCGCAAACACAACTGGGTGACCACAGCGAACTGATGTGACAGATGGCTCAGCGGGGACGATCTCACACATAGATGGGAGGTATAGTTACAAGTGTTCGCATACATTCACGCCAAGCACTGGTGATACGTGTTATACACCTGAGAGGACAGGAAGTGAAACATAAGAAAAACGGGCGCCAGTAATGCATGCACTCTGGACCTGAAGGTAACCTGCCTCACCTCCATTTCACTTGCTCGAGATGTAAGTTACTACGATGACAACCTTGGGGGGACGACGTCCCTAAGTTTAACGTATATGTAACGTGACGTTACAGACTTCACCCACCTGGCCACACATGCTTTATACGACTTCTGGTAAAGTGTCTTAACAACCATGGTGCAATTAGTGTGGTAGTGGCACTGATGTCACCATAACTGCCACAGCACAGCATTTCGCCCGACATCACTAAAACAACAGGTTAACAGGAGAGTCTACTGATCTCTGGCCAGACATGGAGAGAACTCTAGAAACCAATCACAGGTGTATGTGGTGTGTACAGGCTCACTCATATCCAAAAGATGAGAACTATTATGACAGCAAAAACACTATAGGTTGAACCTGGCACTCCTGATCAAGCTGTAATCAGCACCACTAACTGACCCTCCTCACATCTGTTGACCTCATAACCTCACTGCTCCTCAACTCTGGCTTCCCTTCAAAACGAATAAGTCTACTAACCTCACACTCCCCTTTCCCCCCCCCCTCAATACTTCAGCAAACTTAACAAATGTCATGACAAACTACACAAAACTCAGGGTAAACAATACTCCATTCGTGACAAAGCTTTCGAAATGCAATCGAGTGTTCTCTTCCTCGTCATTCTTCGAATTATTTTTTCATAATTATATTCATTACTGTTATCGACAGCGAGTAACACAATGGTGGTAGAGATGATGATGGATGGGAGGAAATTAGGAAGGGAAACTTTACTGAAGGAGCACGGGTTGAGGAAGCAAGCTTCGTTGGGGAAAGAGAACAGGCTGACGAAAAAAGCTTTATTGGAGAGGACAGGCTGAGGAAGGAAGCTTTGTTAGGAAGGCGAACAAGATGAGGAAGGAAGATTTATTGGGGGAGGAGAACAGGCTTAGAAAGGAAGTTTATTGTGAGAGGACAGGCTGAGAAAGGAAGCCTCGCTGGGAGAGGATATTTATACCTTTGATATACTTTTGATGACTTCCCAGAGTCTTTCTACTGCCGGAGCCCAGCCATGGGCCAGGTTCGTCTGGTGCTCGCCTGGTCAACCAGGCTGGTGCTGCTGGTGGCCCGCTTCCCCACATATCCAGCTCTGCTGGGAGAGAACAGGTTGATAAAGGAAGCCTCGCTGGGGGAAGAGGACGGGTTGTGGAATGAGGGGGGAGAAAGGTGGAAAGGGGGGGGAGGAGCACCGTGGGGGTCAACATGGCTCTCACAACCATCAACACTTCCGCCCATTGTCACTTGTGTTGTTCTGCTGCACCACCAGCACCTGTTGCTTCCTTATTTACCAAGACTCGCTACAACCCCTTTCCTTCTCCCGTAACTTCAAAATCTAGCACCTGCTCTCAAACAAACCTTCAATGCTATCCAGCAATTTAGGAGCAAAAGCCCTATTAGGCACCGGAACCTGGCTAGAACCTCGGTTATGTATTGGAACCTCTGTTACGTATTGGAACCCTGCTCTGAAACCTCGGTTACGTACTGGAACCCACTTGGAACCTCGGTTACGTACTGGAACCCACTTGGAACCTCGGTTACGTACTGGAACCCACCCGGAACCTCAGTCATGTACTGGAACCCTGCTGGAACCTCGGTTATGTAGTGGAACCCTGCTGACACTTCGGTTACGTACTGGAACCTTGCTGGAACATCGGTTACGTTGCGAAACTCTACTGAAACCTCGGTTACGCACTGAAACCTTGCTGGAACCTCGGTTACGTGGTGGAACCCTGCTTGAACCCCAACTACGCACTAGAGTCTTGCTGCAACTCTGTTGAACGTACTATAGTCCTGCGGAAACCTGGATTAAAGTAGGGAAACCTCGCTGGAACAGTGAAGTGGGCTAATAATGACAGTCAAGTTTGTGAGGTTGGCAACGCTCATCATGCGTGACGCACCTGAGCATCACCTAAGAGCTTGGAGTTGCTGATTGCAGGAGTCAACGCACAGGTGGCGCAAAACAGGTACCACGAAATAAATAGGACAAAGGGTGGGTCACGAAATGAATATCCCACGAAACACTGATGTTAAAAAAAAATTGGTGACATAATTTTCACCATCTCTGTTACCATACTTACGCTATATGAATAATGTCACCAACACTATCACTCCCCCAACTACCAACAACACTATCACCTGCCCAGTCTCAACCACTCAACTTTCAACTTTTCACACGACCTCATGTTTCTTGGGTGAAAAATCTCAGCTGCCAATAAACAGGTGTCGAAAACTCGCATATTTCCTTGGCCTGGAGCCCCTCACTGACTGGTGTCCACACCAGGCTGTGACGGCATTCAATGTATTACCATGCTCTCTTTTGCAATCTCCCTTCACTTACCACACACACGTGTATTATATATATATATATATATATATATATATATATATATATATATATATATATATATATATATATATATATATATATATAATGGTATTACTTTTACCTAAGAAATATTTTTTCTACTTTTTTTTTCTAAGCATGCAGAAAGCGTGTCATCACAGAGACACCAGATACAAACCATATCCCTCGTAAGAATTGTGATTTGGTAAAAAGTGCATCAAAGAGAAAGATCACAAATTAGTTAGTATAATAACTTAACACAAGAGGTCAGTGAAATAAGGCCAAGAAAATTTGGTAATCTTTCTACATGTTAGAATCATGAATCTTCCTATTAAATGGGAAGGGTCGAGCATCACTTACAAGGTCAACGACTCAAACAAAAAAAAAAAAAAACCATAGAAGCAGCTGTGACTGACCAACACTCAGACTTCAGTACTTCTAAAAGTTATTATAAACCTGACTTGGCTACGAAAATCGCACTGAACAAGCATAAATAAACAACACGTTTGAACAGAATTCTTCACAGCAGTGTCTTAACATATCCTCACCAAAGTTATCTTCACTAAGACTACCTTGCAGTGGAGATCCTTAGATGCTGGTGAAGGACTCTTGATCCAAGTAATAGAGCCTGACCTCCCCTTCTTCAGATGAAAACTTATCGCCTCTCATTCCCCCTAGGTGCTATGTGATCCCTACGGGTTTAGCGCGTCTCCCCTTTCCCCAACAATGGAATAATAATATTTACCCAGAGTAAAGTATCCCATCTATGCATAAATTACTGCACTGGTCCTTCACAATAATTACTGGGACCATCACTCGAGCTTCACCTCACTTCCTCCTCTATATAACATATCATTGCTCTCATTTTCTTGCGTTTGCTGATGAGTATCTCAGATACAGGTCGAAATATTAAGTCGTCTTAAATTTGTTTCCATATGGGTTAACTGACTACTATTCGCTAAAACCCTCCATGTATAGGGGTTTGGGATATTGGCAGTTTGGAGGGATATATTGTGTATTTTTATACGTATATACTTCTAAACTGTTGTATTCTGGGCACCTCTGTAAAAACAGTGATTATGTATGAGGTGAAAGTGTTGAATGATGAAAATATTTTCTTTTTGGGGATTTTCTTTCTTTTTAGGTCACCCTGCCTCGGTGGAGACTTGTTTTGTGGTTTCATTAATATATATATATATATATATATATATATATATATATATATATATATATATATATATATATATATATACACATGTGTGTGTGTGTATGTGTGTGTGTGTGTATGTGGTGCCGAATAGGTAAAATTAGTCAATTAGCAAGGACTCATTTAAAATTAAATCCTTTCTAAAATTTTCTCTAATACGTTTAAAAATATTTTCTTTTTCATTTATGTTAATGTAAAAATTAATAATTTTTTACCCAAATCACCTTAGAAAACTTACCTAACCTTGTTATAACCAGTGCAATTTAATTTAGCCTAGTCCAACTAAATATATTTTAGATAAGTTTACAATAATTTAATAATAAACAAACACAATTAAATAATTTTTTTTCGTTACATTCAGAATGATTTTTGCGAAATTATTACATGCACAAATTTTCGCTTGCCTTATTCGGCAAGAAGAGCGATGTTATTTAAGCCAAAATCGCAAGTTTTACCCATTCGGCATGACGTATACAATCATTTACCAAACTCCAGCCAGCCAGGATTAGATCCTGCGACACATTCTCCCACTTCAAGACACAGAACAACGTTCACATCATCCTAAACCACTCAACCAGCGATCCTTCAAAGATCATGTCCTCAGCAGAGCTAGGTGTTGTTCATGATCCGAGGACACGTGATAAACTGCTTGTGAAGGCTGGCATTCAAACAGGAGGGGGTTGAAATTAGCCTTGAGCTTACCTCTACCACGAGTGTTCTCGGATCATGAACAACAACTACCTTTGCTGGGTGTAGGATCTTTGTAGGATCGCTGGTTGAATGGTTACGGCGATGTGAACGTTGTTCTGTCTCTTGAGGCAGGAGAATGTGTCGCAGGATCTAATCCCGGCTGGCTGCAGTTTGGTGAATGATTCAATACTACTTGTTTTGTGGTTTCATTATATATATATATATATATATATATATATATATATATAAATATATATATATATATATATATATATATATATATATATATATCTACGTCCACAGCAGGACTCGAACCTGCTAACTCTGTATCAGAGTCCGCAGCACTTTACCACTGAGCTAGACCCAAGATAAGTGTGGGCGCTTAGCCGAAGCTAAGCGATGTTACCCCATAGCCCGGGCACCAAGCTCGTTTTAAAAGTTATTTCATTGAATCCTGCCACATGCAGTGGACAAGGAAAGAGATTTGAAATGCTTAACAATTCGCAAACAGGCGAAATTATATATATATATATATATATATATATATATATATATATATATATATATATATATATATATATATATATATATATATATATATATATATATATATTATTCCGAAATAACGGCAATATAAACACAAATGCAGTATAATGTGATCCTTTATTGACTACGTTTCGCCCACACAGTGGGCTTTTTCAAGTCACAAACAGAACTACCTGGGGTGGAAGGAACGCGAGTATTTATAGTCCGGCTGAGGTCAGGTGAAGAATGCTGCATCTGATGATGTACCGAGTTGGGTTGTAGAGTCTAAAAACTTGGGTAGCTTGGAAAGGAGACTGGACAAGTTTGTGAGCAGACCTTCTACAGTGTTCTTATGTGGGATAGCGATGAAGAAGTTTCTTGGCAAGTGGTTCAGCTATGTTATAGAAGCCACTATTCTGGTTGAAGTTGTCGGATATAGAAATAAGTGATGATTCCAGGATTCTTCGGTATTGGGTGTTGTCTTCTGTGGCGATAAGTCTTGAGTTTCTGTAGTTTATCAAGTGGTTGTGTGAATTACGGTGTTGTACGCAGGCATTCCTTGTGTCGTCAGACCTGCTTGCGTATTGGTGTTCTGAAATACGTGTTTGGAGGTCCCTTGATGTTTCGCCCACGTATAACTTGTTGCAGTCATTACAAGGGATTATGTATACCCCTGCAGAGGATGGAGGCTTGTCCTGCCTACTACTGGTGATGTCCTTGATGGTCGTGGTTGTGGAGGTAGATACTTGGAATGATGTTTTGGCAAAGATGTTGGAAACATGTTTGGCAATGGAGTTGGTGGGAAGGACTATGTATCTCTTCTCGGCAGTGTCTTCTCTGGGTGTGTTGAAGATGTTTAGTGCTCGCCGTCTGCAGTCTCTGATGAAGTGACGAGGATAGTGGAGTTTGGAAAATACCTGTTCAATTATAGTGCATTCTTCCTCAAGGAACTCGTTGCTGCAGATTCTGAGTGCACGCAGGAAGAAGCCTATAATTACACCACGTTTGGTTTTGGTGTCGTGGTGAGAGTAGAAGTGGAGAAGATCGTTTTGGTTGGTGGGTTTTCGATAGACTTTAAAACGAAGTTCGTGGTCAGCTTTGCAGAGTAGAACATCAAGGAAAGGAAGAGTGTTGTCGACCTCTTCTTCAAGTGTGAACTGGATTGAAGGCTCGACCTGGTTGAGCTTGTCTTGGAGAGCTTGAACGTTGAAGCGTTTAGGAGTTATGAGGAGAATGTCGTCAACATAACGGAGCCAGGTGACAGACGAAGGAATAATGGTGGAGAAACGTTCGGCTTCTAGATGTTCCATGTATAGGTTCGCTAGGACTTGATCTTCCCATTCCAGCCAGCGACTTCATCGACCTGGTTGAACTATGTGTTGGCTTTACGTGTTTCTCTTTTGAAAATCACCTCTTTCAGCAGACTTTTGGACTACCCATGGGCTCGCCACTCAGTGCAGTCCTAGCGAACCTATACATGGAACATCTAGAAGCCGAACGTTTCTCCACCATTATTCCTTCGTCTGTCACCTGGCTCCGTTATGTTGACGACATTCTCCTCATAACTCCTAAACGCTTCAACGTTCAAGCTCTCCAAGACAAGCTCAACCAGGTCGAGCCTTCAATCCAGTTCACACTTGAAGAAGAGGTCGACAACACTCTTCCTTTCCTTGATGTTCTACTCTGCAAAGCTGACCACGAACTTCGTTTTAAAGTCTATCGAAAACCCACCAACCAAAACGATCTTCTCCACTTCTACTCTCACCACGACACCAAAACCAAACGTGGTGTAATTATAGGCTTCTTCCTGCGTGCACTCAGAATCTGCAGCAACGAGTTCCTTGAGGAAGAATGCACTATAATTGAACAGGTATTTTCCAAACTCCACTATCCTCGTCACTTCATCAGAGACTGCAGACGGCGAGCACTAAACATCTTCAACACACCCAGAGAAGACACTGCCGAGAAGAGATACATAGTCCTTCCCACCAACTCCATTGCCAAACATGTTTCCAACATCTTTGCCAAAACATCATTCCAAGTATCTACCTCCACAACCACGACCATCAAGGACATCACCAGTAGTAGGCAGGACAAGCCTCCATCCTCTGCAGGGGTATACATAATCCCTTGTAATGACTGCAACAAGTTATACGTGGGCGAAACATCAAGGGACCTCCAAACACGTATTTCAGAACACCAATACGCAAGCAGGTCTGACGACACAAGGAATGCCTGCGTCCAACACCGTAATTCACACAACCACTTGATAAACTACAGAAACTCAAGACTTATCGCCACAGAAGACAACACCCAATACCGAAGAATCCTGGAATCATCACTTATTTCTATATCCGACAACTTCAACCAGAATAGTGGCTTCTATAACATAGCTGAACCACTTGCCAAGAAACTTCTTCATCGCTATCCCACATAAGAACACTGTAGAAGGTCTGCTCACAAACTTGTCCAGTCTCCTTTCCAAGCTACCCAAGTTTTTAGACTCTACAACCCAACTCGGTACATCATCAGATGCAGCATTCTTCACCTGACCTCAGCCGGACTATAAATACTCGCGTTCCTTCCACCCCAGGTAGTTCTGTTTGTGACTTGAAAAAGTCCACTGTGTGGGCGAAACGTAGTCAATAAAGGATCACATTATACTGCATTTGTGTTTATATTGCCATTGTGTCGGTATTTTATACCATTTATTTCCATTCCGAAATAACCTTGAACACAATTAATTGCATGAAAAGAGAACGACAGTATCGTATATGATGTAATATAAATGCTTTAGAAAACCGACAAACTGAAGAATGAGACACTTGTGCAAGATTTAGGAATCCATAATAATGATTCCCAAATGTGTATACACACACACACACACACACACACACACACACATATATATATATATATATATATATATATATATATGTATGTATGTATGTATATTTTGTGTGTGCGTGCGAGCGTGCGAGCGAACGAGAGAGAGAGAGAGAGAGAGAGAGAGAGAGAGAGAGAGAGAGAGAGAGAGAAAGAGAGAGAGAGAGAGAGAGAGAGAGAGAGAGAAAGAGAGAGAGAGCCAGTGTTCACTAGCCTTACTAGTACTTTGCCCACGCACTAGCAAGTAAACTCATTAACAAGGTAGTAGCTACGTGCTGTACATCACGTCTATGTTGCTCTCGTGCTTGTAACTAAATACATACATTCTTAACAGTTAACTCCCTAACAGAGAGAGAGAGAGAAATGGGAGAGGGGAGAAAGACAAATGATGGAAGACCTTAGTTGTAAACCGAGGTTATCTACCGAGAAAAACTAGACCAGACTTTCATTTCTGTCTTGGCATTTCTATTTTGAAGGTTCTTGGTATCCAGCCTATCATCTTGCTTGCAGTTGTGGTAGTCATAGTAGTGTGATCCTTAAATGCAAGATCTACCTGCATAATTATCCCAACGTCTTTTACATTCTTCTTCTGCTCTTAGATTGGTTTGTTTACATATTTTAATTTTTCTCTTTCTCTCCCTTTTTTATTTCTTCAATATTTTCAAAGTATAGGAACAAAAAAATTATTCTCGTTATTATATTTTCTGTGGCCCACTATCAATCCCAACAGTGAAACTTGAGATGAAGTTATACCTGATGTGCAGTGTGCTATAAATTCTGCTTACAATGTTTCCATAGGTGACACTCCACATTATGCATTGTACGGTGTAGATAAACGTTTGCCTTATAAGTTGCTATATTCTAATCCGAATCCAAATTACAACCCTGATGATTTCATAGCAACTCGTACCAGCTTAGCTCAAAGTGTTTTTTAGAAGAATCCGTGAAACACTTTATAAATCAACAGCAGAATTTACAAGAGTCGCAAACACTCGAGCAAAGTCGTCCAAAATCGAAGTAGGTTCGAGAGTTATGCTGACTAACTTAAACGTCTGCAATGCCTAAGCTTGATCAAAAGTTTGTTGGTCCTTATCGAGTAGTTGAATATATCAATGGCAATAAGTATAAGGTTAGAGAAATTAGTACTGGTCAGTATAGTCGCATTTGGATCATATGAAGTTAATATGTGATGATAATGATGTTACAACCCAGACTAATGTGACAGACTCTGACAATCCTCCTGACTCTGTACCCTTTACCTCTAATACTCAGTAAGATGATCAGCCTGAATGTCGTTATTCCCTACGTACACGACAGGTATTGGGAAATCCTCAAGTATCATTTGTAACTACCAATTCAGAGCCGCCTCAAATACGGTATGAGTTAACCAGTGCAACAGAGTTTGATCCTCCCAGATATGACACCCATTCTGCATATGTCAATCTCACCCTAGCAGAGTTGGGGTTAAATGTAAATAACCTGTATAGATGACTAATTACAGTACCAACTTATTAATAATCAAGATTTTTTTTGTGTGTGTTCATGTTCTCTCTGAATTCTGAGATTTAACAGTTTAGATTTGAGTGCACCAAGTCTGCCTTTTCTGTTAAACACTCCTTTCTTTGTACATATCCTTCCTCAGAATCCGTAGACCACATGAATACAGATCAATCGATCAAAATTTTTTTATCACTTTCATTGTGTAATCCCAATGTTGAGTTCATTCTATGAGTTGTGCCATATCATACCTTGTAATGCATTACAGTAAGTTTCATTACAGTAAGTTTCATTACAGTAAGTTTCATTGCAGCAGTTTCATTGCAGTAAGTTTCATTGCAGTAACTTTCATTGCAGTAAGTTTCATTGCAGTCAGATTCATTACAGTACATTACATTAGCTTCCATTCCAATATTCTCCTTATGTATGTTACAATGTTCAATTGTTGTGTACTTTGCCATTGTATAGAATCAGCCCAAGCTGTACGCCTGCCATCTCTAGTTTGTATTAGCTATATGTCGGGACGACATACGTTAGCGTCACCGAACTCTCAGTAATATCAGTTCAGTAGTACCAGTTACCAATAACCAGTTACCAGTAGTATGACTCGCTACCAACCGTCTGCGTGAATCAATGACTATTATTCATGTTGCTGCTGACTACAGCATGTTTTTGAATGCCCCTCACCCCTAGGCTTCACTGGTGAGTCAGTTTGAAGATAGAGAGCAGAGAGGCAGGGCGGGCCTGTGCTTCCCATATTTTCCGTTATAATTATACGTGCTAACCAGCCTACGTGAGTGTTCTTACCCAATCCACGTTTCGAACCCCACACATGACACATCTACCTGCCCACTTTTACAGTAATTTCTCTGAGAGGCATTTAGTGCTCCAATACACCTGACTTGTCAAAGGATTTTGTAGTCTGAAAATGTTACGTGGTGATTGTGCTGGTTCCCAGTGCATCGTCTAGCATCCTGGAGGCCAACTTGTTCTCATCATACACGAATTTTTTTTTCGTGTGTTAAGTTACTTTTTGTTCCCACTGTATTACTATTATAGAGAATGATGATACACTTGTGCAACATTTGGGAATCATTACTATGGATTCCTAAATCTTGCACAAGTGTCTCATTCTTCAACTTGTCGGTTTTCTAAAGCATTTACATTACAGCATATATAATACTGTCGTTCTCTTTTCATGCAATTAATTGTGATCAAGGTTATTTCGGAATTAAATTTTCTATATTAGATGAATTAATGTTAAAACGATATAACCTGGTTTTAAAATAAGTTAAGAGAGCAGCAGCTCTAGTTGTAGCAGCAGCAGCTTTGTCAAGAATGTATTTCGGCATACACCTTCAGAAAGAAATGAACACATATTCGTTAGAAAACGAACCATGTTATCAAGGAACTGGTTGCAGAGTCTGGGAGGTCCTGCTTCAAACTCATCTTGTTTTTACTTTACCTACTGCACCTGTTGTTTATCTGTCCATGACTGGTGTTATGGCCTCCAAGGACGTGTCTCAGAGTAGGTCTCATGGCTGTTAGCGACTGTAGTACGTAGTTCAACGCAGGCACTACAGTTTGGATGACCAGAAATGGTTTTGAAAAATTTAGTTCTAGTAATTTAGTTTTTGCTGGTAGTGCTACATGGAAGACAGAGGTGCGCTTGTAGTGTTGCATGGAAGACACAGGTGTGTTGGTAGTGCTACATGGAAGACACAGGTGTGTTGGTAGTGCTACATGGAAGACACAGGTGTGCTGGTAGTGCTACATGGAAGACACAGGTGTGCTGGTAGTGCTACATGGAAGACACAGGTGTGTTGGTAGTGCTACATGGAAAACACAGGTGTGCTGGTAGTGCTACATGGAAAACACAGGTGTGTTGGTAGTGCTACATGGAAGACACAGGTGTGCTGGTAGTGCTACATGGAAGACACAGGTGTGCTGGTAGTGCTACATGGAAAACACAGGTGTGCTGGTAGTGCTACATGGAAGACACAGGTGTGCTGGTAGTGCTACATGGAAGACACAGGTGTGCTGGTAGTGCTACATGGAAGACACAGGTGTGCTGGTAGTGCTACATGGAAGACACAGGTGTGCTGGTAGTGCTACATGGAAGACACAAGTGTGCTGGTAGTGCTACATGGAAAACACAGGTGTGTTGCTAGTGCTACATGGAAGACACAGGTGTGTTGGTAGTGCTACATGGAAGACACAGGTGTGCTGGTAGTGCTACATGGAAGACACAGGTGTGCTGGTAGTGCTACATGGAAGACACAAGTGTGCTGGTAGTGCTACATGGAAGACACAGGTGTGCTGGTAGTGCTACATGGAAAACACAGGTGTGTTGGTAGTGCTACATGGAAGACACAGGTGTGCTGGTAGTGCTACATGGAAGACACAGGTGTGCTGGTAGTGCTACATGGAAAACACAGGTGTGTTGGTAGTGCTACATGGAAGACACAGGTGTGCTGGTAGTGCTACATGGAAGACACAGGTGTGTTGGTAGTGCTACATGGAAGACACAGGTGTGCTGGTAGTGCTACATGGAAGACACAGGCGTGTTGGTAGTGCTACATGGAAGACACAGGTGTGCTGGTAGTGCTACATGGAAGACACAGGTGTGCTGGTAGTGCTACATGGAAGACACAGGTGTGTTGGTAGTGCTACATGGAAGACACAGGTGTGCTAGTAGTGCTACATGGAAGACACAGGTGTGCTAGTAGTGCTACATGGAAGACTGGGGTGTGTTGGTAGTGCTACATGGAAGACACAGGTGTGCTGGTAGTGCTACATGGAAGACACAGGTGTACTGGTAGTGCTACATGGAAGACACAGGTGTGCTGGTAGTGCTACATGGAAGACACAGGTGTGCTGGTAGTGCTACATGGAAGACACAGGTGTGCTGGTAGTGCTACATGGAAGACACAGGTGTACTGGTAGTGCTACATGGAAGACACAGGTGTACTGGTAGTGCTACATGGAAAAGACAGGTGTGCTGGTAGTGCTACACTGAAGACACACGTGTGCTAGTAGTGCTACATGGAAGACTGGGGTGTGCTGGTAGTGCTACATGGAAGACTGGGGTGTGCTAGTAGTGCTACATGGAAGACTGGGGTGTGCTAGTAGTGCTACATGGAAGACTGGGGTGTGCTAGTAGTGCTACATGGAAGACTGGGGTGTGCTAGTAGTGCTACATGGAAGACTGGGGTGTGCTGGTAGTGCTACATGGAAGACTGGGGTGTGCTAGTAGTGCTACATGGAAGACTGGGGTGTGCTGGTAGTGCTACATGGAAGACTGGGGTGTGCTAGTAGTGCTACATGGAAGACTGGGGTGTGCTAGTAGTGCTACATGGAAGACTGGGGTGTGCTGGTAGCGCTACATGGAAGACTGGGGTGTGCTGGTAGTGCTACATGGAAGACACAGGTTTGTTGGTAGTGCTACATGGAAGACGCAGGTGTACTGGTAGTGCTACATGGAAGACACAGGTGTACTGGTAGTGCTACATGGAAGACTGGGGTGTGCTGGTAGTGCTACATGGAAGACACAGGTGTGTTGGTAGTGCTACATGGAAGACACAGGTGTACTGGTAGTGCTACATGGAAGACTGGGGTGTGCTGGTAGTGCTACATGGAAGACACAGGTTTGTTGGTAGTGCTACATGGAAGACACAGGTGTACTGGTAGTGCTACATGGAAGACACAGGTGTGTTGGTAGTGCTACATGGAAGACTGGGGTGTGCTGGTAGTGCTACATGGAAGACACAGGTGTGTTGGTAGTGCTACATGGAAGACACAGGTGTACTGGTAGTGCTACATGGAAGACACAGGTGTGTTGGTAGTGCTACATGGAAGACTGGGGTGTGCTGGTAGTGCTACATGGAAGACACAGGTTTGTTGGTAGTGCTACATGGAAGACACAGGCGTACTGGTAGTGCTACATGGAAGACACAGGTGTGTTGGTAGTGCTACATGGAAGACTGGGGTGTGCTGGTAGTGCTACATGGAAGACTGGGGTGTGCTAGTAGTGCTACATGGAAGACTGGGGTGTGCTGGTAGTGCTACATGGAAGACACAGGTTTGTTGGTAGTGCTACATGGAAGACACAGGTGTACTGGTAGTGCTACATGGAAGACACAGGTGTGCTGGTAAAGTCCGGAACGATTTATATTTCGGTTTATCTCTCGTGTACTTCTTGTCTTTACCTACTTTCTCTTCTGTCACGTGTACTGTGTCTCCCACTGTTGTAAATATTTCACTACACATACCTGCAACAATTCGTCCAAGTATTTTCTTCATGAAAATTATGATCCACAATTCTCGCCTCGAGTTCAGGGAGTACAAATTGGTACATGAGTACAAACTGGCATGTGAAAATGTTAACATAGCCGGGGTATCAAACCCAAATTCTTTCGGTTGTAATGTGAACGCGCTTGCCTCTAAGCTGAAGGTTATTTTGATTCTTAGCTCTCTATCACATTCTGATGTTGCAAGATTTTAGTGCTACCCGTCTATACTACATGGCGTTAGTGCTACCCGTCTATAATGAAGAGTGTTAGTGCTGTCTATAATGAAGTTTTAGTGCTACCTGTCTATAATGAAGAGTGTTAGTGCTACCTGTCTATAATGAAGAGTGTTAGTGCTACCTGTCTATAATGAAGAGTGCAGTGCTACCTGTCTATAATGAAGTGTTAGTGCTACCTGTCTATAATGAAGAGTATAGTGCTACCAGTCTAAAATGAAGAGTGTAGTGCTACCTGTCTATAATGAAGAGTGTAGTGCTTCCTGTCTATAATGAAGAGTGTAGTGCTACCTGTCTATAATGAATAGTGTAATGCTACCTGTCTATAATGAAGAGTGTTAGTGCTACCTGTCTATAATGAAGAGTGTAGTGCTACCTGTCTATAATGAAGAGTGTTAGTGCTACCTGTCTATAATGAAGAGTGTAGTGCTACCTGTCTATAATGAATAGTGTAATGCTACCTGTCTATAATGAGTGTTAGTGCTACCTGTCTATAATGAAGAGTGTAGTGCTACCTGTCTATAATGAAGAGTGTAGTGCTACCTGTCTATAATGAAGAGTGTTAGTGCTACCTGTCTATAATGAAGTGTAGTGCTACCTGTCTATAATGAAGAGTGTTAGTGCTACCTGTCTATAATGAAGAGTGTAGTGCTACCTGTCTATAATGAAGAGTGTAGTGCTACCTGTCTATAATGAAGTGTTAGTGCTGTCTATAATGAAGAGTGTTAGTGCTACCTGTCTATAATGAAGAGTGTTAGTGCTACCTGTCTATAATGAGTGTTAGTGCTACCTGTCTATAATGAAGAGTGTTAGTGCTACCTGTCTATAATGAGTGCTAGTGCTACCTGTCTATAATGAGTGCTAGTGCTACCGGTCTATAATGAAGTGTTAGTGCTACCTGTCTATAATGAGTGTTAGTGCTACCGGTCTATAATGAAGAGTGTTAGTGCTACCTGCCTATAATGAAGAGTGTAGTGCTACCTGTCTATAATGAAAAGTGTTAGTGCTACCTGCCTATAATGAAGAGTGTAGTGCTACCTGTCTATAATGAAAAGTGTTAGTGCTACCTGTCTATAATGAAGAGTGTTAGTGCTACCTGTCTATAATGAGTGTTAGTGCTACCGGTCTATAATGAAGAGTGTTAGTGCTACCTGTCTATAATGAAGAGTGTTAGTGCTACCTGTCTATAATGAAGAGCGTTAGTGCTACCTGTCTATAATGAGTGTTAGTGCTACCTGCCTATAATGAAGAGTGTAGTGCTACCTGTCTTATAATGAAGAGTGTTAGTGCTACCTGTCTATAATGAAGAGTGTTAGTGCTACCTGTCTATAATGAAGAGTGTTAGTGCTACCTGTCTATAATGAAGAGTGTTAGTGCTACCTGTCTATAATGAGTGTTAGTGCTACCTGTCTATAATGAAGAGTGTTAGTGCTACCTGTCTATAATGAAGAGTGTTAGTGCTACCTGTCTATAATGAAGAGTGTTAGTGCTACCTGTCTATAATGAGTGTTAGTGCTACCTGTCTATAATGAAGAGTGTTAGTGCTGTCTATAATGAGTGTAGTGCTACCTGTCTATAATGAAGAGTGTTAGTGCTACCTGTCTATAATGAAGAGTGTTAGTGCTACCTGTCTATAATGAAGAGTGTTAGTGTTACCTCTCTGCATATGGCATGGGGTTAATGCTATCGGTATGTACTGAACGGTGTTAGTTTACCTGTCTATATTGCAAGGTGCTGTATGTATACTGCATGGTGTTAGTGCTGACTGTCTAAATCGTATGATGTCACTGCTACCTGTCTATAGTTTTTCTGCGAGCCAAAAGATAGAAAGTTCACATTCACTTACACCCCGGCACCCATCACCACCCGGCACTCTGCGGCACCCATCACCACCCGGCACTCTGCGGCACCCATCACCACCCGGCACTCTGCGGCACCCATCACCACCCGGCACTCTGCGGCACCCATCACCACTCGGCACTCTGCGGCATCCATTACCACCTGGCACTCATCACCACTACAGCAGTATGCGGCACCCATCATTACCTCTACGGCAACATGAGACACCCATCACCACCCTGGCAATATGAGGCACCCATCACCACGGCAATATGCCTTGGCTGAGGGACTGATCACCTCGTCTTTCGTATACAGTTCTAGAGTCTCCCCATTAAGCCAGTGAATTTATATTGATAAAGCCACTGGATAGTGAAACGTGTAGAAATAAAGATACCCCCTATGTTGCACATGTGTTTAATTCTTAACCTTGTCTGTACTGCATACCATTCATAAAGAATATAACAGGTGCATGTAGGAGTGAGAGGGTGCAGCTAGCAGTGTCACATAACTGCATTATCACAGAGAGAGTGTCTGCTCCGGTGTCAAACATCAAAGGCAGTGATGACCCAACCTCCTCCAAAAACTGAAAGGCGGTCCAGAGATATTTCACACTCACCAGCGATAATTATAAGTCCTGAAGCTATCAGCTGGAATATAAATGTACTAGCAACATTAACTCTCAGCTGGGATACTGATATACTAGTAATTACGAGATATCAGCGAGATACCGGAAGTATGGTATGAAGTTCCAGTGTTATCACTAAGAAAAATGAGATAAATATCATATTATAATGTCTAGTGTCCAACCCTCAGTACACTATCACTTTCAATGGTGCCACCCATGCTAACACATCTCACACTAGTACCACAGCTCGCTGCGCGCGCGCGCGCGCGCACACACACACACACACACACACACACACACACACACACACACACACACACACACACACACACACACACACACACACACACACACACACACACACACACACACACACACTCACACACTCACACACACACACACACACACACACACACACACACACACACACACACACACAACGGACCCAGGAGAATAATGAGAGCAGTCGTAGAGGTAGAAATGAATATGCACAGATAAGAAGGGAGGCCCAACGACAATATGAAAACGACATAGCAGCGAAAGCCAAATCTGACCCGAAGCTGTTATACAGCCACATCAGGAGGAAAACAACAGTCAAGGACCAGGTAATCAGGCTAAGGAAGGAAGGAGGAGAGACAACAAGAAATGACCATGAAGTATGTGAGGAACTTAACAAGAGATTCAAAGAGGTGTTCACAGAGGAGGCAGAAGGGGTTCCAGAAAGACGGAGATGTGGGGTACACCACCAAGTGCTGGACACAGTACACACAACCGAGGAAGAAGTGAAGAGGCTTCTGAGTGAGCTAGATACCTCAAAGACAATGGGGCCGGATAACATTTCTCCATGGGTCCTGAGAGAAGGAGCAGAGGCGCTTTGTGTACCCCTAACAACAATATTCAATACATCTATCGAAACAGGGAGATTGCCTGAGGCATGGAAGACAGCAAATGTAGTCCCAATCTTTAAAAAAGGAGACAGATATGAAGCACTAAACCACAGACCAGTGTCACTGACATGTATAGTATACAAAGTCATGGGGAAGATTATCAGGAGAGTGGTGGAACTCCTAGAAAGGAATGATCTCATTAACAGCAGTCAACATGGTTTCAGGGATGGGAAATCCTGTATCACAAACCTACTGGAGTTATATGACATGGTGACAGCAGTAAGACAAGAAAGAGAAGGGTGGGTGGATTGCACTTTCTTGGACTGCAAGAAAGCGTTTGACATAGTTCCACACAAGAGATTAGTGCAAAAACTGGAGGACCAAACAGGGAAGGCACTACGATGGATCTGGGAATACTTGTCAGGAAGACAGCAGCGAGTCATGGTACGTGGCGAGGTGTCAGAGTGGGCACCTGTGACCAGCGGGGTCCCACAGGGGTCAGTCCTAGGACCAGTGCTGTTTCTAGTATTTGTGAACGACATGATGGAAGGAATAGACTCCGAAGTGTCCCTGTTTGCAGATGATGTGAAGTTGATGAGAAGAATTCATTCGATCGAAGACCAGGCAGAACTACAAAGGGATCTGGACAGGCTGCAGACCTGGTCCAGCAATTGGCTCATGGAATTCAATCCCACCAAGTGCAAAGTCATGAAGATTGGGGAAGGGCAAAGAAGACCGCAGACGGAGTACAGTCTAGGGGGCCAGAGACTACAAACCTCACTCAAGGAAAAAGATCTTGGGGTGAGTATAACACCAGGCACATCTGAAGTGCACATCAACCAATTAACTGCTGCAGCATATGGGTGCCTAGCAAACCTCAGAACAGCATTCCGACATCTTAATAAGGAATCATTCAGGACCCTGTACACCGTGTACGTTAGGCCCATATTGGAGTATGCGGCACCAGTTTGGAACCCACACCTAGCCAAGCACGTAAAGAAACTAGAGAAAGTGCAAAGGTTTGCAACAAGACTAGTCCCAGAGCTAAGAGGTATGTCCTACGAGGAGAGGTTAAGGGAAATCGACCTGACGACACTGGAGGACAGGAGAGATAAGGGGGACATGATAACGACATACAAAATACTGATAGGAATTGACAAGGTGGACAAAGACAGGATGTTCCAGAGATGGGACACAGCAACAAGGGGACACAGTTGGAAGTTGAAGACACAGGTAAATCACAGGGGTGTTAGGAAATATTTCTTCAGCCACAGAGTAGTCAGGAAGTGGAATAGTTTGGGAAGCGATGTAGTGGAGGCAGGATCCATACATAGCTTTAAGCAGAGGTATGATAAAGCTCACGGTTCAGGGAGTGACCTAGTAGCGACCAGTGAAGAGGCGGGGCCAGGAGCTAGGACTCGACCCCTGCAACCTCAACTAGGTGAGTACACACACACGCGCCCGCATATACAACAGGCCTAGTGTCTAATCGACATGTGCCTAGGAGAAAATGGTAACACACACACACACACACACACACACATACACTAACAGACAACCTACCTCCCTGACTCCCAGGTGGTGCACCAGTGCCTCATCTCAGAATAAACATTAAACTAGGAATCGGGTGCTTCCTCCTTCACGAGGCGACCCTTAAGAGTACTTGATAGTGATGAAGGGTTCTTGATAGTAGGAACTGCACCTAACCTATCCATTTCTCTGATGAAGTCTGGTTACTCTCCTTCCCATCCCCATCCATTTCTCTGATGCTGTATGATCTTTAAAGGCACTTTTAAAGGTGCTTTAGTCCCTTCTACAGATTTTGAAGGAGGGACTCTTGATCTAGGGAACTGGATCCGTTCTCCAGTTCCCTGAATTAACCCCCCCAGGCGCTGTATAATCCTCCGGGTTTAGCGCTTCCCCTTGATTATAATAATAATAATAATACAGATTTTGAAGTTGCCACACAGTGAATACTTGCTTCAGTTGCTTGTTCAGCCTTTCGATGAGTATAGCAGCTTGTCAGCGATGATGATTAAAGAGGCGGTGAGACTGCTAGAGAAAGATGCCCAGTTTTGATAAATTACACACATGTGCAACACTTGGGTATGTTTATTGAAGACACGTTTCACCACACAGTGGTTTCATCAGTCCAGTACAAAGAAGAATTGGTGAAGATCAGGAGTTTGAGGTAATCATCCCCCCAGCCTGGAGTCGATTTAATCAGTCCGTCAGTCAAGACTGATTACCTCAAACTCTTTCTGATCCTCACAGTTTTTCTTTATATTGGACTGATGAAGCTACTGCGTGGCGAAACGTTTCCTCAACAAAGATACCCAAGCGTTGTACATGTGAATAATTTATAAACTTGTCGGTTTCCCGAACCATTTATCTACATGCCCAGGCTTGTAACATGGATACAAGTGGTGTGCGAGCCTCGCTTCAACTAACTTGTAAGACATAACAAACAAACATTGGGTATCAGTACTGCCGAAACATTTCACCTGAATATCAGCCTCCTTCAGCCGACCTTAATACTGGAAACAATTTAAATGATGAGGAAGTTTTAAGGTGTTTAGCCTTTTAGCTTTGATTGAAGGTGTTCAGTAGGTTTCGTATATACACTATTAATATAATGAGAACATAATATTGCCCGAGGTAACAACCTGAGCACACAACGCTTGGACAACGTACAAACTTCAACGGTCACATTCCGGGACTCCCTGCTACCAAAATGTAGTGACCGTTATTTTTCTTATTTATTTGTGGTTATATAAATAGGTCTATGCAAGGAGTCCTAACTTAATCTAGGGTAAACATTCGAACTTTCAGAAACTGACGCTGGGCTTTGTGTAGGAAATCCAACAATGAACTATGAGGACGATGGTTATGACATGATCAACAAGCCACTCGCCTATCATTATCCTGAAGACTCGCAGAAGGTAGGAAGGGCGAAGGAAGGAGAAAGTAGTAGTGGTAGTAGTAGGAGGAGGAAGAGAAGATGAGGAGGAAGAGGAGGAGTAAGGAGTAGGAGTAGGAAGAGGAATAGGAGGAGGAGGAAGAGGATGAGGAGGAGGAAGAGAAGAAGTAATTAGTAGGAGGAAAGGCTGGCATGAGCTTGGCTCAAGTCTTACATCAACACACACTTCACAATGAAATAACTACCAAGAATGTTATTTTTGGTGGTGAGGCAACAGCAGCAGTTGGCTTGACAGTGTCCATCTGATCACAACCTTGGAAACATGCCCCAAGAGGTACAACACATTCAAGGTGTTAACCTGACTGACACCAGCACCGCCGCCGAGGACGACACCACCACCACTGGAAGGCTATGGAGAGCTACTATGACTTGACTTTTTATTAATAGTCTTAAGATGGCGTGACGAGTAAGAGGACTTGATCTGAGGTTACGCAGTACGTCTTCAACTGATCTGCTGCAACACAAGCAATAATGAAAGAACACAGCCCTGGATGATAAGTGTGATCCTACTGGTTTGAGTGACAGGCTATCCTTGTGTCAACACAACCCTCAGAACACAACAAACAAGTGTAATACTTGAACAGCTGTCACAGATGGCGTTGTGCAGGCAAGACCTTGACCCATATGCCCAGTGGGAAGGTAGGTAGGTGGGAGGGTGGGCGGGAGGGTGAGCACCATGTGCAACCGGGTATTTTGTCATTGATGTAACGTTGAACACGCTCACCTGCACATTGTCCATATAGAAACAGGGAAACGAAACTGCAGTAAATGTACACAAACGCAAGTACTAACCTAGAGTCAATGAACTGAGTGGTGAGTACCCTGCAGAAGGCAGAGAGTACCCAGTGTGTTTACAGATGGTACACACGAGCACTTGGCCTCGCTCGACACACTACCACTTACAATCCTTTACACATTTTTTTCCGTAGTGATTGACCATTACAAATTCCAGGGCAGGTCAATCAGCTTTCGATGGTTCCGTAATCCCTCGGGACACTGGCCGCAACAGTCTGGTTGATCAGGCAGTCAGTAAGACTGCCTGATCAACCAGACTGTCTGGCCAAATGCAGGGTTACGACAGTAGAAAAACTATGGAAACCAACAAGAGGTATATCACATCTATGAGTGCACCTCCATGAGCAGCAACACAGCAACACATACAAAAGCTAGGTCATGCACACGCCCACACTTCACCTTGGAGTTTACAATAGAAACAACTATTAGCTTGCCAATACAAAGCAACAGAACTCCACATTACGTCTACATATTCAATATACAATGTTCGACCTAATCTCTAGCAATATATATATATATATATATATATATATATATATATATATATATATATATATATATATATATATATATATATATATTATTTATTATTTATTATCACACTGGCCGATTTGCCCGAAAAAGAAAAATCACCATCATTCGCTCCATCACTGTCTTGCCAGAAGGGTGCTTTACACTACAGAACTGCAACATTAACACCCCTCCTTCAGAGTGCAGGCACTGTACTTCCCATCTACTCAATATTCATGTTACTTTGCTCACACTCCAACAGCACGTCAAGTATTCGTCTCCATTCACTCCTATCAAACACGCTCACGCATCTGCTGGAAGTCCAAGCCCCTCGCACACAAAACCTCCTTTACCCCCTCCCTCCAACCCTTCCTAGGCCGACCCCTTCCCCGCCTTCCTTCCGCTACAGACTGATACACTCTTGAAGTCATTCTGTTTCGCTCCATTCTCTCTACATGTCCGAACCACCTCAACAACCCTTCCTCAGCCCTCTGGACAACAGTTTTGGTAATCCCGCACCTCCTCCTAACTTCCAAACTACGAATTCTCTGCATTATATTCACACCACACATTGCCCTCAGACATGACATCTCCACTGCCTCCAGCCTTCTCCTCGCTGCAACATTCATCACCCACGCTTCACACCCATATAAGATAAAACTATACTCTCCTACATTCCCCTCTTAGGTAGTAGGTTGGTAAACAGCAACCGCCCAGGGAGGTACTATCGTCCTGCCAAGTGAGTGTAAAACGAAAGCCTGTAATTGTTTTACGTGATGGTAGGATTGCTGGTGTCCTTTTTCCTGTCTCATAAACATGCAAGATTTCAGGTACGTCTAGCTACTTCTACTTACACTTAGGTCACACTACATATATATGTACAAGCATATACATATACACACACACCCCTCTGGGTTTTCTGCTATTTTCTTTCTAGTTCTTGTTTTTGTTTATTTCCTCTTATCTCCATGGGGAAGTGGAACAGAATTCTTCCTCCGTAAGCCATGCGTGTTGTAAGAGGCGACTAAAATGCTGGGGGCAAGGGGCTAGTAACCCCTTCTCTTGTATACATTACTAAATTTAAAAAGAGAAACTTTGGTTTTTCTCTTTGGGCCACCCCGCCTAGGTGGGATATGGCCGGTTTGTTGAAATATATATATATATATATATCCTTCCAAGTTGCCTTACTCTGCCAAGACTCATTTTCTGAGTGAGTCTTGGCAGAGATCAATCTTTTAGAAGGCACTGAATCTGCCACTGGAAGATCAGCAATGAGATCAGGCAACCCTCCCAATGTGATTGGGAGGTAGAGGGGTGCCGTAGGTTCATGGAAGCTGCCGTGCGGTGGGGCAACCGTTGCCGACTCCTCCAGTAGACCAGTTCCTCTCAAAGAACACTGGGGCAAACCGATCATGAAAAAAATTGCCAACACAATGCTCACCAACGCTTCAGGAAAGGACAAAGTTCGTCTCCTAGCGGTGAAGGCACCGCATTCCGGAGATTTCCTATTACCTGTTCCCAGTTCTTCTCTGGGCACTCGACTCGATCCACAGGCCATTCGGGTTTGTGTTGCTCTTCGCCTAGCTGCCCTCATACTCACCGAACGCAGGTGTATTTGCGGTAGGGCGACGGCTGATCAATTCGGACTTCATGGTCTCGTGTGTCACACATCAGAAAGTATGCTAGACATTAGGAGATCAACGACATCATAAAGAGAAGCCTCGCCACAGCCCGTTGCCCAGCTCAACAGGACCCTAAAGTACGGTAGTCTGACGGAAGTCAAAAGTGTCCTGATGCAGGCACTATGCTACCCTGGAAGGATGGTAAGCAGATTGCCTGGGACTACACCTGTGCCACCACACTGGCAAACACATACTTGCCGAACTCCAAAGCTGAAAGGGGTGGAGCTGCCAGCCACAGGGAGACCCAAAAGACCAGCAAATATGAAGGCCTTCTGTCCTTACTATAACTTCATCCCAATAGGGTCGGAGACCCTTGGAGGAGGGGCAAGTGTGCTCTGAAGTTCCTCATAGAGCTGGGTGAAAAACTCATCATAGAAACCAAGGATTACAGGGCAGCCAGCTTCCTCTTTCAGAGACTCAGTGTTGCGATCCAGAGGGAAAATGCCTACAGCATCCTTGTATGCGGCTCACCGCCGGAGAGCTGGATGAAGTATTCGAGATGTAGCTCTGAGATGTTATCTGTTGTTGTTCTACTCCCTATTGTATTTCTGTCAATGTGTTTTGTCTTTAAATAAAGTCTATATAGAATATAGGGGGTCGTAGGATAAGACAATATTCAAACAGCTCCAGGGAGAACCTTGAGTTTTCCATGAGGTTCATTATTTTCTCTGAGGATGAGGGTCCCCAGCACAGTTCTAGAGTTGGTACATATATATATATATATATATATATATATATATATATATATATATATATATATATATATATATGTCGTGCCGAATATGTAAAACTGGTCAATTAGCAAGAACCCATTTAAAATTAAGTTTTTTCTAAAATTTTCTCTTATACGTTTAAAGATACATTTTTTCATTAATGTTAATGTAAAAATTTTTATTTTTGCTCCAAAAAAAATTAGAAAACTTACCTAACCTTATTATAACAAGAACAATTTATTTTAGCCTAACCCAACTAAATATATTTTAGATTTGTTTACAATAATTTAATACTAAACAAACACAGTGAAATATATTTTTTTTGTTAGGTTCAGAATGATTTTGGCGAAATTATTGCATACACAAATTTTCACTTGTCCTATATGGCAAGATGAGCGTTGCTATTTAAGCCAAGATCGCAAGTTCTGCCTATTCGGCACGACATATATATATGTAATAAGATCACAGTAAACAGATGATATCACAAAATGCAGAACAACCACTGTGAAAAAATAGTGAAATTCCAATCGCTTTCGTGCCTTCTCACATTATCAAGGAACTATAAAAATAAAAGGTTAACAGGAAGGCACTTAAGGACGAGACTCTTTATGATGATGTAGGTAGGTAGTCAGTGATCCGAGAAACAGCTCATATTCTACCCAAAAATCTGTCTAATGTACCTTAAATTCTTCCCAAATGTTATTAATTATAAATAAATCCAATCAATATAAACCAAAAGAAATATTCATATTATTTTCAAAACTACGTTTTATAAAACACATTCCTGTCGACCATGGACTTGCTTGTTATAACTTTCTCAGCATTTTTAAAATCAATTGGATGTTTAAAATCTCTCACATGACCAAACATTAGAATCTTGTCCACTTCTAATGCTATATTTATATTGTTTTAACCGAAGTTCAAGACCTTTACCAGTTTGACCGTAATGAACTTTATCACATATTAGACAAGGAATCTTATAGACACACCCGTCAGCATTTGGAGGAGGAATTTTTATCAAAAGTTTTTTAACTGTGTCAAGATTCAAATTAAAATTCTTAAGAAGAGAAGACATATCAACCAAGTTTTCATGGTAAGGGAGAACCAACATATTTTTTGCTGAATAAGTTGGTTGTCCCTTTTTGAATTATAAAAAGTATTCCTAGATATTTTAAAGGATTTATCAAGTTTCTTGGTATTTTAGATTATTAGCTATTTCATAAATTTTGGAGATTTCTTCACCAATGAACTCTGGACTACAAATACATAAAACTCTCAAAAACAGTAATGAGAATACAGACAGTTTAACTCTATCTTGAGAAGAATAATAGTGTACATAGGAACAGTTATTTGTTAGTTTTCTGTAAATTTTAATTTAGGTGTTGTTGTTTAGGTGTAGTCTCGTCCTTATAGGCCTTTCTATTAACCTTTTATTTTTATACTTCTTTGATAATGTGAGAAGTCACGAAAGCACTTGGAATTTCACTTTTTTTCTCTCTGTGGTTGTTCTGCGTGTGTGTATATATATATATATATATATATATATATATATATATATATATATATATATATATATATATATATATATATATATATGTCGTGCCGAATATGTAAAACTGGTCAATTAGCAAGAACTCATTTAAAATTAAGTCCTTTCTGAAATTTTCTTTTATACGTTTGAAGATATATTTTTTTCATTAATGTTAATGTAAAAAAATTTAATTTTGCACCAAAAGAATCTTAGAAAACTTACCTAACCTTATTATAACAAAAGCAATTTATTTTAGCTTAACCCAATTATATATATTTTAGATTTGTTTACAATAATTTAATACTAAACAAACAGTGAAATATATTTTTTTCGTTAGGTTCAGAATGATTTTGGCGAAATTATTGCATACACAAAATTTCACCTGTCCTATATGGCAAGATGAACGTTGCTATTTAAGCCAAGATCGCAAGTTCTGCCTATTCGGCACGACACACACACACAGACATATATATATATATATATATATATATATATATATATATATATATATATATATATATATATATATATATATATATATATATAATGTACCAAATGGGTAGAACTGGTCAATTAGCAAGAACTCATTTAAAATTTAGTTCTTTCTAAAATTTTCTCTTATACGTTCAAAGATATATTTTTTCATATATATTAATATAAAAATTAATAATTTCCTACAAAGAACCTTAGAAAACTTACATAACCTTATTATAACAAGCACAATTTAATTTAGCCTAATTCAATTAAATATATTTTGATAAGTCTACAGTAATTTAATGATTTTTGCGAAATTATTGCATACACAAATTTTTGCTTGCCTTATTCAGTAAGACCATTGCTATTTAAGCCAAAATAGCCAAGGACGCGAACCCATGTTGTACTGGCCCGCCTCATGGTGAGCTAGAAGCACATGACGCCTTAACCCACAGGGCCACCCAATCCTGCAAAGATGGCGCAGCCAGCAGAGCCGTTTTACCGCCATCCGAGGACATTCGGATGGCGGTAATATTTTCACACACACACACACACACACACACACACACACACACACACACACACACACACACACACACTTTTCCTCTTGATGATATATCACCTTTACATTGTGGTATAGCTTTAATAGTTTGTTTCTAGGGGTAGAAGTCTCCTACTTGGGAGTGGTGTCACGGTGCTTGCCTGACTAAGAATCAGCATATCTTTCTGGATAAACGGTGGCGATATTTCCCTTCTCTCGTCTAAATTTGCCGACACTTATAGCTAGTGACATGGACCGAATTATGAACAAAGATTGTAAAATGTGACAAATACTTTGGGATTATGATAGTGTAGTTCTGATAATGTTAATAAGAAAATATGTTTAAAGCGCTAAATAACCAAACGGATCTCGTATCTTGTCAATAAAATAAAATAACACATATCCTTGAAACACAAACTAAAGATTGTATCTATGTGCTAACAAACAAATTATTTATATTACTATATGATTATTGAACTCAGTGAGTGGGGGCTTAAACCTGTCAACTAATCGCTAGATGTATTTTAAAAGCCCAAAAAGTTTCCACGATTCTTACAAATTTTGTCGTACCAATTACAAAATCTGTGTTGTAAAAGCTGGGGCTGTATGTGTGTCACACAGCCAGGGTCTACCCGCCTCACTTCACCCCCCCCCCCACCACCATGGGTTCAGTTGGAAGTTAAAAATCTAGAAAATTCACAAAAAATATTTCTTCACCCATAGCTTGGCCAGGAAGTGGAATGACCGAGACAAAGTAATGGTGGCACGTTCCATGCATAGTTTTAAGAATATATATGATATAGTTCACGAGGTTAGGAGGGAGTAAACTTGGCAACCAGAAAGTTAAAAGGTAGTGTCAAGAACCGAAAACTGACCTCTGCAACCATTAATAAGTGAAAACGCGCACGCGCGAGCGCGCACACACGCACGCACAAAATGAGGTCTATCGCCTGACACCAAATATGACGAAGTGCTCGCATCAAGGAAATTACACTGGGTTTCACTTTTGCTTAGTGTGTACCGTTGGCACTGGTGGGTGGTGACAAGATAGCCCCGCACTCCTGCTGCACTCCACAAGATCAACTCTGGTGACATCACAGGAAGGAAAGGTCATGACGGCCTAACTGACACCTACTTCCGTTAACTAAACTACTTCTACCTGCCCACCACTTGTCTATAAAGCTGTGCTTCTAAATATAATGATGATAATCTATGAATAACCTGACTGCAACATTAACAAATAACACACAACTGAGAGGGAAAACTTTAGCTGGATTTTCAGTCCGTTTTTGACAACTGTCAAGTGGCGTGTGACTTGATAATAGTACAAGACGGACCGAAACTCCATCCAAGGTTTCATTTATAAACTGTTAGCAGCCTACATTTTCTTGGACTGTAAGAAGGCGCTTGACACGGTTCCACACAAGAGATTAGTGCAAAAACTGGAGGACCAGGCAGGGATAACCGGAAAGGCACTACAATGGATCAGGGAATACTTGTCAGGAAGACAACAGCCAGTCATGGTACGTGGCGAGGTGTCAGAGTGGGCGCCTGTAAACGAGCGGGGTGCCTCGGGAATTAGTCCTAGGACCGGTGCTGTTTCTGGTATTTGTGAACAACATGACGGAAGGAATAGACTCCGAAGTGTCCCTGTTTGCAGATGATGTGAAGTTAATGAGAAGAATTCAATCGGACGAGGACCAAGCAGAACTACAAAGGGATCTGGACAGGCTGCAAGCCTGGTCCACCAACTGGCTCCTGGAGTTCAACCCCACCAAGTGCAAGGTCATGAAGACTGGGGAAGGGCAAAGAAGATCACAGAGAGAATACAGTCAAGGGGGTCAGAGACTACAAACCTCACTCAAGGAAAAGGATCTTGGGGCGAGTATAACACCAGGCAAATCTCCTGAAGCGCACATCAACCAAATAACTGCGGCAGCATACGGGCGATTGGTAAACCTGAGAACAACATTCCGACATCTTAATAAGGAGTCATTCAGAACCCTGTACACGGCGTGCATTAGGTCTATATTGGAGTATGCAGCGCCAGTTTGGAACCCTCACCCTGCCAAGCATTTAAGGAAACTAGAGAAAGTGCAAAGGTTTGCAACAAGACTAGTCTCGGAGCTAAGGGGTATATCCTGCGAGGAGAGGTTAAGGGAAATCGACCTGTTGAAACTGGAAGACAGGAAATATAGGGGGGATATGATAACGACATATAAAATACTAAGAGGAGTCGACAAGATGGACAGAGACAGGATGTTCCAGAGATGGGACACAGCAACAATGGGTCACAGTCGGAAGTTGAAGACTCAGATGAATCACAGGGATGTTAGGAAGCATTTCTTCAGTCACAGAGTTGTCAGGAAGTGGAATAGTCTGGGAAGTAATGTAGTGGAGGCAGGAACCATACATAGCTTTAAGAAGAGGTATGATAAAGCTCATGGAGCTGGAAGAGTGACCGACTAGCGGGCAGTGAAGAGGTGGAGCCAGGAGCTGTGAATCGACACCTGCAACCACAACTAGGCGAGTACACACACACACAAATATACACTTAGTGTTTCATGATTTCTCACATTATCAAGGAATATTATTCTCTGATAATGTGAGGAATCACGAGAGTAATAGAAATTTCACTGTCTTTTCACTATGGTTATTTTGCACATATATGGAATCATAACCAAAGAGCGGCACTCAACACATCCACTACATCCTTACTCTGTTTTCTATATACCTACACACTCTTTCCGCTTTCTACTTTATCCGTTTTTGCTCTTCTTCTTTATCCCTTCCTGTTCCTCTTCTTTATCCCTTCTTGCCCCTCTTCGCTAGCAGCAAGGGTCATGTATACAACTTCAGATGACAAGTAAATGTTTACAAACCTTTAAATGCACTTTACTTTCCGAAGTTCTTTATAGTTATTATTCCTGAAACGTTTCTTTTTCTAATTTAAGAGGCTAGGTTTGAGACCGATCCACTGAGGGTAATGATTTCTTTAATCATTAATAGATACATAACCGTTTTCACAGTAACAACTTGCAATCGTGTCATTACGATTTCTTGAGTCGAGTCGAGTCGAGTCGAGTCAACTCTCCCAGCTCAAGTTGAGATTCCATTGTTTCATGTATGTGACCCATCGTGTGTGATGTAATGTGACAACGAAATATAGCTAGCTTCCGTCCCCAATTACATTACCATACATAACATGGTAGCTGCACATTGCGGTTGTAACCAAGCTTGTTTAAATACAAACCACCTTCCCATCCCTCTCCCGTCTTCTATAAACAGCTGATGGTCCTTGGTGGTCACCTCGCCTCGCACACTTCCTACCCAAGATGACTTAGTGAGGGTCAAGGCACCCACCTGACAACCCACTTTCATCCCCTCTTTCTTAACCAATGCCACAACCCACCTGCCCATTTTCCGTCCAGCCAAGCCAACCCCCCCCCCTCCCTAAGGGCAGTGAAACTCTTCAAACTGCAACTATGAGATGGTGAGCAATTATCTTCTTCACTTCCAAGTTAAACACAGCTGCACTGAACTTCCTCCCAGTAAGACCCTCTTCCAGCAGAAACCTTTGAAGAAAACACCAGACACAAGCTATATCGGGAAAGTGTAAATACGACACAATGCGGATTATGGCATTTTACTGCGAAGACGTATCGTTCACTACACACACACACACACACTAATAAAGTCACTGGTGGACGAAACATCTTGACAATAAAATGCCATAACCCGTACTGTCTTATTTACACAGTCAGCATATACTCTACCACTGTATTATGCAAATTGTTGCTTCGCTGAGAGCTGATCTGACGTAATGCAATAATTCAAATGAACTTGATAAAAGATAAACTGACCTAATAGATAACTTACTACCGTTTCCCTATTTTTTACACAGTTCAATGGATAATTTACTAACATTTCCTTATTTTTTTACACAGTTTAATGTTTTATACACCGGAAATCAGCTTCTCAAACCATCGAATATTTTTATATTCAATAACAAAATACTCATAAAAATGGTATACAATACCGACAGGTTGTTAGGTAAGACACATATGCAACAGTTAGACAACTTTATTCCGAAACGTTTCGCCTACACAGTAGGCTTCTTCAGTCGAATACAGAAAGTAGGCAGGAACAGTAGAGATGTGAAGACGATGTAATCAGTCCATCACCCTTAAAGTCGTAGAATTTGAGGTTGTCAGTCCCTCGGCCTGGAGAAGTTCAGTTCCATAGTCATAGTTCCATAGTTCAGTTCCATAGTTCCTGACTATGGAACTGAACTTCTCCAGGCCGAGGGACTGACAACCTCAAATTCTACGACTTTAAGGGTGATGGACTGATTACATCGTCTTCACATCTCTACTGTTCCTGCCTACTTTCTGTATTCGACTGAAGAAGCCTACTGTGTAGGCGAAACGTTTCGGAATAAAGTTGTCTAACTGTTGCATATGTGTCTTACCTAACAACAAAATACTCGAACTTAACACATCAAGGCGCAGTAATTTCCATTTTTAATCACAAGAAATTAATCTTTCACGTCTAAATTTTTTTTTAATAAATCAACTTGTAAACTACCAAACATAACAGCAGTGTAACTTTTAAACTACTAAACATACTGTAATAATGTTGATAGAATTACCGACAATATGAAAGTAAAAGGACATGAATGCAACTAATGTGACAATTAAACAAAACAAAGGCAGCTTCACCATCTCTGAAGTCTTAGCAAGAATCCTCCTGAAAACAGTAAACCCTGCCATCACATAGTCTCTCCTGTTAATACTACACAAAGCACATCACAGAGAATGAACATTGAAACAGACCTTCTCTATCCAGTCTCCAATAGAAATATCTGTCTAACCTATTTTTATGTTACCCAAGTAATAGCTTTCATATCCTTTTACTCATGTGCGAGTTAACTGTTCTACCATATTGTATTACTACTATCATTACTACTACTTATATCACTACTACTACTACGACTAGTATTGCGCCTCACTCTGAGCCTATATATACCCTCTGTGTCCATGTACTGTTTGTAACGGCTTGACAAAGCTCCTGGAGAGCGAAACGTTGCCACAATAAAATGTCACGTTAGTTGCACTTGTCCTTTTTCTTTACATACAAAACATACTGCAGTGTAACTTGTAAATTGCCAAACTGCAGCGTAACTTGTAAACTGTCACACATAACTGCAGTGCAAGTTGTAAACTGTCAAACATAATTGAAATATATTGTTAGATAAATGATTCAGAAAACAGACAAGTTGATGAATGAGACACTTATGCATCACTTGGCTATCTTTATTTGGCAACGTTTCGCCAGCCAGTGACCTTAACAGTCCAATACAGAGAAGAATGATTGAAGCTGAGTCCCTCAGCCTGGAGTCGATGTGGAGAGTCCGTCAGTCTTGATAAATGATAACTGAAGAGTAACTTGCCAGCTACATAACTAAACTACATAACTAGAACAAAACTACATAATTAAGAACAAATGAAACAATCAGTACATCAAACTATCAAGCTAGAATGCGGGGATTGGACGATCACAATTTTTTTTGCCGATACTGATACACCGTCAAAATTAGCCGATACCGATACTGTGTCACACTCCTACTCGATTTACAAGGTACTGGTCAATGGCGAAAAAACAAACTCACATTGAGAAACCAGGAGAATAGTGTTGCTACCACTGCTAAATGATGATCAAACTCAATGTTGCTGATGGTATTAATGATCAATACTACTGTTGTGTACACAAGGTGACGGAGCAACAAACCAGGGTACGGGTGAGGGTAAGAACCCATGCCAAGTGAGACGTAAAACTCCAGGCCACAATTACTCATTTCACAAGATGTGTGAATCTGCACCCACACCCTACCACCAGGTGTGACCTTACATTACCCCCCCCCCCACCACCAGGTGTAACCCTGCACCACTCCACCCTTCCAGGTGTGACCCTGCACATCCCACCACTAGGTGTGACCCTGCACCACCCCACCCAATCACCAGGTGTGGCCCTGCACCACGACCTACCACTAGGGCCCTGCACCCTACCCCACCCTACCACAACGTGGGGCCCAGCACCCTATCCCATCCCACCATGTGTGGGATGGGGTAAGATGCACGGAGTGTTCGTGCATCCTACCCCACCCTACCACCTGGTGTGACCTTGCACCACCCGACCAGGCTTGACCCTGCACCGCTCCACCAGGTGTGACCCTGCACCCCACCCCTACCACCAGGTGTAGCCCTGCACCCTGCCCCACCCCACCACCAGGTGTGACCCTGCACCCTGCCTGACCACCAGGTGTGACCCTGCACCCCACCCCACCACCACGTGTGGCTCTGCACCCTGTCCCACCCCAGCAGGTGTGATCCTGAACCTCCCCCCTCCAGGTGTGACCCTGAACCCCACCCCATAGCCAGGTGTGGCCCTGCACCACCCCACCAACAGGTGTGGCCCAGCATCCTGCCCCACCCCACCACCAGGTGCGACCCTGCACCCCTACACCAATCCCACTAGGTGAGACCCTGCACCCTTCCCCACCAAGTGTGGCCCTGCACCCTGCCCCACCCCACCAGGTGTGACCCAGCAGAAAGTCTTTAAATCTTATAAACCCAACAACAAACTTTACACCACTGGCGTTTTCCCACCATCACCTGTGTCTTGTTTGGCCTCACCTTCTCCCCCACCTGTCACACCACCACCAGTGTCTAGTTTGACCTCACCTTCTCCCCCGCCTGTCACACCACCACCACTGCCTTGTCTGACCTCACCTTCTCCCCCACCTGCCGCCACACCATCACTATGGTCACAATTTCCTCATCCAATCATCACCTGCTTCTTGTACCTCATCTCAGACAGGTGTGCACTATGCAGGCAGGCACAGTCTGTCTCACAGTTAAGTGCACCAACAGAGGAAAACTAATGAGAGAGAACATAAGTGAGGTGGTGTCACTGTCAGGAGTCTCACACCACCAGGCTCTCCCACCTGCCTGACCTTAAGAAACTTAGGACTTACAACGTTCCTTGTACAATTCAAACCTAAAAGTACTTGGATGAATTATGGAACAAGGCGATTCATAAGGTGTAACTCTCTTACAGCCACTGCTACAGACAGATGAAGTGGCAGTAAATAGGGAGGAGGTGGGTGTGTTAGTAGACTGTTGTGCGTCTTATCAGTAAAAAAAATTCAGATGCAAATAATAATAAACAAGGGGCTCCTTGAGCGCTGATTTACGCTTGTACCTATGAATAGGTAATCACAAACAGGTAGATTCACTTTCAGTGTGTCTGGGCGTGCGAACTCGCCTAGCTATCTTTAAGGGGGTCAAGTCACAACTTCTGGCACAAAACTCTTGCTTGCATGCATAAGTGTGTGTGTGTGTGTGTGTGTGTGTGTGTGTGTACTCACCTATTTGTGGTACTCTTACCTATTCAGTAGTAGTAACCAGTTACCAGTCTCAGTAGGGTAACCTGTCGACGGACAGGTTACTGGTAGTTACTCTGAGACTGGTAACTGGTTACTACTACTGAGATACTGAGACCGAGTCTTAGCTCCTGTGTGTGTGCGCGCGCGCGTGCTCACCTAGTTGTGGTTGTGGGGGTTGAGTCACAGCTCCTGGTCCCTGTACTCACCTAATTGTGGTTGCAGGGGTCGAGACTTAGCTCCTTGCCCCGCCTCTTCACTGAGTACTACTAGGTCCTCTCTCTCCCTGCTCCATGAGCTTTGTCATACCTCATCTTAAAGTTATGTATGGCTCCTGCCTCCACTAAATCACTTGCTAGGCTATTCCACTTTCTGACTACTCTATGATTGAAGAAATACTTCCTAACATCCCTTTGACTCATCTGGGTCTTCAACTTGTGTGTGTGTGTGTGTGTGTGTGTGTGTGTGTGTGTGTGTGTGTGTGTGTGTGTGTGTGTGTGTGTGTGTGTGTGTGTGTGTGTGTGTGTGTGTGTGTGTGAAAACACAGGTCAGAGAGGAGAGGGAAGGTTGAGGGGTGACACTTAGAAAGGACGCAATAATGTATCCCTGAAGCCTCACCACACTTTCCATCTTTCCTCTCCCTTTCCACTCCTCGCCCTCTCCATTACATACATGACTCCCACTGTACAAAAAGACTCCAATAACAATAAGTCACAGTGATCAACTTTATACGTTATCTAAACCTCGATTCTCTAATGTTATGTTTAACATGACTAGCCAAATCGTAATGACGTGACTGCAAACAATTCAATGGCAAGTCAGTCCCAAAACCAGTAGGCCAGTGTGCTGTCCGCTGTGCCATGCCTCCTAATCAGACGCACCCAACTAGTGTATTTATATACATACCAGGAAGGTTAGTATAGGCCACCACGATTGTAAACAATGCTAGTTTTAGGACTGGCCTCCCAATGATTCGAGTCAAGAACCGTTCAGCAAGTTGCTATATACATTGTAGAAATTTAAACATGTACGAGACCTATACAAAAACTTTATTTACTAAACTTTGTTAACAGTAAGATTTAAAGTTAAAGACAACCAACAGCATAATGGTGGTGATAAAGACGATACAGCACTGATACAACAAAATGGTGGTGATACAGACGACGCTATGACAATGAAAATGTTGCCAAGACAAGGTTTATCATGATACCAAAGAAGACAGCAATACAGATAACTGCGACTGACATCCTGTCGACATGGGGTTGTGGCCTAAAAGATAAGGTTAGCAGAGGTCAAGCCTGGCGGGTCTAGATTGTGTTATACCACCAAGGCCTCCACCTCAGGTTACACTCACACTAGGAAGTAATTAACCGTGTGGGAGCATCCCAAGTACGGCACAACGGTGCCCGAGACCCTGACCCACAGAAACCTAACTTCACTTCCGTCGCCCCGCAGCGAGGTCAGGTCACAGCGGTAGTTACGGCAGGGTCGACCTGTCTCTTCGTTTTTTATTGTACGTACACAAGCACGCTCGCGAACATACACACTACCCCTTCCCTAAGACACCAAAAATACGATAATCAGAACAGATCAACATGCAAAGGTGATTGGACGATGCACACACGTAAGGATAACGTGAATAGGATACTAATGGAACTGGGCGAAACAAAATTTGGGACTAAGCTTCCCACCAGGGACTGATCCACAAGGTAGAAAAGAAAACGAAATTAGGCGAGAGACAATCAAGATTCTTACCAATCGTAAATACGAGTAACATTATTGGTCCTTATATGTACATGCGAATAACGTCAGTGAAGAATGAATCCTACATGTGTCTATACGAAATGCCAAAATTTGTAACAAGCATTGAGCTTAAAATTAAACTACCGTTCATCTATGACTGTGAGACAGTAAGGACTATATTTTCTCTAAATTGTTAAGAAGTAAATAATTAGATATTCATGATTACCTCAGGACTCCACTGGAACAACTACTACTAGTAATAAAAATTTATTGTCTATGAAGAAACAATGTTACGGGGATAGGTTCAGTGTTTATTTCTTATATGGCAAACCATACCACGGGTGGGGTTTGAACCCGCGGTCAGAGAGTCTCAAACGCCCCCCTGGTATGGTTTGTTTGCAACTGTGTCATTACGATTTCGTGCGTTATATGACAAAGCCCACCGCTAGATTTCATTGGGTTATTCTATATTAAATCTACATGATTTATCAGCAATGTATGCCTGAATTATTGTGTGTTTAGTAAAACTATTATATAATTGCGTAACAGCCTGTAAAACCGTATACAGTAAATGAAGCATTTCTTATCTTATTATTGGAGTTATGGGATATGAGTTGTATTCCCCGGCCACTTGTAAATACAGGGAAGTGTTTGGGATACTCGTGTTCCTTTTCTCGTGTGATGACTTCCATTTGTGTGAAGAAATTTATTTTTTAACTGATGTACGCTAGCAGAGCATATTCCTAAAAGTACTATGCAGCCTAAAACAATGGGATATATTTCAACAATAGGTAAGTTTACGCTAAAGGCCATTTTCTTAAGCGCTATGGATATCAACCACAGAAAACGGTTAAGTTTACATGGTATATTCATCAAACATATTTTTTTTTATTTTTTTAGCCCTTAGTAAGGATGGATATTATCCTAGACTTGCCGTTTTCATATTACTAACACACAAACATAGGAACTACAATAATACTTTCAAGAGAGATTTAAAAATATTAATGCAATGGAATAGCTATGATTTGATATCATACTGCCTTATTGAAGCCTCCCAGCTCCCACTATATATGTATCCCATCCTGTGTGGTGGAATATGACAAGGAAACATAACTAGTCTTCCTTCCCACATGTAACTCTCATAGAGAATATGGTAGTAGCACTGCGGATGTATCCAATTTTGCTAAAAAACTAATGTATCCTCTGTGTTGTGGCTATTAATCAGAACTGCAGCAAGTGATAAACACTGCGAGTATTAAGAAACATAATAATGAGAAGGAAAAGGGGAAAGAGAAAAAAAAATAAAGGTAACTGAGGATGAGACAGGGAGAAGTAAAGGAGAGGAGAGTAGAACCTCTAAAACAAGACTTATGAAATATAAACCCAAAGGCTTAATAACCTGACATAACCTGCACAACAAAACAAAAAAAAATAGTGAAACTTCTTTTGTAAGAGTCCCCAGGATGCGACCTACTACAGCAGACTAACTACTAGGTATCTATTTACTGCTAAGTTAACAGAGGCAGCAAGTGCACAGACATGCTCACAAGTCTCGTCTTATCACATTTAAAGCCAAGTCTTCTTGACTGTAAGCTGAGCGATACAGATATAATAATAAGGCAACGAATGGCTGGTATGATGTTAAAGTAAATTTCATGTTTGTTTACATCTATTACATTTAAACAAGTACACACACTGTGCACGTGTTTATACGTGCGTCCACATTCATTCTGTGCATATTCTTACGTGCGCAGGTAAACCTATACGCTATGCACGTAACCAAGCATGTATATTTAAACATTAATATCTAACACACACACACACACACACACACACACACACACACACACACACACACACACACACACACACACACACACACACACAAGGAAGAATATTTGGATTTCTTTCTGAAGCCGTTTGAATATTCCACTTCTCCTACCACCTCATCTTTTCATTCTTTTTACCAATAGGTTTATTTTATTACATAATATGGTATAGAAGATTTAAGAGATACATTGCTGATATCGCAGGGGTTCTTAAAAGGAGATATCGAGGGTTGAAGGTAGACACACTTGTTGGATGGTAACGATATATTGTCAGACTGTGGTAATGGGAGATGGAGCCCCCAGCCTGCCTTGTCCTGCCTATGTCTACACGCCGACTGAGAGGGAGGCAGAGGTACGAACGTACATATGCGCATACCGTGACGTCACACAGTCACTCGGCCTAAGGGATCTTCTATATAAACACATAGATGATACTATAATGCTCAGCTAATCTATACAACACATGTAAGGGGATTCAGCAACTATGCTGACACTGATACAAAGATGGCACATATAGTACATGAGGCCTGAACAAACGGTAAGCAGGTGGTTTGGGACTACACATGTGCATCTACCTTGGCTGATACCTATCTCCAATACACCAGGGAAAAAGGAGGGGCAGCTGCCAGATATATATTTTTTTCATTTATGTTAATGTAAAAATAAATAATGTACCAAAAGTTCCTTAGCAAACTTACCTAACCTTATTATAACAAGTGCAATTTAATTTAGCTTAATCCAACTAAATATATTTTATATAAGTTTACAATAATTTAATAAACAAACACAATGAAATGTATTTTTTTTTGTTAGGTTTAGAAAGATTTTTGCGAAATTATTAAATACACAAATTTTCGCTTGCCTTATTCGGTAAGAAGAGCGTTGCTATTTAAGCCAAAATCACAAGTTTTACCTATTCATCGGCACGACATCATATGTACTCACCTAATTGTGGTTGCAAGGGTCGAGACTAAGCTCCTGGCCCCGTCTCTTCACTGATCGCTACTAGGTCCTCTCCCTCTCTGCTTCCTGAGCCTTGTCATACCTATTCTTAAAACTATGTATGGTTCCTGCCTCCACTACTTCACTTGTTAGGCTATTCCACTTCCTGACGACTCTATGACTTAAGAAATACTTCCTAACGTCCCTGTGACTCGTCTGAGTCTTCAGCTTCCAATTGTGAACCCTTGTTTCTGTGTCCCCTCTCTGGAACATCCTGTCTCTGTCCACCTTGTCTATTCCTCGCAATATCTTGTATGTCGTTATCATGTCTCCCCTGACCCTTCTGTCCTCCAGTGTCGTCAGTCCGATTTCCCTCAACCTTTCCTCGTACGACATTCCCCTGAGCTCTGGAACTAGCCTTCTTGCAAACCTTTGTACTTTCTCTAACTTCTTGACGTGCTTGACCAGGTGTGGGTTCCAGACTGGTGCTGCATACTCCATAGTATGGGCCTAACATACACAGTGTACAGTGTCTTGAACGATTCCTTATTAAGGTATCGGAATGCTATTCTTAGGTTTGCCAGGCGCCCGTATGCTGCAGCAGTTATTTGGTTGATGTGTGCCTCCAGTGACGTGCTCGGTGTTATGGTCACCCCAAGATCTTTCTCCCTGAATGAGGTCTGTAGTCTTTGTCCACCTATCCTATACTATATGTATGTATGTGTGTGTGTGTGTGTGTGTGTGTGTGTGTGTGTGTGTGTGTGTACTCACCTAGTTGTACTCACCTAGTTGAGGTTGCAGGGGTCGAATCCAAGCTCCTGGCCCCGCCTCTTCACTGGTCACTACTAGGTCACTCTCCCTGAACCATGAGCTTTATCGTACCTCTGCTTAAAGCTATGTATGGATCCTGCCTCCACTACATCGCTTCCCAAACTATTCCACTTCCTGACTACTCTGTGGCTGAAGAAATACTTCCTAACATCCCTTTGATTCATCTGTGTCTTCATCTTCCAACTGTGTCCCCTTGTTACTGTGTCCAGTCTCTGGAACATCCTGTCTTTGTCCACCTTGTCAATTCCTCTCAGTATTTTGTAAGTCGTTATCATGTCCCCCCTATCTCTCCTGTCCTCCAGTGTCGTCAGGTTGATTTCCCTTAACCTCTCCTCGTAGGACATACCTCTTAGCTCTGGGACTAGTCTTGTTGCAAACCTTTGCACTTTCTCTAGTTTCTTTACATGCTTGGCTAGGTGTGGGTTCCAAACTGGTGCCGCATACTCTAATATGGGCCTAACGTACACGGTGTACAGGGTCCTGAACGACTCCTTATTAAGATGTCGGAATGCTGTTTGAGGTTTGTGTGTGTGTGTGTGTGTGTGTGTGTGTGTGTGTGTGTGTGTGTGTGTGTGTGTGTGTGTGTGTGTGTGTGTGTGTGTGTGTGTGTGTGTGTGTGCGCGCGCGCGAGTGCGTAATAATTGCGAACGAGCGGGACAAGATGCAAAAAAAAACACAGGGGGAGTTGAATGATAGCTCTACGTTTTTCATATTGCACGCAACACAGCAGGAGCTTGCAGTGTTGCAGAAATAGAGGAGGAAATCCAGTTAGATCCGTTCTGGAGAGCTGTTCCCATGAACTGATATTCTTGGATTTCCTGCTATATTTCTGCAACATTGCAAACTCCTGATGTGTTGATTGTAACACGAAAGGTCTAGAGGTATCATTCAACTCCCACTATGGTTCTGCATATTATATATATATATATATATATATATATATATATATATATATATATATATATATATATATATATATATATATATATGTCGTGCCGAATAGGCAGAACTTGCGATCTTGGCTTAAATAGCAACGCTCATCTTGCCATATAGGACAAGTGAAAATTTGTGTATGCAATAATTTCGCCAAAATCATTCTGAACCTAACGAAAAAAATATACTTCACTGGGTTTGTTTAGTATTAAATTACTGTAAACAAATATAAAATATATTTAGTTGGGTTAGGCTAAAATAAATTGTTCTTGTTATAATAAGGTTAGGTAAGTTTTCTAAGATTCTTTTGGAGCAAAATTAAATTTTTTTTACATTAACATTAATAAAAAAAATATATCTTTGAACGTATAAGAGAAAATTTTAGAAAGGACTTAATTTTAAATGAGTTCTTGCTAATTGACCAGTTTTGCATATTCGGCACGACATATATATATATATATATATATATATATATATATATATATATATATATATACATATATATATATAGATATAGATATATATATATATATATATATATATATATATATATAATGTATATATATATACATACATATAGTAATGCAACCACGAAACAAGTGGTATTAATGCAAACAAACTGCGCTGGCCCCGGGGATCGAACCGTGTTATTTTTAGCCCGCCTCATGGGAAGTCAAAATTGACTTGACCTAGCGGAACTAGGCATGTATTCAAACGGGAGTAGAATGAAATTAACTCCGAGCTTACCACGTATATCTTCGCATCATGAAACGTGCCTAGTTCAGTTAGGTACATAATGTTTGAAGGACTGTATGGTCCAGTGATTAGTGTCGTCAATTTTGACTTGCTTCCCACAAAGCGGGCTAAAATAACACGTATTCGATCCTCGGCCAGCTGCAGTTTGTTGTAATAAGGGCAAGTTTTCTAAGGTTCTTTTGGTATAAAATTATTAATTTTTATATTAACATAAATTAAAAAATATATCGTTAAACGTATAAGAGAAAATTCTAGAAAGGACTTAATTTAAATGAGCTTTTGCTAACTGACCAGTTTTACCTATTCGGCACGACATATATAGTCTACTAGGTAGTAGATTGGTAGACAGCAACCGTCCAGGGAGGTACTACCGTCCTGCAAAGTGAGTGTAAAATGGAAACCTGTAATTGTTTTACATGATGGTAGGATTGCTGGTGTCTTTTTTCTGTCTCATAAACACGCTGGATAACAAGATATATCTCGATACATCTACTTACACTTAGGTCACACTACACATGCAATTGTACGCATGTATATCTACTCGCCCTTCTGGGTTTTCTTCTATTATCTTAACACTTCTTGTTCTTCCTTATTACCTCTTATCTCTATGTGGAAGTGGAAAAGAATTCTTCCTCCGTAAGCCATGCATGTCGTAAGAGGAGACTATAATGTTGGGAGCAAGGGGCTAGTAACCCCTTCTCCTGTATAAATTACTAAATAAAAAAAAAAACTTTTTTTCTTTGTAGGTCACCCTGCCTTGGTGGGACATGGCTGGTTTGAAGAAAAATTATGTTTTCAATCAATTAATGAACAGAAACTTTCCTATTGTAAGCCTCACAGCCCAGTGGAAAACAGCACTGTACCTGCTACCATTCAGGACCACAGTTCGAGTCCCGATCAGGTTTGTAGTTTCCAAGGATTCTATTCATGTGTGTGTGTGGGTGTGTGGAAGCACCTTGGCTCAACAGGCACATACCAGGGAACTAATGAGGCTTTGTGAAAGGTACTCATTGAACCAACTGTGGCATGCAAAGAGTATGTTACACTTTACTCGGTGTATGTACACACTCCCATATAGGCTGCCTCCCAACCAGCAAACCAGGTGCTAAGGGTTTAACAGTAAGGGTACCCATCATTAAATCAGTACCTTGGTTCACTGACCAATCATAGACGAGCCTGCCAAATGCTGAGATGACATGGTTCACTCCTAGTTAGCATTTGCCAGACTTCCCTCTAGCTGGCTGAAGCACGGTGTTCTCTCTCAGGCTTTTGTCTTTAACTTTATCACCGTGTGGTACACTTATATTCCACTCCTGTACATAGTGTACATAAGTGTACATATCTGTATATAAACATTTGGTGAAGGAAAACATAAGTTAAATATTCTGCTGAGTTTGTTTTGCTCTATCCCATTATGACCAGGTCACAGGCCAACATTACTTGTGTTGTAATATGGGTGCTCTGTCCGGGAGATGGAGCTGGTCTTAGTATCACTGAGAGCTGGAGCTGGTCTTAATATCTGACAGATAGCTTTGCTATTGCTTGGCATTGCTTGTCAGCCTTACCATTGCTTTCGTTACTGCGTGTCAGCCTTGCTATTGTGCATGTATCCCGCAGTCGTACTGTACTATTGTTGCTTGTTGCATGTATTTCAAACAGTGTGTTACGTTGGGGTTAATGCCACCTGCATAAGTTAGGCGATTGGTATCTAAATATACTGTACTAAATCTGCACAAACTATCTACAGTGTTGCTGGCTAATTGCTCCTTCTATTGGTATAGAGTATGAATGAATTCTCACTGCTGCACAGCTTCGTGACATTTGTACAAAATTAAGAGCTGAATCAACTATGGTGCACCAAACCGAGGTATCTCTAGCTATAGGAGCTGTTAATCGCATATCTCTGTTTAAGTTCCTTCATAATGTGGGAAGGAAAACACCAGAGCAACCAGATAAGCAGTCTTGTGAAGCAAGTGCAAAGGGTTTGTCTCAGGGCAACTATGGTGCACCAAACTGAGATATCTCCCACTACAGGAGCTGTTAATCGCAGATCTCTGCTTAGGCTCCTTCATAATGTGGGAAGGAAAACACCAGAGCAACCAGACTAGCAGTCTTGTGAAGCAGGTGCATAGGGTTTGTCTCAGGGCATGTCCGCTTCATTGGCGTTTGAGTTAGCAAAACTCAATCTTGAAAACTAGGGAGCAGCGAGCATTTGCTAGAGAGGAGTTTGATAGAGAGAAGGAGAAAAGGCAATTTAAGCAGCCTATGGATGACTACTTTTGCGTGCAAAATGCAGTGCAGCTAGTTCCTTGTTTTGTTGAAGCAGAGACTGAGCAGTTTTTTGAGGCACTTGAAAACCAGGCTAATATACAGGGCCTTAAGCCATCCACCAACAACAAAATACCTTTTATCAGTGGACTTCTAGAGGAGCCTAATGCAATGTTTGCAGGCTTCACAGAGACTCACACAAAAGATCACTTTGACAGTGAAATATAGATAAGTGGTTACTACCTTTTTAGATGCGACAGAAAAAACAGGCAACAAGGGGGCTTGGCCTGTATGTCAAAGAGTCCCTTATCTGCACGGAGTTGCTGAACACCACAAATGAGGTAGTTGAAGTTCTATCAATAAAGATCGAGAACCAAAACCTAGTCATTGTGGTTGTATACAAGCCACCACATGCAACCTCACAACAGTTCAAGGAACAGCTACTGAAAATTGATTACTGTTTGGAAAACCTTCCAGCTCCATCCCCAAACATCTTACTGCTTGGTGATTTCAACATAAGGCATACAAAATGGAAGAATGTAGCAAATAATGTTATAGCTGAAACAATCCCCGGAGGTAGCGCAGATGAAAGGTCACACACACGAGCTACTAAGTCTCTGCGAAAAACACACCTTAAGCCAGCAGATAGTGGAGCCAACAAGACTAGAAAACACACTTGACCTTATCTTCACAAATAATGAGGACCTGATAAGAGACATAAGTATATCAAAAACAACTAATTACGATCACAACCTAATCGAAGTCCAGACGTACATGCATAGGGTTCCTGATCAGCAGAATGCATGTACCTGTGAAGGTGTCTTCACAAAATACAACTTCAACAACAAGAACATCAACTGGGACCAGGTAAACCATGTCCTAAACGAAACATGTTGGGAAGATGTCTTAAATGACATGGATCCAAACCAGTGCCTTGAAAGGATCAACTTCCTGGCAGCCTAAGCATGTTCTAGGCATATTCCCCTAAGAAAGAAGAAGAGCAGGAGTAAACTGGAGAGAGAAAGATGCTCCCTCTACAGAAGACGACGAAGAGTCACTGAGCTCCTCAGGAGTGCTAGAATATCTGATACACGAAAGGAAGCGCTGACTAGGGAAGTGGAAACTATCAAACTTAAGTTAAATGACTCTTACAGGAATCAGGAGAGGCAGGAGGAGCTTAAAGCTATTAGTGAAATAGAAAGAAATTCAAAATCAGAGGCTGCCATAGTGAAGAGCTCTGTTCCACAAGGCACAGTACTCGCCCCCATCTTATTCCTTATCCTCATATCAGACACAGACAGAGATATACACCACAGCACCATATCATCCTTTGCGGATGATACTAGGATCTGCATGAGGCTGTCATCTGCTGAGGACGCGGTTAACCTCCAAGAAGATATAAACAAAGTTTTCCAGTGGGCAACGGTAAACAATATGATGTTCAATGAGGACAAATTCCAACTACTCCGTTATGGAAAACTGGAGGAGATAATAACTAGAACAGAGTATACTACTGACTCCGGCCATACAATAGAGCGGAAAAATAATGTAAGGGACCTGGGAGTAGTAATGTCTGAGGATCTCACTTTCAAGGATCACAACAGTGCCACGATCGCACGTGCAAAGAAAATGATAGGATGGATAATGAGAACTTTCAAAACGAGAGATGCCAAGCCAATGATGATCCTTTTCAAATCACTTGTTCTCTCTAGGCTGGAATACTGCTGTACATTAACATCTCCATTCCAAGCAGGTAAAATCGCAGATCTAGAGAGTGTACAGAGATCCTTTACTGCACATATAAGTTCTGTCAAGCACCTTAACTACTGGGAACGCTTGGAAGCACTTGACTTGTACTCGTTGGAACGCAGGAGGGAGAGAGATATCATAGTCTACACTTGGAAAATCTTGGAAGGAATGGTCCCAAATCTGCACACAGAAATCACTCCCTACAAAAGTAAAAGACTGGGCAGGCGATGCAAAATGCCCCCAATAAAAAGTAGGGGCGCCATTGGTACACTAAGGGAAAACACCATAAGTGTCCGGGGCCCAAAACTGTTCAACAGCCTCCCATCAAGCATTAGGGAATTGCCAGTAAGCCCCTGGCTGCCTTCAAGAGAGAGCTGGACAGATACCTAAAGTCAGTGCTGGATCAGCCGGGCTGTGGCTCGTACGTTGGACTGCGTGCGGCCAGCAGTAACAGCCTAGTTGATCAGGCCCTGATCCATCGGGAAGCCTGGTCATGGGCCGGGCCGCGGGGGCGTTGATCCCCGGAATAACCTCCAGGTAACCTCCAGGTGCCCCAAGGAGTATTGGGCAACATTGGTGCAGAGTTGTACGGTAAGGCACAAGAGTTCACATCTGTGTTGAATAATGAGGAATTTGTCAACGTGGTTAAATCCATGGTTCTTGGGGCTTATCAGTGTATTCCTGCCAAATACAGGAGGGAATTTAAATTGTCTAAATGTCAGTTGGGTTAGTCTCATGTTGACTTTGTAAAACAGCAGTCAAAAGCCTTCACCAAGTGGTATAAGGCAAGTGGTGTCACCAATTTTTCTGACCTAGTCCAGTTACTTGTGGTGGATAACCTGCTGGAATCTGTTGGACCAGAGGTTAGTCTTCTTTGAAGATCATTCGTTGACCACTGCATTGGAAACAGCCAGGTTGGCTGACACTTTTGAGACTAACCACCCCTTGTCCGAATTTTTTCTCTCTCTTCCCAATAGCCTGGCATGAGTAGAGATCAGAGAAGAATTCCTGACTGGAGGACAGAGTGGCAGGATGAAGGTAAACGATGGTGCCAACCAAATCACTTGGTGAGCCACGATATCAAACTCATGGTCAACCTGGTGAGCGACATCAAACTCATGCTCAACATGGTGAACAACGACGTCAGTACACAGACTGGCACCAACCACAAAATCAGCAGGGAGCCAAAGGAAAACATGAGGTAACATGTATCAGTTGCCATAAACTCAGCCATTTTAGATCCAATTGCCCAGTTAAACCTCAACCATTAAGAAGAATTACTGAGATGAATCAGAAAGAAGTAGTGTGTGGTATGGCCCCATACTACAGTACTTGCTATATCTCCCTTCAGGAGAATTCCAAGAAAACTGAAGTAAGAACATTTAGGGATAGCGGGGCTTATTGTTCCCTTATAAGAGAGGGCATACTTCCCCTCTCTGAACAAACTTCATTGCAGTCATCAGTTCTTTTAGAGGCATTTGGAGGAAGAGTATTTTCTGTCCCTTTACACAGAATATATGTGCAGAGTAAATATTACACTGGATATTGGATTGTAGGCGTTTCTGATGGATTTCCTATGAAAGATGCAGTGCTATTACTAGGTGGTAATAACATTCTTAATTCCACGAAGTGTCCAGAACCTATAATGTCTAATCCTTCTCCAGTGCTGGTCATAACTCAGGCAAAATCCCCAGGGATGTCTTTTGAGAATGCTGACCCACTCTTGGACGACTCTGATCTAGGACTAGACAATTTGTTTTACGAGGAAAACTGGCCAGGGCCTCGTAAATTTAGTGAACAGACCCAGATCAAGCCTTCCTATTCCAGGGTTGCAGGATTGCTGGATATCTCTGTTTTCCTGCCTGAGGGACTGTCCTTTCGGAGGGAACAGTCGAAAGATCCTTCTCTAAACTTAGCTTTTCAAATTGCCAAGGGTGAATCTTACTCAGATAACCCAAATATAAAATTAAAAACGACTTATTACTCTGCACAGAGACTGGTAAGGAGGTAGAGGGAAGGCAAAAGACAGATAGATTGGTAGTTCCTAAAAAGTTTAGATCACAAATATTAAATATAGCTCATAATTCTTCATTAGGAGGACACTTAGGAATTACCAAAACCTTGTATAAAATACTAAAAGTTTTACTAGCTAAAGATAAGGTAAGATGTGAAAAATCACTTCCGCTGATGTAGGGAATGTCAGCAATTAGGAAAACCTGGACATCCCATTAAACTTGCACCACTCCATCCCATACCCACAGATGGAGAACCTTCTACAGAGTTCATCACTGATTGTGTAGGTCCATTACCTAAGTCCAAGTCTGGGAACCAGTACTTATTCACTATTATGGACATATCTACAAGATATCCAGAAGCAGTCCCAATGTGCAGTATCAACAACAAAGCCATTCTTAAAGCCCTAATTAAATTTATATCTTGCTTTGGCATTCCTAAGTCTATTCAGAGTGACCAAGGTACTCGCTCTGATACTGGCATCAGAACACTTCGAGGTCTACGTGGGGCAGTCGTCCCAAGTGGTCACAGTCTACAGTGACCACAATCCTTTGATCTACCTTAACTCCATGAAGAACCACAACACACGTTTGATGAGATGGAATCTCAGGCTGCAACTATATAATTTTCACATTGTACATATTACTGGGAAGGATAATAAGCTAGCTGATTCCCTTTCACGTATTTAAATTTAGGTTAGGATGTGTTAGGGACTATGTGGGTAGCCTAGCTCTTCTCCCCCCCCTTTTGTATGTTTTAATGGTGGTGGTAGTGGGGGGTTTGGTGAGGGGACATACTGCTATCGTCCACAGGTGTCTTGAACCTACATTAATCCCTACTGTCCACTGCCTTGCTCTAGTTCAGAGTGACTTTTTGTCTTCAGAAAAGTTGAGCTCTAATGAGTTGGATGGTTGAGAGGAAAGGCGGTTCCATTATTGTTCAGTGCCATGGCGGCACGTTACCCAAGGAGGTGGAAGCCTAGTCCTGGCTATTAGAGCCCTTTTGGGATGGGGGTGTGGCATGCAAAGACTATGTTACACTCGGCGTATGTACACACTCCCATATAGGCTGCCTCCCAACCAGCAAACCAGGTGCTAAGGGTTTAATGGTAAGGGTACACATCGTTAAATCAGTACCTTGGTTCACTGACCAATCCTAGACAAGCCTGCCAAATGCTGAGGTGACACGGTTCACTCCTAGTCAGTATTTGCCAGACTTCTCTATTACTAGGCATGGTGCTCTCTCTCTCTCTCTCAGGCTTCTGTCTTTGCCTTCATCACTGTGTGGTACACTTATATTCCACTCCTGTACATAGTGTACATATCTGAATATAAACATTTGGTAAAGGAAATACAAGTTAAATATTCTGCTGAGTTTGTTTTACTCCATCCCATTACGACCAGGTCACAGGCCAACATTACCTGTGTTGTAATACCAACAGATAACTGATCAAAATAGAAATGAAAATACCCTGGATTTGATATTCACAAACAACGAGGAACTAATCAGACACATAACAGTTAAAAAAAAAAACAATATACTCTGACCATATCATCACAGAAGTACAAATGAGTATAAACTCGCGGTTAGGGAACTGCAGCACTCATGTAAGAGAAGGGATGCTCAGTAAGTTGAATTTCAACAACCACAGAATTGACTGGTAAAAAATAAACCAAAAGCTATCAGATGTATCCTGGGAATCAGACAAGAGCACCCTGAATCCCCTACCAGTGCCTAGAGAAGCTGAACATAGAAGCATACAAAGTCTGTGATAAACACGTACCATTGAGGAAGCCCAGAAGATCAGATACAGAGAGTGCGTAGGAGATGGCACAGAAGAAAACGGGTTACTGAATTGCTTAACACAAGTATGTCACAACAGGGCAAAGATAGTCTTAACCGAGAGATCACTGAATTAGAGCAAAAACTTTAGGGAACAAAAAGCCATACAGGATATTACAAGAAGCCCAAAATATTTCTACTCCTATGCAAAATCCAAGCTAAGAACTGCCTGTAGAATTGGACCATTATTAAGAGGAGAATCTTATACTAACGATGTATAGGAAATCAGTGAAATACTGAAACATTTTTTACTCCAGCAGAAGGCCACGCAGACCAACTAACTGACATTAGTACAAATCCTATAGATTTCGATAAAGAAATGGCTAACATCCCCACTCACTCAGCACCAGGACCAGATTCATGGAATGCCCTATTTATAAAGAAGTGCAAAGTACCACTGGCACGATTCCTCAGTATTCTTTGGAGAAAGAGCCTAAATCTAGGTGAAATACTGGAGACTTTAAAGAATGCTGACATAGCTCCTTTGCATAAGGGAGGTAGTAGAGCACTAGCTAAAAACTACAGACCAGTAGCCCTAACTTCTTACATCATAAAAAATCTTCGAAAGAGTGATGAGACGGCAGATTATAAATTTCATGGGCAGCACAACCGGCATAACTCAAACAAGCATGGTTGTAGAGGAGGACGATCATGCCTGTCACAGCTGCTGAACCATTATGACATAATTACGGAGCCAGTGGAAGACGACCAAAACCCAGATGTGATTTACACAGATTTTCCAAAGGGGACATGCGCATTACGGGGAAGGTAGGCAGATGGATTTTCGAGTTTAACACACAGAACACAGAAAGTATTAGTAAACAGAGCAAAATCCAGCATCAGCGGGGTAAAAAAGCTGTTCCCCAACGTACCGTCCTGGCACCTCTGCTGTTTCTCATCATCATAGTAGACACAGATAAAAACACCTGTCACGGTTTTGTATCATCATTTGCAGATGACACTAAAATAAGCATGAAATTCAGTACGGTAGAAGACAGAAAAATTACAGGAAGACATAAGCAAGGTTTTCCATTGGGGAGTGGAGAACAACATGATGTTCAATGGTGAAAAGTTCCAGCTGCTTAGGTATGAAAAGAATGAAAAACTCAAAAGGAACACTGTATACAAACCTCAAGAGTATCACCAAATAGAACGAAAGGAATACGTAAAACACCTGGGAATAATTGTGTGAGCTGACCTTTCTTTCAAAGAACATAAGACAAAGATCACGACAGCCAAGAGGATGACGGGGTGGGTATTGAGAACTTACAAAACAAGGAAAATAATGCCAATGGTGACACTCTTCAAATCGCTAGTGCTTCCTTGTTTGGAATTTTGCTCAGTACTGACGGCCCCATTCAAAGCAGGAGAAATATCAGAGCTGGAACAAATACATAGATCGTTTACGGCACACATAGAACCAGTAAAGCACTTAAATTAATGGGAATGCCTTAAAGTCTTGAACATGTACTCACTGGAGCGGAGGAGAGATACATTACAATATATACCTGGAAAGTGCTCGAGGGCCTGGTCCCAACGTACTGGAGTGAGGGATATTGGAGGAAATGCAAAATAAACCCAGTGAGGAGTAGGGGTGCGGTGGGTACAATAAGGAAACACTGTATCAACATTCGTGGCCCCAAAATCTTATTAGAAGATATCAGAAACATGGCTGGAACAGTGTAGAAGCCTTCAAGAGGAAACTGGACAAGTATCTTCACCAAGTGTCCGATCAACCAGGTTGTGATGGATATGTGGGGCAGCGGGCCCCCAGCAGTAACAGCCTGATTGACCAGGCTAGCCTGGCCCATGGCCGGGCTCCAAGAGTGGAGAGACTCTTAAAACTCATCAAAGGTCTATCAATGATAAAGGTAAGGTATGATCACGCGTGCGTGCGTTTTGTTTTTTAAAGTTACGGTGCGTTATGCATCACCAAGTAATAAGACAATTGTGCCCTACTGAAAGTATGACATCACAGCCGCAGGAACAACACCGAGCACTTCAGCACTACCGCCATCACGCCCATCACCATCACCACCAAGCCATAACAAATGACATGTAGAGTGATGGTGAAAAGTGCGGCACAATATACGGAAGCGGTGTATTTTCATCCTCCTCTACAGCTTTCCATTTACGAACTTCATCAATCATCCAGACAACAATTACAGGCTCCCTTTCCTTCTCCCCCCCCCCCCGCTCTCTCTCACTCTTTCTCTTTGAACCTTCTGCTTTTCTAGCATAAGGTGTAATAACATCATAATGCTTGAGGACTAGGGGAAACATGATCACGAAACTGAAAGAAATTGAAAGGAAGGATTGCGACAAATTGAAATGTGTGGACCAGGAACAGGGGGACACGGAAGCTAAAAATAAATATATGAATGAAAGAGATGTTATAAAGTACTTTCTTTAGTATCAGAATAGTAGGGAAGTGGAATTAACTGTATGTTAACATGGAAGACAAATTCCATATAAAGCTTGAAGACTAAATAAAACAGGGCCCAGGAAGCTTGTAATGCCGCACAGTGAATCCTAAGAGACGCATCGCCAGGAGCCAAGGATCAGCTTCAGCCAACACAAGTCGGTGAGCACAAACCCAGAGAGTTTACTCCATTCACCCAAGTACGTCTAAGACCTAAGAGTCGATACAACCTCACACACACACACACACACACACACACACACAGGAGCTCGGACTCGACCCCCGCAACCTCAACTAGGTGAGTACACACACACACACACACACACACACACACACACACACAAAAGACCCCTCGGGGCCAGTGACCACGTGGTTGTGAGCTTCGAATACATAGTAGAATTCAAATGGACAGGGAAGAAGAAAAGGTACGACGAATAAAGTCAAACTACAAGAAAAGGGACTACACAGGTATGAGGAATTTCCTGCACGAGGTTCAGTGGGACAGAGAACTGGCAGGGAAGTGAGATGATGGAATATGTGACACCAGTATGCAAAGACGCAGAGGAGAGGTTTGTAGCCAAGGGCAACAAAAATAATGAGAAGACCAGGAAGTGACCATGGTTCACCCTAAGGTGTAGAGAGGCCAAAACTAAGTGTGCTAGAAAATGGAAGAAACTTAGAAGGCAAAGGACCCAAGAGAATAAGGAGACTAGTCGTTGAGCAAAAAAGAATATGCTCAGGTAAGGAGGGAGGCCCAACAATATGAAAATGACATAGCAGTAAAAGCCAAATCTGATCCAAAGCTGTTGTACAGCCATATAAAGAAGAAAAGGACCAGGTAATCAGGCTGAGGAAGGAACGAGGGAAGAAGTATGTGAGGAGCTCAACATGAGATTCAAAGACGAATTCACAGACAGAAAGGACTCCAGAAAGACAGAGAGGTGGGGTACACCATCAAGTGTTGAAGACAATACATACAACCTCAAAGGCAATAGGGCTAGATAACATCTCTCCATGGATCCTGAGAGAGAGAGAGAGAGAGCAGAGGTACTCTGTGTACCACTAACAACAATCTTCAACACACCTATTAAAACAGGGTGACTACCAGAGATGTGGAAGACAGCAAATGTAGTCCCAATTTTTAAAAAACGAGAGACAGACACGAAGCATTAATGTACAGCAGTATTTCAGTCTAGAGAGAGCAAGTGATTTGAAAAGGATCATCACTGGCTTGGCATCTCTTGTTTTGAAGGTTGTCATTATCCATCCCATCATTTTCTTTGCAGTTGTGATCGTGGCACTGTTGTGATCCTTGAAAGTGAGATCCTCAGACATTACCACTCCCAGGTCCCTCACATTATCTTTCTGCTCTATTGTATGATCAGAGTTTGTAATATACTCTATTCTAGTTATTATCTCCTCCAGTCTTCCATAACAGAGTAGTTGGAATTTGTCCTCATTGAACATCATATTGTTTTCTGCTGCCAATTGGAAAACTTTGTTTATATCTTCTTGGATGGTTAACCGTGTCCTCAATAGATGACAGTCTCATGCAGATCATAGTATCGTCTGCAAAGGATGACATGGTGCTGTGGATTACATCTGTCTATGTCTGATATGAGGATGAGGAACAGGATCGGGGCAAGTACTGTGCCTTGTGGAACAGAGCTTTTCACTATGGCAGCTTCCAATTTAAATCTGTTGACCACTACTCTTTGTGTTCAATTGGTTAGAAAGTTGAAGATCCATCTCCCCACTTTGCCAGTTATTCCTTTAGCACGTATATTGTGCGCTATTACGCCATGATCACGCTTGTCAAAGGCTTTTGCAAAGTCTGTGTATATTACATCTGCATTCTGTTTTTCTTCCAGTGCATCCAAGACGATATCATAGTGATCTAGTAGTTGCGAGAGACAGGAGCGACCTGCTCTGAACCCATGTTGCCCTGGATTGTGCAGTTTTTGGGAATCTAAGTGGTTTGCAATCATGCTTCTTAGAACTCTTTCAAAAGATTTTTACGTAGGACGTTAGAGCCATTGGTCTATAGTTCTTTGCTAATGTTTTGCTGCCACCTTTATGGAGTGGGACTATCCATTGATTTAAGTGACTGTGGAATTTCACCCATGTCTAAGCTCCTCCTCCATAGTATACTTAGGGCATGTGAAAGGGGTTTCTTGCAGTTCTTAATGAACACAGTGTTCCACGAGTCTGGGCCCGGGGTTGAGTGCATAGGCATATTGTCAATGGTTTTTTCAAAGTCTATCAGAGTTA